>NW_006399810.1:15027197-15040151 GCF_000299155.1 Elephantulus edwardii | reverse complement strand
GAAGCAAAGGAGGATGGAGCCTCTGGGTTCAACCAGCCATCCCCACTGGACCCACCTGGGAAAACACTTTGCAGTCCAGAGGGGAGGAAATGACAGGAAAATATCTTCTAACAGAGCGAGAAGGCAAGCAACTTTAACCCAAGACCACCAGTAAGGAGATAAAACGTCCTCCCTTCCCCCCTTTACATCTACGCGCCTGTTCAGCATGAAGAAGCCAGAGAGTCGGCATCCAATTCCCAAATCAATAAGACAGTTGGTTTAATTACCATTGGGAAATGCTTGTCATTCCTCTGTAGCATCTGGTCCCCACTGGACCCTCATCATTTCCTTCACCTGCATTCCCCACCGATCAAACTATGCAGCTCTGCAACTGCATCCTGGCCCATCCTCACTCTTCTGCCCCCAGCCCTCACCTCCTTGAACCCCCCAATATGTTTTTCCCAATAAAAGAAAAAAAATAATAAAATAGAATGAAAAAAAAAGAAATGTGTTTACTGTCTCACCACTTAAAGGATAAACTTTATGAAAGCAGAAGATTTGGTATAGCTGTATGTTAACCTTTCTCTAACTTTTTACAACAGTGGTCTTATATAATATTTGGCCTGTTGTGATTGACTTATTTAACTCAGCATAATGTAATTCAGACTCATCATACATGTTGAGTAGTGTTTTATGAATTCTTCATTGTTTTTCAATGTTGAAAAGTACTCCATTGTGTAAATGTACCACAGTTTTTCTATTCATTGATTGATTGATGGGCATTTGAGTTGTTTCCACCTTTTTGTTAATGTGAATAATTCTACAATAAACATAGGTTTGCATGTATGTGTTCATGTTGCAACTCTTACATTTTAGGGTATATCCAGAGGAGTGGAATTGTTGCTAAGCCCTGTCGAGTTGACTATGACTCATAGTGACCCTATGAGCAATGGATGTGGACCTTACACTGTCTTTTACCAGCCTCATTATTTATGACACACTCAAGCCCACTGTTGCAGTTGTGTCAATCCATCTCAATGAGGGTCTTCCTTTTCTTCAATGAATTTTTCAACTTTCCAAAACACAATGTCCTTTTCCAATGACTAGGTCCTCATAACAACACACCAAAACAATGTATGACAGAGTTTCACTATCCTTGCTTCCAAGGAGAATCCTGGCTTTACCTTTCACAAGACATACTTGTTTGCCCTTTTGACAGTCCATGGGATTTTCAGCTCTTTCCTCGAGCACCACAACTCCTTGAGAGTAGATTTTTTCCAGTGCAATCTTGTTATTGATTTCTTGACTGCTGGTGTCAAGGGTATTGATTGTGGATTCAAGTCAGATGAAAGAGTTGACAACTTCAGTCCTTTCTCCATCTATCATGATGAGTTTTGCTTTCTTGATATTGAGATACAATTTATTTGGAGGGTGAATTTGATCTTCTATATTAAATGTTTCAAGTCCTTCTCACCTTCTGTGAGCAAGGATGTGTCATTTGCATAACACCGGTTGTTGACAAGTCTTCCTCTGATCCTGATGCCACACTCATCTTTACACTCTTTGTAAAGTCCAGCTTCTTGAGTGATCTGTTCAACATATAGACTGAAAAGATATGGAAAAAAGAATGCATCCCCAATGCTCTCCTTGTTGTTTATTTTTTTTTTAGCAACCATTTATTAGAACCAATACAAGGGTATGAAAGAGGGACAAGAGGAAGGGGAAGAGGGGAAAGAGAATGAGGTCTGCATTGCATGTCAATTGTGGAAACACTTAAATGCTTACTTCCAAACATTTATCCTAAAAAAAAAAAATTAAGACATGTTTGCCCAAAATAAAACCAAGAGACACAACTTAAACTCCACCACAAATCAAAAAACTTTAATAAAGAATGCAATTTACCAATTTTCCAATCAGAAATCTGACTTTGAAGACCCTTAAGCCTTAAATTATACCCTGTGGGAAGTTGATTCCTTATAGGACATCAATCTGGGCTTCTCCTTTCTTAATTTTGAATCACCCAGTGTTCCCCCCTTTTTTTTTTCCAGACAGCAACTTCTTGTTTAGGGTATAGATTTCACATGAGCACAATGAAGTGTCCTGATATTCTCCTTCTTATCAATATTAGCCATAATTTACATGATTCACATAGTCAAATGCCTTTGCAAAGTCAATAAATCATAGGAATAGGTCGATCAAATAGTTCTTCAATTTCCAGATTTTCAAGGAAATGTTAAACTGCTTTCCATATTAGTTGTACATTTTGCATTCTCCCAAGCAGTGTATGAGAGTTCCAATCTCACCACATGCTCACCAGTGTTTGTTGTTTACTGTGTTATTGAACTTTGTAATTATTGCTGGGATTAGATGATATCTTACCTGACAACCTTTTCTGCTTGCTGGCCCAATTTGTTAAATGGGATTATGCGTCATATTTGGGGCTATTTATTGTCTGTTTATTTTCAGGTTGTAGAAATAGTAACTACCATTCAAACCTCATTAACATTAGATCTTCAGGGAAGCCTATAAGCTAAGTATTAAAATCTGTTTTACAAGGAGGTAACAGGCTTAGAGAGATTAAACAACATGCCTAAAGTCACATAGCTTGAATGTGACAGACCCATCACCAGAACCCAGAGTAAGCTTTTTTCAAAGCTTGGGCACTAAAAAAACAAAAAAAGTGATATTGTTTATTGAGGCTAAAATAAGTAGAACAAACATTTGCCAATTCAGCATTTTTAATATGGGCATTCACAATTTACACACACAACTGGTCAAATTCCTCATGTTGTGCAACCATCACCAGTGTACTATCTTATCACCAACAGAAACTCCCTGCCCCTGAATATATTTCCCTTTCTTTCTCACTCTTGTTGTTGTTATATGCTATTGAGTAGGAATCAACTTGTAGTTGACCTTCCAGCAGGTTTTCAGAGGTAATAAATAAAATGGGAGAAAATTGTTCACCTTTCTCCTGCTGAGCAGCTGGTGAATTTGAAACTTATGCCTTTGGATTGGCAGTGCAACTCCTTACAAATAAACCACCAGAACTCCCAAATGACTTATAATAAACTTTGGTCTTTATTTTCTTATTGTATATATTTTAGATAGATTACATAACAAGAATAACATACTATGGCAGGTTTGGAAGCAGGAATGACAGCCCCTTCCTAAATAACGTGCTTCAGGAAACTCTATGAACTTTGATAAATGTTGATAATTATAGAAGTGCTTCCGGCCTTTTGTTCATAGGGTCGCTATGAGTCGTGCTCGACTCGAAGGCAATCAACAACATATTTTGATCTATTCGTCTATGTCACCATCCAGTGGTGTAACCCATAGTATGTTGCACTGCTAACTAAAGGGCTAAGTGTTTGGTGGTTTGAACCAATTAGCACCTGAAACTACCAGTGGCTTCTTGGGAGAAAGATGGGAAGTCTCCTTGTATTAACATTAAAACTTCAGAAAGACAATGATAGGCTGGTATTAGTCAGAATTCTCTATCATCATTACCTCTGCCTCTGTTTTGCCAACACTCCTCCTCTTTTTCTCAGATTATAGCCTTTTCAAGATTTTCTGTTTGTGAGGGGTCTCTATGTGATGCAGACTAAGAAGCTTAACTGCCAACCCAAAGATTGGAGGTTTGGGTCCACCCTTAGGTGCTCTGGAGAAAAGGCCTAAGTGTCTATTTCCAAAAGAGGAGCCCTGAAAACCCTATAGTATCCAGATCTACGCTGACACATGTGGCAGCACCACGAGGCAGGGTCAACTGGATGTCGGCTGAGAGGGTCTGTTTTGTTTGAGTCTATTTTTGCAAAATGTGCATTAGTATTTTATGTGTACTTATTCTAATTTACACATAACACACTGGGTGGATGTCCCTTTTTTGTTTATTTTTCACTCAGCACTGTATCTTTAAGTTTCCTTCTCATTGCTGTTTCTTTTCCACTGACTTACAGTTTTTGTTTTGTTGCTTTTTTTCCGGACTACCGAAACATTTTTTATTTATAAATAAAAAGCAATCAATAATAGTTTCCCCTTTCTTTTCCCAATTAGATGTAACTTCAGTGACTATTTCAGGGTCTACTACAAGACTTTAAGAATATGGCTTGCAAAGAATAATATATAATTGCTTCCAAAAATAATATATAATTGCTTCTAACACATTTTGATTGTGTAAAATTTGATTGTGTAAAAGATAGTAAATTCTTAGAACATCTTCAAGTTTTTGGTTTTTTTAAAAAAGATTTTCCTACCGCTACCCTGCAGACTACTGTAGCTAGAAACATGGCATTTTGGTGGCCTAGTGGTAAGAAGCTACACTGCAATCCCAAAGTCACACAGTTCGAATCCCCCAACTGTTCTATGGGAGAAGAATAGGCAATCTCCTTTCATGCAATTAACTGCCTCTGAAAACCCACTGAAAGGTCAGCTATGACTTGACAGCATACAGCAACAACAATGGAATTAATGCAGTTCAGTGTTTTACACGAAAACGGATTTTCTCACACAGTAGTGCGTAATTGTGTTTCAAGCTCCTGGAACAAGATGGACTTAGGTTACTTCTAAATATTTTAGACTTTGTTGTTGTTTACATACAAAATTTTATACATTGTGTTTTACACTTTCCTTCATTCACATTGTGTTTAATATAGTCATTCCCATACACTATGTTTTATAAAATTAATCACCATTGAGCTTTTCAAGTCCCAGCTGGATCTTTTTCATTTCCTTTTTCTTCGGCCTCCACACTTCGCAAATTGTGCAACTCAGTGATTTCCCCCTACCCACTATGACCTCTTCCCCACTTGAATTCCCATATATGCTTTACCAGTTGTCCTTCTATTTTTACATTAATGGTCTTACGCAGTATTTGCCCTTATGAGACTTGGTTCATTTATCATAATTCTCTCCAGTCTCTCTAAAGTTATGTAGTATTTTTCAAAATCTCTGCTCCTGAGTGCTGTGTAATATTATATCATATAAATGTACCACAGTTTCTTGATCCATTGGATTGTGTTTGGACATTTGGACTGTTTCCATGTTCTTGCAATTGTGAATAATGCTATTTTAATCTTTTAAACATCAGCTGAAGGCTCAGCCAGTAATCTGAAGGTAAAGTCTATGTTTACTCCTCAGTAGCACCCAGAAGATTTAATAGCAAGTGTTGCACAGTACTTTATGAGTAACAGAAAATGGCAGCATATCTGTGTCACCTCATCCAGAGGATCCTTGGCATCACACAGAGCTCAAACAAGGACCCACTGTTCTTGGGCCACAGCTTTCTCTGTGCTGAGCATCTCTGACAGTAATTCTAGCTTAAAATCTGCAATGCCTTATTGTACCTATCTATGTACCTGGCAATCGCTTCAGAACATATTCTCAAAAGGATTTGTGTTTTCTCACTTCTGCATTGCCAAAATAAGACTTGGACCACAGGAAGTATTTCATGCACTTGTTGGATTAATGTGAAAGTGGATTGACTCTTCTCGTAATTCTGTTTCATTGAGCTAGATGTCTGAGAAGGGAGGATGACAGCTGATACTTTTGAAACCACAAAACAGTGTGCTCAAGTGGACTACTGCCATTAAGGTAGGTAGACGATTGGTTTTAGAAACCCTCTATACAAGTTAAATTAACATATTAAAATTATTTGCTTATATATCTGTCTCTATGTGGGTCTATAACATCCCCAAGGACACAGACTGAGTCTTATTCATCTCTGGATGTCCCTGACTCACAGTAAACCCAAAAGACACATTCCAGTGAATAACTGAATGAAGCAGTAGATGTCTTAAATATAATGCAGACAAAAATTTCTTATTTAAAGTACTTTATTAGCTGTAAAACAGTGATCGACTTTTAAATTATTTTGAATGCTACAATTTAAGGATACTTAAACCTCAACAGCTTCAGTTTGCTTGGCTCTATAATCAACACCCTTGGTTCTACCAGCTGGGAAATCAAAAGACAAATTACATTGGGAAAAATCTCCTGTCAGGGATCTTGTCAGAATACTGAAGAGCAACAGTGTCAGTATAGAGACTAAGGTGCCCCTGATCCAGGCCATGGCCTTTGCAATTACGTGTTATACTTCAGAAAGCTGGACTATGACAAGGGGTGATAGAAGGAGAATTGATGCCTTTGAACTGTGGTGCTAGAGAAGAGTATTACATATACCATGGACTGCTAGGAGAACAAACAAATTCATCTTGGAGAGGGTGAAACCCAGCTGATCCTTGGAGGCAAGGATTCTGAAGCTCCCTCTGACATAGTCTGGGCATGTTGCAAGGATGGACCAGTTCTTGGAGAGGGTGGAAGGACAGAGATAGGAAGAAAGAGAGGAAGATCCTCAATGAGGTGGATTGACTCAGTGACTAGGGTAATAGGAGAAAGTGTGTCAGAGACAATAAAGTTGGCACAGGATAGAGCAGGTTTCAGGGCTCTTGTACATAGGGTCACTATGAATTTCAAGTGACTCAGTGGCACATAACAACAAACTAAATCTTAGACTCAGTGCCTTCATTTGGCTTCTGACTCTGTAAATGCATAGGAAGAGATTTTCTTGCATGGAATAATTGGTGGATGTGAACTTTTTTTTAACACACATTATATGAATTAGTCTGTAACTTGCAGATGACTGTGTCGTCTTAAAGTTTAAGGATGTTGTTAGGTGCCATCAAGTTGAGTATAACTCAAAGCATGTGAGACAATGCTTTGCCATCCTTTCCTTCAAGGAGCGCTCTGGTTTCACTTTCCCCAAAATGTATGTTTGGTTTTTTGACAGTCCTTGAGATGTCCAGTACTCTTCTCCAACTACACAATTTAAAGACATCCATTCTTCTTCTGTCATCCTTATTCATTACCCAGCTTTTACATGCATAGTTAGTGATTGAAAAGGCCATGGCCCTGTTCAGTAACACCTTTGTCTTTGAACTGACATCATTGCTTCACAGTAATTTGGAAAGATCCCGGATAGCTGACTCTCCTAGTGCAATTTATCTCCTGATTGTCTGACGGTTGGTACCAAGGGTAATATTGTGGATCCATGTAAGATGAAATTGTTGACAATTTCTATCTTTTCTTCATTGGTGAGGACTTTTGTTTTCTTGATGTTGAGATGTAATCCATCTTGAAGGCTATATGTAGTCTTTGATCTATAGAAAGTGTTTCATATCTTCTTCACTTTTATTCACAAGATTATGTAATCTGCATAATAAATGTTGTTGACTTTTCTTCTGATATTGATGTCAAATTCTTTTTAACAGAATCCAACTTCTTATATTATTTGTTCAACATATCGATTGAATAAGTGTCGAGAAAGGATACACCCTGATGCATACCATTCCTGATTTTAAACCATACAGTGTTTCATTTTTTATGTATTTTATTTAAATAAAGTACCACCTGTAATGTGTCAATACTTACATATAATGATCCAAAAAAGTAGTTGTATGAAAGGATAACCTACCAGTGCATTACATATAGAACAATTGTTTTGAGGTGCTAAGGAGGTCTGCTGGCTTAGTGGATAAGTATTTGCACTGTTAACCCAAAAGCAGGCAATTTGAATCTACCAGCTGTTCCCTAGGAGAAAGTGGGGCAATCTCCTCTTGTGTGATTTACATTCTCTGAAAACCCACTGGAGGATCAACTAATGGAATGATTCCAACTCTACAGCAATGAAAAAAAGTCTTTTTTGGGAAAATGGTTAAAGAGCTGTGCTGCTAACGGAAAAGTTGACTCTCTAAACATATTAGATACTTCTCTGGGACCTCTTAAAATTATTGTAGAGCAATAATGTCAGTTTGAGGACTAAGGCGCCCCTGATTAAGGCCATCATCTTTTCAATCACTTACTAAGCATCTGGAGAGCTGGGGAGTGAATAAAGAGGACAGAAGAAGAATTGGTGCCTTGGAATTGTGATGTTGGAGAAGAGTATGAAATCTCCCGAGGATTGCCAAGAGAACAAACATTTTCTTGGAAGTATATCCAGGTACTACTTGGAAACAAAGATGATAAAGCTTCATCTCACATATGTTAGCCCAATTCTTTGGAGAGTCTGTTGCAGAGAAGGACATTATGCTTGGAAATTTGGAGGGTCAGTGAATGAGAGGAAGACCCTTAACTAGGTGGATTGACACAGTAACTGTAACTATGGGCTGAAGTAGAGTAGCACCTCAGAAACCCTTTGTGCACTGCCCTGTATGTTCACTCTGTGACAATCAACTACATGGAAGTGGGTTGGATTGGGTTTTTCTGATAACTAAAAATTAAGTCACTGTAGTATTTACCTCTTCATGAGATCATTTGTTAGAAATGGCTGCTCTTCTAAACATGTGGTTCAGAGATAAAGTCCTTGTTGAGATTCAGTTTTTCAAAGCATAAGAAGGAAAATATTTTCACTGAAGAAATAAGACATTCATTACCAACTTGTTGATGTTTTATGGAGAAAATGTTTACAGTAGATGAATTATTGCAAAGTTTCAGAAAGAGGGCAGAGCAGCAGAGATAAGATTTCATCTGGATACCATGTGTCTAGAAAAAATAATTTTAAACTTGGAGTACACTAAAAAAGAAAGTTACAGCTTTGTAGTGCTGCCAACGATGTATTGAAATACTAAAATAATAGGAAAAAAATGTTTGTGCTATGTGCAAACACTGGCAATTAACATTATAAATAGACTTTTAAAAGGAAACATTTATCTTGATGTTTGGAAAACTAGTTTAGATAACTAAAGATAATTGTAAAAGTTAAGTTGCTTTGAGAATATGATCCCACATTTTGAAAATATAATTCTCCAATTTAAAAACATAACTAGAAAATTCTTTCTGGTTTTTAATTCTTTACATTTACTGGATCCATATGTAAATTAAATACTCTTTATTAAAATATTATTTAAAATCATTGCATATTTTAAAATCCTTATAGCAAATACATTTCTAGTTGATGTTTTGATGTTGAATGATTCATTATTTCCTAGTAACTGAAATTGCTGCCTGAGATAAACTTTAAATCTTAAACCAGAAATACCCCCTGAAGTCATCTTAAAAAACCCTTTTTTAGTTTAGCTTAACTAGTCAAAGAGCTCTGCCTTGAACATGAAGTGTTTTAAAAGAACTATCTATGTGGGATCAATTTGACAAGAACAACTTGAAAAATTTGATAGGATGCTTAGGAGATAGAAAGCTTAGGTTAATATAAAGGATGAATAACTTAGAAAAAGAGTATGGGAATCTGTTCTACTTGAACGTAATCAATGCCATTAAACCATATGTGTAACAGCTGTTGAATTAGTGTGTGGTTTGCTGTGTGTATTCTCAACAACAACAAAATATAGACTTTTAGATAAATGATATAATAATATCTGATTCTTCTCTTCAAGGAGTTTATAGTCTAGTTGAGGAGAGTACTAAGGAGAAAAATGCAGACTTATAGGGAAATATTTTTTAAAATAACAAAGGAAGCATAATTTTTAAAATAACAAAGAAAATATCAGTCCAGAGAAGGAAACATTCACTGTGGGCTGTAGTAAAGTATTTGAATTATCTGAGAGAGATACTGGAAGTAGAGTGAGAAAAAAAGCTAAGAGCAATGAAATAAAGTTTTTAGGAAAGGAGAAAGAAATGACAAAAATCTCAATACTCATTGAAGCCTTCTTATAAAAGGAAGATCACTTCTGTGATCGTTCTTATTTCTTAGATTATGAGACACTGCAACTGGCTTAACAAGGCAAGGCTAACAAAAAGGGAAGGTATTCTTTAATGGCTTGAGGAAGAGGTGATGGTGAATGGGAAGTGTCAGTAGCTCTCAAATACAAAAATCTTTGTACTAAATGCTATTAGCTACCTCAACAGTGCAGGTTTGCTCCCGAACAAGTTTAAATCAGCGATGATAAATGGGATTTCTGTGTCAGCTCCCCCTGCATTCCCTTTCACTGCAGAAGTCTGGCTAACCTAGACCAAGGAGGGAGACCAACTTGGATGTCACCACGTGAGAAATCTGCAACACTTGCCTGTGGCTGACTTTTAAATGGACTTGATTTTCAGAAGTGTGGACATCTCAGTTAGAAATTCCAACATTTTTTTCGGACTAGAGATGATCAGGCCGTTTCAGAGAAAAAAACCTGAATCTGTACCAAGGCATAATGACCTGTCAGATTCTCTCTATTTTAACAAATAAAATGCTTTATTTCATAGCTACTGAATGACAGTAAAGCTTTTTCAAATTCATCTGAAAGAAACCATTAAGTATCTGCAGATATGCCATTGTGCTTTGAGAAAGTAAAAGATTGTAGAGATTGGTTAATGATGCTCTGACTCATGTCTTTGAAGAAACTAACTAAAAATGAGTAAACAAAGATGTCTTCATTCTCAACGGGGTCCTTGTAAATAAATGTGTTTGTTTAACAGTTGTGAGGCATGACATGTGGTAGAACGAGGACACTGCTCTAATCCAAGCAATCCGTATTCTCTTACTTTCTTTTCCTGTTGCCTTGTTACAGAAAAAAAACATTAAGTTGATGCTAGAAATCTGGCCTCTGCAAGTGACATAGAAGCTTGAAATGGGAACAGCTTAAAACAACTCACAGAGTTAAAATAAAATTTGGGTGACTTGGAGTGTGACAAATTCTTTTTTAAAATGAAAACTTTTAATAATTTGATTGTGAGCTCTTTCTTTTACTATGTACATGAATGAACCTTTTGCAGACATTAAGCTCTTATAAAATCTCACTTTGTCCTTTAACTGTTGTCAGCTGCCTTCAAGTTGATTTTAACTCCTGCCTATTGTTTGGACAACAGAACAAAAAGTTGTTCAGGCCTGCATAGGGCTGGTAATTGCCAGAATGTTCAAGTTCATTGTTTTCCTGCTATTTATATCTCTGAGAGTTTCCTATACCTTTGTGGCCCTCTACTTCAGTCTCTCTCCAGTGACTGACTCTCTTGATGACACATCCAAAAGTAAATGGATCAATCTTTTTTTGCACTCTATGATGTTTTTATTGCCTAATATTTGAAGTTAATTTCCAGGTCTTTCTTCCTAGTCTCTCAGGGAGTTCCACTGAAGCTTACCTAGTATCCTGCTGGTGTCTTAAATACTGGTGGCATAGCTCACAGCAGTACACAAACCATCACAGTGTGGCAAACTGATGGATGAGTGGTAGCATAATTCTGTGCAATCACATATTTGGTATCTTTTTTCTAACCTAAAATACTGACTGGTATTAATTAATTAACTTGCTTGTCTCAAATCCAAATTTGTTCTTATTTTCACATTGTGAAAAAATGTTTAAGTACGAAAATGTTTTACTGGGAAATATGTAAGTTAAAATCTCCATTGTAATGTTAACTCATTCATATTGTATATAGAGTGCTGGAGAAACTGTAATTTTCTCGTATAACTAACACTCAAAAAACATTTAGCTTGGAACATTTTATTATCAGTGCTGAGTTTGCACATTTTTCAAAAGGTGTTTATATAGAACTTAAAGATTTCATATAACATTATTCTTACCCACTTAACAATACTGTGTATTAACCTTTCACAATAGAAAAACACATGACATACCATGAATATAGAAGAATGAAAATACTATTTTAGACATCATTTATATAATGAAACCATTTTCTTTATGCTGAGAAGATTAGGGTTCAATAACATGATTAATAATTATACCAATGTGCAATGGGAGTTAAAAGTGTTTGCTTGGGGTTTTTCATATCCCTGATCAAAAGACCATTTTATATTCTTTAGACTTATTAAGTACCTTTGAAATAGATCCAAGTGAGAAAAGCTGAAAAATGTCCTCAGCAAAATTTCCCAGAGTGACTAATCCAAAGATAATAAAAATAACAGAGTTATTAGTAGTGGCATCCAATGCTTTAGTCATAGTTGAGTCATGTGAGATCACTTAACTAATAAAGAGACAATATTCTAGAGTCTAAATGTTTCCCCAACTCTAGCACAAAACTTTTCAGAATGGCTTTTAAAGTAATTTTCTCAGTTCATGGATGAAGAAGAAACAATAACCTTCATTATGTAGATCACTTTGTTTGCCATAAGTAAGAGACATTGCAGATCAAGGAACACATCCTTCAATATGTATTGCATCTCCACATAAGAAAACAAAAATTCTTATCACTGGACCACCAATAAGCAATATCATGTTAGATGGAGAAAAGATTATAATTTTCATATTACTTGGATTCACAACCAAAATCCCCCAGCAGTTAGGAGATCAGGAGACATATTGTACTAGGGAAGTCTGCAGTCAGGGACCTCTCCAATTTATTGAGGAGTAATGATGTCCACTTGAGGACTAAGGTGCACCAGATTCAGGCCATGGTCTTTTTAATCACTTGCTATCCACCTGGGAGTTGGACAATAAATAAAGATGACAGAAGAAGAATTGATGATGCCTTTGAACTGTTGTGTGGAAGAAGAGTGCTGAATGTCCCATGGACTGCCAAAACAACAACCAAATTTGTCTCTGAGAAAGTACAGACAAATTGCTTCTTGAAGGAAAGGATGCTAAAGTTTCATCTTACAAACTTTGAGTATGTTACTAGGAGAGGCTATTCCTTGGAGAGGATTATCATGCTTGGGAAGGTAGAGGGTTAGCAGAAGAGAAGACCTTCCACTAGGTGAAATGACTGCTGCAATGGGCTCTAGTGTGTCATAAATTGTGATGAAGGCACAGAAGACAGGATTCTGATCTTTTATTTACTGAGTGCTATGGGTTGTACTTGACTTGATGGCACCTAACAAGAACATAGTGACCCTATGAATGACAGATTGAAGCCTTGCTCTGTTCTCCAGCACTATTCTTGCAATCTTAGGATCTTCACCATCCTCAAACCCATTGTTACAGTCATGATCAAACCCAATAAGTCAATGCAATCTCATTGAGATGATATAGATATGTAGATAAAGATTATCTATATAAAAGTTTCTATATAAAGATTATGTATATA
>NW_006399810.1:15020534-15026797 GCF_000299155.1 Elephantulus edwardii | reverse complement strand
AGAGAGAAAGAGAAGAGAGATTTCTTTCAAGGAAATGGAAATGGTTCAGATGCTATGTACTTGTAAAGGCTGACAAGTCCCAGATTTGTAGGTCAGATCTCAAAAGACAGGTGCCTGAGGAGACAGAGATCAAGTATAAAGTCCAGGTCATCAGCAGACAGGCAAGATGGCTTTGGAGGCTACTGGCTTCAGAGTCTGACACGTTCAAAGATTGTTAGAGAAGTAGGGTCAAATATGGCTATCTTGGGATTCTGAGGAGTCTCCAAAGTTATCAAGTAGGACTGACCACTGGTTTAAGTTTGGAGACCATGGACGAATTAGCCACATATCAATCTGACAAAGAGCTCTCTAGGTTTCTGTTAGATGGCACAAACATAATATACAACCACACCTCCGTGGAGAACTACATTTGATCAGATAGGACCAGTCATATCTTTACATATCCACTTGTAGTCCTGCCTTATTAATATAATTTTTTCTAGTATTTATCTTTAGCTAATTAAAGAGGTTAGAATTTACAGCAAAGAGAATAGTTACAGTATACTGAGGACATACAACGTTAATGTATTCACTGACCCAGACCTGTTGGCTCTTGGTCTAGTATGTTGTCTCATATTGACTTGGAAAACAGACACCAAAGGAATTCATATTGCTTAATAATGATTTCAACCACGACTGAAAAACCTGTAATTCTATTGTAAAGGACCAATAATAGGAATTTTTTGGGGCAGGAGGATCTGTGTAAAATTTAGAATTAACGAATTTAAGATCAGTGTGTCTTTGATAATACATTATTGCTTATTTTTTTAAAAATCATGATTCCAGAAACCATTAACAAAAGGCTGAGAGCCCAAACTCAAGTTTTAATAACTTCTATCTTGATGCCTTAAGATGTACTTTGTGAGAAAGGAACATCAGGGAAGGACAGAGTGAGCATGGCTACCCTGGCAGACAATGGAGGACACAATTTTGAATGACTGAAGTAGGGTGGAAAAGTTACAAAATTCCTAATTGGCTGAAAGGCCATCAAGAGAGTCGAAACTCTAGAAGCAAGAATTATAGGAATAGCACATAAGTGAGATTACAAGATTGATGAAAGGCACATGCCCTTCAGTTTATTGCAGGGTGGTCCAAGACAGTGGCAGGGCAAGTTTTTCTTATAACCTAGCAGCGAAATTGCTTCCTGAATCATACCTGTATTTTGAGGCCCATTGTAAAGATTGTTAATGATATGCCTCCAGACCCTTCAGGCACAAACTCTCCTATCTTGCATCTGTTTGACTATCATGGAAAATATCCCTAGGGAATACACTGTGATATAATACACCAGCCAGACCTCAGAGGAAAGGAATGCTATCTTTATGGTTTGGTCATCTTTGAAGTTAGTGAAACTAATGTTAAGAAAGATAAACTCAAACTCATTGTCATTAAGATGGAACTGATTCATAGATGACCCTCCAGTGAGTTTTCAGAGACTATAAATCAGGAGTCTACATGATTCCCAAATATCTTAGCATTATAACTTCTTAGGATTGCCTTTAGACCTTGCCTTGTCCAATTCTCTCATGGATGGAAGAAGGCAGTAAAAGCTAAATGTGAAGAGATTGTCTATCTTTCTCTCTCAAAATGATTGGTTGATTCAAAGCACCAGACAAACACTGCCTTTGAGGTAGAGTGTAACTCCCTATGGACTATGCCACCAGAGCTCCCTATTAGAAAGAGATATTTTTTAAATCCATCATGGATTCCAGACTAATATAAAGACTTCAAATGGAAATAGTTTCATTTTCATGTCTCTTTATTTATAAGCACCAAGTATCTCTGATATAAAACTCTCCTATTACTTTTAGAGGATTTATTGTATATCCCTGTTTTTCACTAATTTTTACAAAATTTGAATGCATTGTTTTTCACACCAGATCCTTCCCATTTCCCTCAGCCTCTCCCATCATATTGTATGATCCCATGGTTAATCCTCTCCCACCACATATCTTCATCCCTCTGCTTCCACCCCCACACCCCTCCCCCAGTTTGATCCTCATACGCATTCTACAATAATGGTTTTCTACAGTATTTGTCCTTATGGGACTGAGTTAGTAAACTCAGCATAATGTTCTCCAGTCCCTCCCAAGTTAGGTAGCAATTTACAAAATCATTGCTCCTGCATGCTGCATAGTATTCCATTATGTAAATATACCATAATTTCTCAATCCATTTGATTGTGTTTGGACATCTGGGCTGTTTTCGTGTTTGTTTTTTTCCCCCCGATGGTAAATAGTGTTCCTATGAACATTGATATACAAGTCTCTATTTGCACCTCAGTTCTCATTTTATTGGGGTATATTCCAAGAAATGGAATAGCTGGGTCATATGGAATTTCTATGTTCAGTTTTTTTGAGGGAAAACCAAACCGCCTTCCAGAGCGGTTGTACCATTGTACAATTGACATTGTACATAGATTAAATCCCTGTGAACATCAAAAACTTTTTCCAACAAAATGAAAAGAAAACCCACCACACTTCACCAAAGATGACATTCAGATGGCCAACAAGCACATGAAGAAATGTTCAAAATCCCTAGTTCTAAGCGAGATGCGAATTAAAACAACTGTGAGATATCATCTCACCCCAGTAAGAATAGCAAAATTTAACAGAACAGCAAGCAACAAACGTTGGCAAGGTTGTGGAGAAACGGAAACCCTTAGTCACTGTCGGTGGGAGTGTAAAATGGTGCAACGCCTGTGGAAGGTGGTATGGTGCTTTCTCAAAAAGTTGCCAAAAGAGATACCATTTGACCCAGCAGTTCCACTACTAGGAATATGCCCCAAAGAGACCATAACTGACATCCAGGCAGATATATGCACACCCATGTTTATTGCAGCTTTGTTCACAATAGCAAGGAGTTGGAAACAACCTAAGTGCCCATCAAAAAACAAATGGATAGAGAAGCTGTGGTATATTCACAAAATGGAATACTATGTTGCATTGAAAAACAAGGAACTCATGCAATATTATTCAAAATGGGTGACTCTAGAGGACATAATGCTGAGTGAAGTATCTCAGTCACAAAAGGACAAATACTGCATGGTGCCACTGTTGTAAAACAGGACTGACCTTGGGGTTGGGGAGAAACTGAGAAAGATGTTTTCAATAATGTATACGGCATTGAAATAGATGAGGGAGAGAACTGTTTAAAGGGGATATGTGATTAGGCATTTTTGTCATAGCAGGAGTCTAGAGCAAGGGCTGCATGGTGGAGTGGACCTTGGGGAGGGTTTGTAGAACAATGAAAGAACTTTTCTTCTACTTTTCCAGGGTGGTAGTGTTCTGGGGGGGAGGGTTGGGAGGAGAGAAATGTGCAACAATGGATGAATGGAAATCCAAAGTCTCTGTAAATTTTAACTGAAATTAATAAGAAATTTAAATAAAAAAATTAAGTTAGAGTAAGGAAGGCAATGTATTTATAACTGCTCATGATAATAACACTATACCATGGCATGGAGGAGGAATAGTGGAACTGTATCTGCATTTGCAATATTCTTCTTACCAAAACCATTTATGGAAAATAGGAACTATATTGGAACATGTATCTCTGGATTGGAAATTATCATATTGATAATATTTCTAGGCTTAAATGTAAAAGATTATATTGTTCAAAATAATTTGTTATATATTTGTTAAAATTTTTCCCTCTTTTAACAACTGGGATCTAGAGGGAAGAGAAAAGACCAGAGAATGGCCAAAATTATTGGGGCAGCTATTGTTGCCTGTTTAGGGCCTGTGTCAGGAAAAGGAAATCTTACTCATAAACAATGCATCCCAAAGGTAATAAAGGAGAATTGCTTCCACTGTGGAGAGCTGGGCCATTTCAGTAGACAGTGTCACAGACGAGAGCCACAGATAGGCAAGGGAGTAGAGAGGAAGCTCCCACTCACTTGCTAAAGTGTGGATCTGAAGGACACTTGGCCAAGGGCAGCCCACATCAGGTCCTTGTGGCTGACAGGACTGACAGGCCCCAGCTCCAAGCTGGAAACAAAGGAGGTCGCTTCAATGATTTAGATCCTCCCAGAAGAGCTGTGGGTGAGCATTAACATTACTGGTAAGTATATTCATTTTCTCCTGGACACAGAGCCTACTAATTGGTCAAAAAAGCCTTCTGAGGTCCCAACTCTTCTCACTATTTCTTAGTTGTTGGAATGGAAGGAAAACCTCATAAGCAGTTCCTTATTTTGCCTCTACCTTCCATTCGAACTTCCAAGCTGTAAAACAACCCCGTGGTAGATGGAATTTGCTCCAGAACTTAAGAACCATAAATGACATAGCTGAGCCTCTACATTTTGTGGTTCCTAACAATAAGCCTTTTATTTTAAGAACTGCCTTCCCTCTGTAACTTGATTTGTGCCACTGTTAGAACCTCTACTTGGAATATTATTGCTTTTAATTATTGACTCAGGTACTTTTAACTTGTTGCTTAAATTTGTGTCTTCTAGGCTGCAACAGTTCCATGATGCATCTTCAAGGATATGAACATGTATGGCTAAGCACAATTTATAACAGTTCATCTAAATTCCACAATCAATCTCCATAATATCTACGTGTTTCCTATTGCCAAAGGGGCACTTTAGAATAGTGAGAGAAGATCTTCACCCTAAAAACTACAGTGTCCCTTTTGAGCAGGAAGTAGCTAAAAGAATACGCCATCCCCTTTTCCTTATGAATCAGGGTGAACTCTCTGTCAGGGAGGAGTGATAGGGAATGGCAAAGGACACACTGACAAAGGAGATTAATCAGAACTGATTTTGACAAGCTCTGTGGCAATGGGACAATTAAAACAGACTTTCAAGGAATATTCAACCTGAATCCTGATCAAATGGAGATTTTTGAAAGCATTTCTTTGAGTTTATTATGTTTAATTTGTTTTATATATTTGTTTGTGTATAAAGGATGCTCATCTAGATGATAACATAATTATGCTAAAAGCAAAAGGGGGGAAATATGGGAAGCCAATACTAAATATTTGTAATAAACTGAATGCTATTTTAAAAAAAAAGAAAAGAAAAGACAAGCTACCGACTAGAAACAAACATTTGGCAATACCAGGTCAGACAAGAGTCTCATAATGTAAGTTTGCCGAATATTCCTGGGCCTCCACAAGAAAAAGACTGATAACTCAATTACAAAATTGGGTAAAAGACATGGAAAGAATTTTCAGAGGAAGATATTAAAATTGCTAACAGACATATGAAGAAATGTTCAAAATCACTGGCAATAAGAGAGATGCAAATGAAAACCACAATGAGATACCATCTTACTCCAGCAGCAGAGGCAAAGTTTAACAGGACAGCAAGTAATAAACGTTGGAGAGGATGTGCTGAGATATCCATATATTTTTAAAAATTCTGTCTACATTTTTCTTGTCAAGGTTCTAGAGTATTCTATAAAATTGAGATATAATTCCTTTATCAGATATATCATTGCCAAATATTTTTTTCCCCCAGTCTGTGAGTTTCCTTTTTACTCCACTGGAGAAATTTTTTTATTCTTAGAAGGCCCAATTACTCTATTTTATTCTCTCCTGATTGTAAGTTTTTCATTATGCTTTGAAGACTATTCATTATGTTAAGTGAAAAAATCTCAGTCATAGAAGGAAAACCAGAGCAGACCTGAGGGGGGGTTGGAGAGGGAATGTGGAAGAGATGGATAGATAATGAATACTGAATTGGAACAAATGAGGGGAAGAACTGTTTGAAAAGATATATGATTATACATTATATGTATGAAAACAGTTTGGAACAAGGTGGGTATTGTGGGGGGCAGTGGGGGATGGAAGAGGAAATGAATAAATGAAAAAATTAAAAAGAAAATAATTCTATCTAATGTAATAAAGGGTCTGATGCAAAGGGGCTTATGATGGTTACTCTTGTGCTTCAATTAGCTCGGCTATGATGCCCTTTTGTTGAGAAAGCATTCATTTAGATGTTGTTGTGAAGGCATTTTTGTAGTTATGTTTAACTTTAGAGCAGTTGATTTTAAGTAAATGAGAATATCACCCAAAATGTGGGTGTGTTATATTCAATCAGATGAAGTCTTAAAGAGAAAATACTGAGGTTCTTAGGGAAAGAATTCTGCCTCATAATTCTAATATGGAAAAATGCTGGAATTTCCAGCCAGCCTGCCTGCCTCCCTGCCCTACAGACTTTCCAACTCCTGAAATCACATAAACATTTAAAATAAATCTCTATCATGTCCCTCTCCTCTCCTCTC
>NW_006399810.1:15016217-15020018 GCF_000299155.1 Elephantulus edwardii | reverse complement strand
AAAAAAATATTCATTCATTGTTACAAAACTACCTCCCCCCACCTGAAGTTCTCTTTGCAATGTACCTCTTATTCTGGACTGTTGTCATATGTATAATGCCGAATCATGTATTCCTTTGAAACTGTTGTTGGTAAAGACGTCATTACTGCAGGAATCGGCTTCCTTTCCATTTTTGAGAAATTCACCAGGCTGCTCAAGAAATGAGCCATTCATCTTCCCTTGGGACAATCCAAGGTCTCCTAATTTCTAGACACTTGGTAGACTGAAAGCATCTCAAACACGTTGCTTCCTTAACCAGATGTTGCCTCCATGAAAAGACCTTGCTGCAGGCGATGTAGACTGTTGGTGATCTCTTCCTGTGTTGGGATTCAGTGAAATGCTGCAATAAGATAGAAAGCATAATGTTTGCTAACAGCAAATACACTGCAACCTTCCTCCTCTACCCTGTATTTATCGACTAAAAACGGAAAAGCTCTGTAGAGGTGGGAATGGGATCCCAAGGACCATAATAAACAACAGTCAGTGGTCCCTGACTGCTTTCTAAGGGCATACCATTAACTTCTAGACTTCTGTGTTGTGATGGAAATGTAAAATATAAGGTGAAAAGTTTCAGCCTCCAAGAAAACTTTTACAGTCAATGTTAGAAAGAGGGAGAGAAGAAAGGATAGAGGGAGAGAGAAAAGAAAGGAGAAGGAGATAAAGTAACAGAAAAAAACTGAACAAATTAATTGAATGAGGTGAAATAGCTGCCACTGGAGAAGAATTTAAAAAAAAAAAGAGTAATGTTTAAAGGGAAATTCTTTTGAAGTTCGGCAATGAATGTATTATAAGCTTCTCTTCTTAACTTTCCATGAAACCTTTACTAAAACCCACGTTCCTCATTGAAACATTAGAAATTGAGTCTGAGAACTCTTTATGTGAGAGCAGGATTTAAATCACAAGTCAGTCCTTAACTTCCTTGAGGGAAGACCTTACCTGTGCTGAGAACAACTGGTGGAAAGCCAAAATGTGAGCCTGACACCGCCCATCTCTGACCCAGCATGTGAGGACAGGCAAGACCAATAAACAACTTGCTGAAATGTCTTCTGATGGAAAAATGACTTTAGGGCCATTGAAGATATTCTGAATGACGTCCTGGGAAGTCATAGACTTCCTCTCACTTTTAAAATGAAAGCTTCTCATGTTTTAATTGAGAGATAAAAAAAAAAGTTGACCTTCTCTTGTATTACAGTCAAGTGGTTGGGGCCATTTGTTATTGTTTATGCTGTCAAGTCAGAACCAACCCATAGCTGACTCTCCATCGGGTTTTCAGAAGCAGTGAATCTCATGGGAGAGTACCCATGCTTCTCCTACAGAGCAGTAGCGAGGAGAGTGCCCATGCTCCTCTCATGGAGCAACTGGTGAATTCAAACTGCATGCCTTTGAGACTACCGCACAGCTTCTTAACACTAGGCCACTAGAGTTACAATGGGGGCATTTTGTTGTTGATTGCCATTAAATTACCCTCTTATTGAAACTATGCAGTGTTCCCTTGCTCCATTTGGAGCTTCTTGATCTAGCTATAGATTTCTCATGAGCACAATTAAATGTTCTGAGATTCCCATTCATCTCAATGTTAGCCATAATGTGTTAAATTATACCTTCTAGTCATATTGAATATTTAAATTTCACAGTATTTTGTTGTTAACTATGGTTCATGCATGCTAATGTTATTAAGTGTCATCAAGTATACCTTATAGCAACCCTATGAACACAGATCTGAACCCTGTCCTATCCTGTGTCATCTTCATCATCTTTGACACATTTGATCCCATTGTTGAAATCATTTGTCAATCCATCTGGTGAGGGTCTTCTTTTCTTTCATTGACTCTCCGTCTTTCTAAGCATGATGTCCTTTGTCAATAAATAGCCTCTCCTAACAAGTATGTGAGACGAAACTCTGTCATCCTTGTCTCCAAGGAGCTCTCTGGCTGCACTCTCTGAGACATATCTGCTTATTCTTTTGGCATCCATGGGATATTCAGTACTCTTCTCCAAAAAAGATGCAAATGCATCAAATTTTCTTCTGTAATATATATTCATTTTCCAGCACTTAGATGCATAGAAAGTAATTTAAAAGACCATGCCTTGAATCCGGTACACTTTAGTCTTTAAATTTACACCATTCCTTCCTAGCATCTTGGAAAGCAGATTTTTTCCCCCAATGCAACACATCTTCTAATTTCTTGATAGCTGGTACCAAGGGTATTGATTGCAGATTCATGCAAGATTAAATCATTGACAATTTCAATGTTTTCTCTATCATGTTACCTATTGGCCCAGTGGTGAGTTTTCTGTTGAGATGTAATCCATGCTGAAGATTGTAGGCTTTGATCTTAGGAAGCAAGCATTTCAAGTCCTCATCACTTTCAGCAAACAAGGTTCTGTCATCTGAACAATATAGGTTCTTGAAGAGTTTTCCTCCAATCCTGATACGTTCCTCTTGATATAGTCCAGCTTCTTGAGTACAAATTGAATAGATAATGAGAACTGATATAACCCTGATTCACTGCCTTTAGGTTAACTATGCAGCTTCCTGCACACTATCCCATCAGAGTGCCCTCTTATTCATTTTATTCATTTTTTAATTTTAAAAAAAATTTTAATAATTTTAATGAACATTTACAGAGATTTTGGATTTCCATTCATTCATTGCTGCGCTTCTCTCCCTGCCCAGCCCTCCCCACCCCCCAGTTTGCTTTTAATATTAATCATTCAAATGAAAAAATAGTAAAAAGGAAAAAGAATTCTAAATTTCACTATGCAATATGAATTATATGGAGAACTTTACAAATATATAATTTCAAATGTGACCTCCAACTTCAACCCCTTGAGATTTTGAATCTAATTCCTGGGTGAGCTCAGGAATCTGAATTTTTTTTATTAAGTAAATATGGTTCTAAGGCAGGTAGCCAAGGCTTTTGCAAAGAAACACTGAGTAGTGGAGATCAGATCATGTGCCGCCCAGTCAAGAAGGAATGAACTCTCAGATAGTAATGAGCTTTCTGTCCCTTGAGTTGACAAAGAGACTCAGGAGAAATGTTGCAATGGAAATTCTAAACTCAGAAGCAAGGTCGATGACTTTTAAAATATTTATGAACTATGGAAGTTTTGTGTTTTTTTACTTGCTTTAATGTACTAGGTCAAAGCATTTGATATAACTACTTTGTAGAGATGCTCAAGTGAAGAAATAAAAATAAAGACTATTAGCACTCTGCATCAGTACTGTCTTTTAGAAGGGAAGGCAAGGAAGGTGTAGAAAATAGAAACCGTTTCATGACATAGAGCTAATAAATGTTGCCAAAAGGTAGACCAGTTTTTCTGTCTCCAGTTTAGCGCTTACTAGGACTGTATGTTTATGATAAACTTGCAAGTAATGGAGGTAGATCAAGTAAACATAAGCACCTGCTTGTGTGTGTGTGTGTGTGTGTGTGTGTGTGTTTGTGTATGAGGGAGAGAGAGAAATTTATATTTAGAATTAGCTAACAATCAACAGTCTTGGTACCAGCATCCAGGAAATTAAAAGACAAATTGCACTGAGAAAGTCTGCTGTCAGAGACCTCTCCAAAGTAGTGAGGAACAATGATTTCAATCTGGAGACTAAGGTGCACCTGATACAGTCCATGGTCTTTGCAATTACTTGCTATGCATCAGAGAGCTGGACAATGACTAGGGAGGATAGAAAGAGAATTGATATCTTTGAGCTGTGGTTTTGGAGAAGAGTATTGAATATACCATGGATTGTTAAGAGAACAAATAGGT
>NW_006399810.1:15001553-15016117 GCF_000299155.1 Elephantulus edwardii | reverse complement strand
CATCCTAGAGAGGGTGAAACCAGGCTGCTCCTTGGAGGCAAGGATTCTGAAGCTTCATCTGACATACTTTGGATATGTTGCAATGAGGGACCAGTCCTTGGAGAGGAACGACATGCTTGGGAGCGTGGAGGGACAGCATAGGAGAGGAAGACTCTCAATGAGATGGATTGATTCAGTGACTGGAGTAATGGGGTAAGATATGTCAGAGATAATAAGATTGGCACATGATAGATCAGGGATTAGGACTGTTGTACATAGGGTTGCTATGAGTCACAGGTGACTTGAAGTCACACAACAACAACAACAACAACAACAACCTCAACTTAAATGATTCCAATTTTGTTGCTAACATCAAAAGCTTTGTAGACAGGCATGAGTCAAACATAGGCCTTCTTTCCATCAGATTCAATCAACGTATTGACCTTGTCCATGTCATAGAGCTTCACAGCTTGTTTGATCTGGAGCTTGCTGGCTTTGACATCCATAATGAATGCAAGTTTGTTGTTATCTTTTATCTTCTTCATGGCTGACTTGGTGGTTAGGGGAAATTTGATGATGGCAGAATGGGTAAACTTGTTTCCTGGGGGTACTCTTCTGGAGGTATTTGGGCTGCATTCATATTCTCAACATTTTTGGTCACTTGTGACATGCAGATACTTTTGGGGGACAGTAGATGCCCTTCTGCAGAGCCTTCTTTGCCTTTAACACTTTTTGTATTGCTTCAGTTTTGGGAGAGTTAAGAGCTTCCTTCTTTGCTTTTGGTACCATCTTCATAAAAAGGAAGCATCGACTTTTTGTTTTGAGCTAACTTATTGAGCAGATTGCACAATGGGCATGCTGAAGGTTTCCTAGTTTATAGTCTTTCTCAATGTTTCTCTACTATATGTGTTTCAATGACCCCAAAGCCTAAGTTTTATTTTAGAAACAACAATTTGTGCTTTATTGTAGTATTCAAGAATGATGACTGATAGAAAAAAATATCTAAAACTAAGGGACTGTGACTTGAATTCTTTCTAGGGCAGGAAGTGAGAGGACAACCATGAAAATAGTCATTAAAATACTTTAAGATAATGCTAATTTATGTGACTAAAATAATATCATTAGGTAGGATTAGGATTTCAACAATATTTAAGTAAAATGATTACAAAAGATACTAATATGGGCACTATTATGTAGTTAACACAACTTGACATTTACACTTTCTAAACCCTCTTTCTTGATTCATTATTCATTTGTCAATGGCATTTTCTCAGGTGGAAGATATTTGACTTGATAATCTCTGGTTGGATGTTGTCTCTGAAAATGACTAGAGCTTCAATGAGAGAAAACAATTTGTAAACTGTACAGTCCTGTGCATGTATTAATAAAAATGTTGCCTCCCTTCATAGATTTTCATTGTGAGCCTTAATGTTTAAGTCAATGCTATATGGTTTCAGTTGGATAAAGAAGGCCAGTCATAAAGAAAGAATGACTTTGACCCTGGGCAGCAGTGCTATTTTCCAGAGGCAAAACTATTCCATTAACTTCAGCTGGATGGTGACTTTAGAAGGGGAATAATAAATGGTAATGCTTCTCTACTCAGGGCAGGGACTAGTGCTGGTTATTTTGTACTTCAATGAACACATTATGTATGTGATAAATATTTATTCTTGATGACTAGAATACTAGACAGCTATTTTTCAAAATCCTATTAACTTCATGTAGTCTTACAGTATTGCAAAAGATTACAATTTATCAACAATGAAAGACTGCATTTGCATTCTCCAAGGTCTGATCTTAGCTTTCAACCAGTTATATCTGCAGCCTGATGTTATATCCTGATGCCTTCCTCTGCACTGGGAATTCCAGTATTTACCAATTTTGATTTTCCCTGGCATCAGGTCATACAATTCAAGGAATTCAGTAGACTTCTTCCTGGCTGACTGGAACACTGACCTATCTACTGGAAACATTACTAGTCAAGTGACAGCTTCTTTGAGCTTATAATAGTTGTAATAAATCTTCCCACACTTGCTAAACAACTGAATATTCAGAACTTTTTGGTGAAATTCAGTCCTTTATTACAGCATGTCCAAATAATATATATCTTCTAATTTCTGCCCCATTCTGTGCATGAAAAAGGCATTCTTCTTTCTGGAATGCCCTTTGACATCACATACATTTTGAAAGTTTTTTTACAACTCCACCTCTCCCTCTTCCAGGAAACTCTTCTACACTCAGTAGAATTAAGATAGTTCCTACAAAGCAAACTACCATAATGGAATGCGTAGGGACCTAGAATTAAAGAATAGAAAGTAAAGAACTTGCTCAGCATTTCTTAGGCTTAAAGAACTTAAAAACAAATTCAAGCTTCAAGTTACAGTACTTAAAGATTGTATGGGCACAATCTTGAATGATCCAGGAAACATCAAAAGAAGATGAAGGGAATACCGAGAATCACTGTACCAAAAAGAACTGGCTGACACTGAAATATTAGAAAGTACCACATGATCAAGAGCCAGTGGTAATGAGGGAAGATGTTCAAGCTACAATGAAGCATTGGAAAAGAAATAAGGCCCCAGGAATCGATGAGATACCCACTGACATATTTCAAATGATAGATGCAGCTCTGGATGTGCTCACCAGTCTATGCCTAGAAATTTGGCAAACCTGGCCAATCAACTGGAAGAGAACCATATTTATTCTCATTTCCAATAAAGATGATCCAACAGAATGTGGAAATTATTGAACAATATCATTAATATCATATGCAAGAAAAATATTGCTGACAATCATTAAAAAATGACTAGAGCAGTAAGTAGACAGAACTGTCAGACATTCAAACTGGATTTAGAAGAGGCCATGGCACCAGGGATATCATTGCTGATGTCAAATGGATCCTAGCTAAAAGAAAAGAATACCAGAAGAAGGTCTATTTGTGCTTTGTAAACTATGCAAAGACATTTGACTGTGGATCATAACAAATTATGGCTAACTTTGCAAAGGATAGAAATTCCAGAACATTTAATTGTGTTCCTACAAAACCAATACTTACTATACTTAGACAAGAGGCTATTGTGCAAACAGCAAGGTAACACTACATGGTTTAAAATTAGGAACAGTGTGCATCAGGATTTTATCCTTTCTCTAAATCTATTTAATCTGTATGCTGAGCAAATAATTTGAAAAGATGGACTCTATGAAGAAGAATGTGGCATCAGGATTGGAGGAAGACTCATTAATCAATAACCTTCCTTATGCAGATGACACAACTTTGCTTGCTGTAAGTAAGGAGGATTTGAAGCACTTGCTCCAGAAGAACATGCAGCCTTCAAGACGGACTGTATCTCAGCATCAACAAAACAAAACAAAAATCCTTGTCACTAGACCAATAAGCAACATCATGATAAATGGAGAAAAGATTGAAACTGTCAAGGACTACATTTTAGTAGGATCTACAATCAATTCATTTGATACCAGCAGTCAGGAGTGCAGGAGACATATAGCACTGGGAAAGTCTGCTATCAGGGACCTCTCCAAATTATTGAGGAGTAATGAAGAGAATGTGAGGACCAAAGTGTGCCTGATTCTTGTTCTTTTTTGGTCACTTGCTATGCAATTGAGAGCTGGACAGTGAATAAGGATGACAGAATTGATACCATTGAGCTGTGGTGTTGGAGAAGAGTGATGACCATGCGATGGATGGCCAAAAGAACAAATAAATATGTTTTGGAGAAGATATAACCAGAATCTTCCATGGAAGCAAAGATGATAAAAAAGATGGACAGGTTCCTGGGAAAGGCTATTCTTCGGAGAGGGACATCACACTGGGAAGGTGAAGGGTCGGCGGAAGAGAAAATGAGCCTCAACCGGGTGGCTTTAACACAGTGACTGCAGCAATAGACTTGAATGTGGATAAGATTATGAGGATAGCACAGGATAGGACAGGGTTCACTCTGTTTTTTTAGGGGATCATAATGAGTTGATGGCACCTAACAACAGCAATCAATGTCTAGGGAATTCTGGTGGCCTAGTAGTAAGAACCTATGCTGCAATCCACAGGTACTCAGTTCAAATCCAACAGCTGCTACACAAGTAAAGTATGGGCAAACTCCTTTTGTGTGATTTAATACCTCTGAAAAACCACTAGTGGTTCAGTTATGGTTCAGTTTCATATCCACAGCACACAACAAGAGGTGGCTATAGCTAAAGAAGGAGGAAAGCTTTTGTAAGGACGTGACAGCTAACATGAAAGTGTAGTTTGTACTAACTTCTTTCTTCCTAGAGTCTTTGCTGAAGTGATTGCTGTGTTTCAGATTTATTAGAAGTGTCAGTGGGGTCTACTGAAGTCATGAACTAGCTCTATAACTCCCATCTTCTTTTGCTGGAAGTCTTTATCAGCTCCTTTTAAGGCATCCCTATTGAGGAAACCCTCTGACCTGGCGAGAGAGGTAAAAGCATTCCTTGTATATATTGCTTTTCTTTCAGAAGATGATTGAAGATGGAGTATTGTTATCGTTCTTTCTCGGGTAAACCCTGACCAATTCCAAAGCCATTCTTATTTGGTGACAGGCATTTGAAAGAAGAGTGTATGTTGTTGTTATGTCCTGTCAAATTAGAACCAAACCTTAGCTGACCCTCCAGAGGGTTTTAATAGGCAGTAAATTCCATGTGAGGAGATTGCACATTTTTTCCCCACAGAGCTGCTGGTGGATTTCAACTACATGGATTTGAGTTGGCATTACAGCTCCTTATCACTAATCCATTAAAGTGTATATTATTGTTGTGTACACAGAATTGGAACTGACCGATAACTGACTCTGCAGCGAGTTTTCAGAGGCAGTTAATCACACGGGAAGGAGGAGATTGCACATGTAGAATTGGAGGAAACCACACACTCTGTGGTTAATTCTTTTTTAATCTTCCCAAATCCTATACTACTGTTTCCTGAGGACTCGCCCTCCTCTCATCCTCTGGTAAATTTCCAGCAGAATACCTCTTTGGTTTTTGATGCCTGAGACTTATACAATGTATGTCTCTTTCCATGCAAAGACACTTAGATGATATTTATTTTAGAAAAATGGGCATTTGTGACCCCCAAATTCTTGTAACATAACCGAAAAAATTTCCAGGAACATTCCAAATACTACTGATTAACCATCAGAATCATTTATTGATATTTGAATATCTGAATTCCTGAAGGCATCTGAGTTATTGCACATGAAACATTTGTCAACAATTGTATTAGTTGATCCATGGTTAAGTTGCAATAAACATTCTAATGCAATGATATAGTGTATACATAGATGTTTTGGTCCATTTTATCACAAGAGTCTAGTCACAGGAGGAAGATATCATGCTTAGGAAACTATCTTGTTATGTGCCATTGAGTCAGAACTGACTCATAGCTAAAATTGTGATGGATTTTCAGAGGCTGTGAATTACACAGGATAAGATTGCTCAACTTTATAACAAATAGTATAGAGTCAGCAAAAAAAAAATTGGAAGACTTTCAATGACATAAATTGAAACAATGCATACAATGATAATCTCATCAGTGAGAGTGTGTAAAGATGGACAATGTTTAGTTCTGTTGTTCATAGGATCTTAAGTCAGAAACAACTTAATAGAAACAATCACATTTTAGGAAATTGATTTTGGGTTTGGCATTGGTGTGCAATAATGTTTTGTTTTCCCATTTAAAATAATGAGAACTAGGCTCCTGGTAAACATTTTTAATAAAATGTCTGATATTCATGGATGGATGACTAACTTTAAGTGTGAGATAACCTGCACTTGTAAAAATATGGTAATCTGAAAACCAGACTCAACTTTGAAGGAGATAATAATAGAGGGAAATTTCTCAAAATAAATAACAGCACCAACAAAAACAATATGAAGCAATAAAAACAGTATGCTGGCTTTGAAGGACTTGGTTAGAGTAAACAAGAGAACTAGCAACAGGGGTGAGGCACTGACCCTGCCCTGTTGCATGCATATGAACTTTTCCTCAGCACCACTAATGTCTAGACTGCCTGTTTGTCCCCTTCTGTAATATATTCCTTTGTTATACTGGAAGTCCAGCAGTGGAATTATTTTCTGCCATCATGAGAGAGGCATAATTGGATGGCACCTCATTCAGAACCACCACCAGTCTCTCAGTGGAGGTTTGCATGTTGTCATGATGCTCTCTTCTTACCAATATGTCATTAGAGCTCTGGAGAAAGATGGCAGTCTCCTCCCATGCAACTTGATGATTTGTTATTGTTATGTGCTGTTGAGTTGCCTGTTACCCAATGCACATAGTGACCCAATGTACAGCATCTTCTCCCTTCTTGTCCCTTCTCTATTCTTCTCCCTTCTAGCCTAAGTGTGCTGTATTGTACATGGAGTCACCATAAGTCAGAACCCAGTAGACGACAGCTGGTTTGGGTCTCTCCAGTGGAAAGTGATTGAGCATTTTATCAGCAAGCAACCAGTGCACGACCACTATCTTTCCGTTGGGGTTAGGTGCCCTCAAGTCTTCTACATTCACAGCAGCCCTATCAACAACAGACAGGAACTGAACTCCGCTCTGTCCTGTGCCATCTTCATATTTTCCACCGTGTTCAAGCCCATTGTTAGTCACCTTCTACCTTGTGAAGGACCTTGTCTCTATAATGGGTGAGATGTATATATAAAACACCCAGCTACCATGAAGTCGATTCTGATTCATGTGCTCCTTGTGTGTTGGGGTGGAACTGTGCTCCCAAAGTTTTCAATGGCCAATTTTTCAATATAATATCATCAGGTATTTCCGCCACGGTGTTTCTCAAACAACTACGCAGCACTGAGGAGGAATGCTTTTGCAAATCACTACCTAATTTGGAAGGGACTGGAGAGCATTATGCTGAGTGAACTAACTCAGTCCCATAAGGAAAAATACTGTATAAAACCATTATTGTAGAATGAGTATGAGAATTCAAGAGGGGTAGGGTAGAAGCAGAGGGATGAAGATGGGCGATGGGAAGGTTGATTATTGGGTCGCACAATTTTATGGGTGTGTGTGAGGGAAATGGGAAGAATCTTTCGTGAAAAACAATGTATTCAAATCCTGTAAATAAACAAGTTTATAAAATAAAATATCACCCCAAACATAAACAAACCTCACACACATTGCATCTTTCTCCCTTGGAGTATCTAGTGAATTTGAACCTCCACAGTGGTGACACTTTTGGGTTGTCAGCACAATTCCTTATGGATTATGCCACCAGAGCCCTCTAGGGTGAAGTAACACTTCCAACTTTTCTATTTGTTACTGACAACTTTAAAAAGGGGGATGGAGAGAGAAGCAGAAGAAATGCATCACCTTCATTCATTTCTTTTCTAGAAAAAAGGTTTTAGAGGAAAGAAGCCCAAAGACTGACCTATATATTTTCTCTAAACGATATAATCTTAGCAAGAAGTACATTAATAAAATGTTCACTCATTTGTGAAAGAAAGCAAAGCTGTGGACACGCAGCCCCTTGGGCTCTTTTCTTTATCTGACACTCTCTACAAAAATGAAAGTCACAAAATAAGTGAGACATTTATTATTAAAATAAAATTCCTTAGGAAATTAGAGAAGGTACAAAGCTGTATAGACGTTTTTTGTTTGAGAGAGCCTTCAGAAGTTTCTGTCATTAATTTTTAAACTTGAATTGAACCTTTTAAGCTTTAAAGAAGTACATTGTGATGAACACAGCTGTCTATAAGCATGTTAATGAAAGAGAAAATGATACAAAAACGTCCCTTTAGAAAATCCAAATATAACGATAAGTTGTAACTACACTCCATATTTCAGTAATGTGTGTGTTTATACTTATTTTTTGCTTATGTTTATAATTTTCAAAACAAATAGGGAATATTAATCTCTCTCTCTCTCTCTCTCCTTCTCTCTCTCTCTCAACTTTCCCTCCAGTCGGTTTTCAGAGACAGTAAATCGCATGAGAGGAGACTGGACATCTTTTTCCTTTGGAGCAGCTGGTGGATTCAAACTGTCTGCCTTTGGGTTGGCAGCTCAACTCCTTACACCCTAGAGGAGGGTAAAGGAAATATTTGTAAAACAGGAAATGAATATACTAGTAGATACATTCACAAGTGGTTTGAAATGATCCTTGAATGTTATGGAGAGAAAGAATTATGTACATATGAAACATTTAAGTCAGAATAGAAGGGAAGGATAGTTATTTTATTTGAAAGGCATGGACTTTAAATTTTTTTTATATTACTCAGATTTATTTACAAAGTTTGAATCCATTGTTTTTCCCATTTCCTTCATCCCACCCACCCATCGAATTGTGCAACCCTATGATTAACACTCTCTCCCTCCCCATCCTCATCCCTCTATTTCCACCATGAGAGCCATGGATTTTTATTTAAGGTCTATATTTAGATGTTTTCAGGTTGGTTTCAGCTCATAGCAACTCCATGTGCTAGAGTAAAACTGTTCCATTGGGTTTCCTAGACTAATCTTTATAGGAGCAGATCACTAGACTTTCTCCCAAAAGTCAATGGGTAGGTTCAAACAAGCAACTTTTCAGTTAGTAACCAGGTACTTAACTATTGGTAAATAAAGATTACAAAGGATTTTCTCATTGTGTCTTTACACAGCAAAGTAGATTTTAATTTAACAATCATGATACTTATCATTTAGTGACATTAATTTCATTTTTACCCTTGTATCATTGTTCTTGCTATTTCCACTCCGGTTGTTCCATTTTCATTCAGCTAGCTTCCCTGCCCTCTTCCCTTCTCATCTTAGCTTTTGGGTAAATGTTTACCACTTGGCTCATATAGATTGTTGATTGCCATCAATTTGAGCATGATTCATAACAACTCTATGAACAAAAGATATAATGTCTTTCCAGAACTATTGTTGTTTCTTCAAGTTCATAGAGTTTCCAGAGGTATGTGGTTTAGGAAGTGTTTGCCACTCCTGCTTCCAAAACTGTTTTACAACTGGGAGCTCCACCAAACACTATCCACATTGGGATACCATTCTGTTATTTGATACCCCAATGGTACAAGGTTCAGCATCACAGCAAACCCAGGTCACTTCATACAGCACATTGACAAAGAGTGATGTACAAAGTGAAAGAGTGTTTCTTCAGATATAACAGCCCTAGTCTCATTTAGCAGTGGTTAAGTGTCATCAAGTTGAATACAACTCAGAGTAAGCTTTGTACAAAAGACCTGAACTCTGTTTTATAACTAACATAATTTCTGTACATTTACAGAGTTTAGAGAATTTGTAGAGTTTCCAGAGGCGTCTAGTATAGGAAGTAGATGCCACTTCTGCTTCCCAGCATGAATCAATCTGGAAACTCATTCAAACATTGTACAAAATGGATAATCATTATGGTATCTGAAAAGACTATGGAACAGTATGCAGCATCACAGCAACTCCAGGTTGTTCAGTACAGCAAATAGACAAATGATTGCTCTGTCACTTAAAGAGTATTCATTCTAAAATGAATAAATTAAGGTGGGCTTTTTTTTTTACTTTTTAAAAATTAATTTAAAGTTTACAGAGACTTAGGATTTCCAGTCACTTATTGTTGCACTTTTCTCTGTTCACCACCCCCCCCCCAATTCACTCTTCTTCTTGAAAAGAAAAAGAAAAACTCATTGTTATGCAATCCCTCCCTCCAAGTCCACTCTATTATGCAGCCTTCAGTCTGGAATTCTGTAATAAAAAGAATACCCATTCATATATCCCTTTTAAACAGTTTTCTCCACCATCTGTTTCAATGCAATATACATCATTCTTCCCCTCCTTTTCGGTCTTCCCTCAACGCTGATGTCAGTCCCATTTTACAACAGTGGCCCTATGTAATATTTGTCCTTTTGTGACTGAGATATTTCACTCAGATAATGTGTTGCAAGGTGGGATCAGTCCTTGGAGAGGGACGTCATGCTTGGGAGGGTAGAGGGACAGCGCAGGATAGGAAGACACTAGATGAGATGGATTGGTTCAGTGACTGGAGTAATGCAGTAGGTGTGTCAAAGACAGTAAGATTGACAAGAGATAGAGCAGGGTTTAGGGCTCTTATACACAGCAGGGTCACTATGAGTCATAAGCCACTCGACTGCACATATCAACAACAACAACAACAATCTGTTATTTAGTGGAAAGATGACCTCTGGGAGTGACTTAAGTTGAAAGTTTAAAGGGTATTTCAGAATGATGTTTCAAGGATTTCTGTAGTCTCTATCAGTCCAGTATGTTTGGATGTGCTTTATTTTTTAACGAATTTGAGTTTTATTTTATATTCCTCTCATTCCATCCAGAGCTATTTATTGTATTCTTGACCAGAACAGTGGGTAGTTATAGTTGAATACCATCTAGTTCTTCTGTCTCAGGATAGATGAAGTCGTGGTTTATGTATGTTGTTAGTCTTAAGGATTAGTTGCTTCTTTGATTTGGTTTCTTCTTCTTATCCTCCAGACAAGTAGAGACCCTTGGTTGTATCTTAAATGGTTGCTCTTAAACTTTTAAGATCCTAGATATTACTCACTAAACTAACATGCAGAATATAAACTTATTAGCTATGTTGTGCCAATTAGCTGATCTGTCCCTTGTGACCATGTTCTGAACCTTCACACTGAGCAAACCAATTCAACAAGGTATTTCATTATATCCCAGGAGTATGTGAAGCTATGCTCAGTATAGCTTATGAAAAATCCAAACGTGTTGCAATTGAGTTGATTCCAACTCATAGAAACTGTCAGACAAAGTAGGACTGCCTCATTGAGTTCCTAAGGCTGTAAATCCTTGAGAAAGCTGACTACTATTCTTTCTCCCATACAAGAAATGGTGGGTTGGAATTGCTAATAGAATGCTTATGTTCAATAGTGAAATGCTTTAATTACAACACACTCTTTCTCTCCTCCCCCAACCTTTCATTGATATTGTGTCAGAACCAACTCACAGCTGACTTGTCAGTGGGTTTTCAAAGGCTGTAATAATATAAGAGGAGATATCCCATCTCTTTCCTGTAGAGCAGCTGAGCAGCTGGTGGAATCAAACACCTACCTTTCTGGAACTTTTGTGGCCTAGAGGTAAGGAGTTGCACTGCTATCCCAAAGGCATGCAGTTTGAATCCACCAGCTACTCTGTAGGAGAAATATGGGCAATCTACCTCTGTGCAATTAAATTGCATCTGAAAGCCCACTAGAGGGTCAGCTATGGGCTTGTTCCAACTCAAATGTACACAACAACAACAAATATATATAGATATATGTGTATATGTGTATATATATGTATATATGTATATGTATATGTGTATATATGTATATATATGTATGTTTGTATATATGTGTATATATATGGATTGCAATTGCAGTGTAGCTTCTTACCACTAGGCCACCAGAACTCTCTCCCTTTCACATACTTTGGGCATATGGCCTGGAGGGACCGATCCTTGGAGAAGTACACCATGCTTGGAAGGGTGGAGGGATAGCCCAGGAGAGAAGACCCCAGATGAGATGGATTGCTTCAGTAACTAGGACAATGGAGGTAGGGGTATCAGAGTCAGTGAGACTGGCGGCTCAGGACAGGACAGGGTTCAGAGCTATTGTAAATAGATAGGGTCACTATGAGTTGCAGGTGACTTGATGACACGTAACAACAACAATATAATGTAGCACTCATAATCATATGCATATGTATAAATACAAGTAGAGCTATATATGCACACTTATATGCACATGTATGCTTTCTTGTATTGGAAGAGTTTTTCATGAAATGTTGACATTAAGTAGGCACCCAGACTGAGATTTTTGATCCTAGTCAAATATTTACTGTCTATTTTGAAAATCAGAATATAATCTTCCATTTTCTTATCTAACAAAATTATATATTTACAGAAGGGATTTCAAGCAGATCCAGAGACTTCCTTCCTCTTGTCTGAGTGTAGCCTCTGGGCAGATTCCAGTAATCTAAAGCTCATTCCAGTCTTCAGTAACAATTTCTTGTGTTTTACCTATATGCTTTTCCTTCTGCAGCTTAGACTTGCCTGTTTTCTTTTCTTCTTGAGTCCTATCCAGGGAGTGAAAACAGCTGGGCATGTTTCTAAAATAATCCCCCTCATAAAATTCCCAAAGTTTCTGTAGGAGTACCTTATTTTTTCATATATTGTTGTTGTTATGTACCACCGAGACACTTGCAACTCATAGCGACCCTATGTGCAACAGCCCTAACACTGTCAATATAATTATCTCTGACACAACCTATCCCCTCTACCCCAGTGACAGAATCCATTCATCTCATTGAGGGTCTTCCTCTCCTGCGCTGTTGCTCCACCCTCTCAAGCGTGATGTCCCTCTTCAAGGACTAATCCTACTTTGCAACATGTCCAAAGTAGGTCAGCCAAAGCTTCAGAAAACTTGCCTCCAAGGAGCAGCCTGGCTTCACCCTCTCTTGGACAAACTTGTTTGTTCTAGGAGTTCTAGCAATCCATGGTATATTCAATACTTTTCTCCAGCACCACAGCTCAAAGACATCAACTCTCCTATTATTCCTAGTCACTGTCCAGCTCTATATTGCATAGCAAGTAGTTGCAAAGACCATGGCCTGTATCAGGCACACCTTAGTCTTCAGACTGCCATCACTGCTCTTCAGTACTTTTGAGATGTCTCTGACAGCATACTTTCCCAGTGCAATTTGTCTTTTAATTTTCTGGCTGCTGGTACCAAGAGTTCTGATTGTAGAGCCAAGCAAACTGAAGCTGTGAACAATCTCAATCTCTTCACCGTCTATCATGATGCTGCCAATTGACCCAGTGGTGAGAATCTTTGTTTTCTTGATGTTAAGCTTTAATCCATATTGAAGGCTGCAGTCCTTGACCTTCTGCAGGAAGCGATTCAGGTTCTCTTCAGCAAGAAGAGTTGTGCCATCCACATAACGCAGATTGTTGATGTGTCTACTTCTAGTGCTGATGCCACACTTCTCCTCATAGAGCCCAGCCTCCCGGGTAATCTGTTCCACGTATATATTGAAAAGATATGGAGATAGGACACATCCTTGATGCACATCCTTCCCAATTTTGAACCATGCCATGTTTCCTTGCTCTGTTATGATGATGGCCAAGTATAGGTTTAACATAAGTACAATTAATAGTTCTAGGATTCCCATTCTTCTCAGGGTCACCACAGTTTGTTCTGATCCACGCAGTCAAATAAGTCTGCATAGTCAATGAAACACAGATGGGCATTCCTCTGGTACTCTCTCTTTTCAGCCAAGATCCATCTGACATTAGTTATAATATCCCTAGTGCCATGGCTGCTTCTAAATCCAGCCTGCACTTCAGACAGTTCTCTGTTGATGTGCTGTTCCAGTTGTTTTTGGATAATCTTCAGCAGAATATACTTGCATGTGATATCAATGATATTGTTCAAGAATTTCCACACTCTGTCAGATCACCTTTTTTGGAATTGGAACTAATATAGATCTCTTCCAGTCAGTTGTCCTCCAGATTTCTTGACACAACTTGGTGAGCACATCCAGGGAAGCATCTGTTAGTTGAAATATGCCAATTTATATGCCATCAATTCTTGGGGCCTAGTGTGTGTGTGTGTGTGTGTGTGTGTGTGTGTGTGTGTGTGTGTGTGTTTACCTTGTTCTTTCAGAGCAACTTGAACTTCTTCCTTCATCACCACAGGCTCTTGCTCTTATTTCATGAAATTCTTCTGTGTCCACCAATTTCTTCTGGTACAATGACTGTATATTCTTTCCATATTTTTAATTGAAATTTTAATGGAAGTTTATAGAGACTTTGGATTTCCATTCACTCATTGTTACACATTTTCCTCCCTGCCCACGCCCCTCCAGTTGGATTTTCTCTTTAAAAAGTAAAAAACAAACAAACAAACAAATAAAAAAACTAAAAACCCACAAAAACCAAAACTATCATTACTATACAATCCCTCCCTATCCCAAGTCCACTCTCCCATGAAGCTCTCACTCTGGACTCTTATGAAAATAATACCGAATCATATATTTCTTTCAAATAGTTCTCTCCCACATTTGTTTCAATGCAGTATGTTGTTGTTTTGTGTTGTCGAGTTGCTTATGACTCATAGAGACCCTACGAACAACCGTCCTAAACCTTTTGCCAAACTTATTGTCTCTGGCACATCTATCCCCATTACCCCAGTGACAGAATCCATCTATTTCATCGAGGGTCTTCCTCTCCTGCACTGTTCCTCCACCCTCCCAAGCATGATGTCCCTCTTCAAGGAACTGATCCTGCCTTGCAACATGTCCATATTATGTCAGACGGAGGTTCAGAATCACCCTTTCCAGAATGAACTTGTTTTTTCTCCTAGCTGTCCATGGTATATTCAATACTATTCTCTGGCACCAGAGTTCGAAGGCATCAACTCTCCTTCTATCATCTCCAGTCATTGTGCAGCTCTCTGATGCATAGCAAGTGATGGTAAAGACTATGGTCTGTATCATGTGCACCTACATTACTTAAGCCCTCTTTTCTTAAATTCCCCTTAACTCCAATGTTAGTCCTGCTTTATAACAATGGCATTATGCAGTGTTTGTCCCTTTTTTA
>NW_006399810.1:14999841-15000912 GCF_000299155.1 Elephantulus edwardii | reverse complement strand
TCGCCATCCATCCTGATGCTACCGATTGGTCCAGTGGTGAGAATTTTTGTCTTCTTGACATTGAGCCTCAGTCCATATTGAAGGCTGCAGTCCTCAGTCCATATTGAAGGCTGCAGATAATGTGACTCATTATAATGTCCTCCAGTGTCACACATTTTGTATAGTATTTCATGAGTTCCTTGTTTTTCAATCCAGCATGGTATTCCATTGTGTGAATATACCACAGCTCCTCTATCCATTCATTTGTTGATGGACACTTGAGTTGCTTCCAACTTTTTGCTATTGTGAACAAAGCCACAATGAACATGGGTGTGCATATCTGCTTGAGTGGCAGTTGTGGTTTCTTTAGGGTATATTCCCAGTAGTGGAATTTCTGGGTTAAACAGTATTTCTGTTTCCAAATTTGTGAGAAAGCACCACACTGCCTTCCACAGTGGTTACACCATTTTACACTCCCATCAACAGTGAACAAAGGTTCTAATTTCTCCACAACCTAGCCAGCATTTGTTGTTTGCTGCTCTGTCAAACTTTGCTAATCTTACTGGGGTAGGATGATATCACATAGTTGTTTTGATTTGCATCTCTCTCAGAGCTAGGGATTTTGAGCATTTCTTCATGTGTTTGTTTGCCATCTAAATGTCTTCTTTGGTGACGTGTCTGTTCATAGCCTGTGCCCATTTTGTAATTGGGTAACCTTTATCTTGTGTGGTGCTTGAGTATTCTATAAATCCTAGATATAAGTCCATTGTCAGACATGTCATTACCAAATATTATTTCCCAGCCTGTGGTTTCCCTTTTTACCTTTTTGGAGAAGTTTTTGTATGTACATAGGGATTTGAATCTGAGAAAGTCATTGAGAAGGTTGTAGGTTTTCCAACGATGCTTGGAAGAATGTGAATGCTGTGGATTAGGGCTTCTAGAGTTCTTCCAAGCCTTTCTTTAATGACATTTATAGTCCTTGGTTTTAGTCCTAGGTCCTTGATCCACTTTGAGTGGGTTGTTGTGTATGGAATGAGGTGTGAATCTTGTTTGAGCTTTCTGCAGCTAATTTTCCAATTTTGCAAACACCAT
>NW_006399810.1:14996646-14997926 GCF_000299155.1 Elephantulus edwardii | reverse complement strand
TTTTTTTTTTTAAATTTGTTGGAGATGTTGGTTTAGAGAATCAATGGTTATTTTTTTCCTGCCTTTTCATGTGTTTTCTTATTGCTATAGATTGACCTCTGATTATTGCTTTGACTGTTTCCCTGAGGTTTTATAAAGTTGTGTTTTCATTGTCATGTTTCAAGAAACTTTTTAATTTCATTTTTTATTTATTCCAGCACCCACTCATGTTCAAGCAAGGTGTTTTTCAGTTTTCAAATATATGTTTTATCCCCCTCCTTTATTCTCTAGTTATTAATTTCCAATTTTGTAGCATTGTTGTCTGAGAAGATGCTTTGTATTATTTCTATGTTTTTAAATTTAATGTTACTTGCCTTGTGGCCTAAAATATGATCTATTCTGGAAAATGTTTCATGCACATTGGAGTGGTATACTGTGCCCTTTTGGGGGTGCATTAGCCTATAAATATTTATTGGTTTATTGTGTTCTTTAATTTTTCAGCATCTTTGTTGAGATTCTTTCTTGTCGTTCTGTCTTTTCTTGAGAGTGGTGTATTGAAGTCTCCAACTACTAGGCAGTATTGTCTATTTCCTTTTTTCAGTTTTGTTAATGTTTGTTTTATATATTTGCAGTTCTATAATTCAGTGCATAGATATTTATTATTGTTATGTCCTCATGTTCTATTGAGCCTTTAATCATTACATAGTGACCTTTCTTGTCCTTTGTGATAGTTTTTGCATTGAAATTTATTTTATCAGAGATTAATGTCACTACTTGTGCTTTCCCCCCCGGTTGCCATTTCCTTGGTATATTTTTTCCTACCCTTTTATTGTTAGTTTTTTTTTGTGTGTGTGTGTGTCTTCACTTTTTAAATGTGTCTCTTGTAGACAGAAGACTGATGGATTTTCTTTTTCAGTCCAATCTGCTACTCTTTTTCTCTTTTGTGGTGCATTGAAACCATTCACATTTAGTGTGATTATTGAGAGGCACGGTTTTATTGCTATCATTGTGTTGGGTGTTTTTTTGGTGGTGTTGCTAGTTACTTTTCTCCATTCTACTTTCTGTGGTACCTCTGTAAGAAGGATGTCTCTCAGTGTTTCTTGAAATGCTGGTCTTGTTTTTACAAAAGGCTGAGACTCTGGTTTTCCGGGAATATCTTGATCTCTCCTTCATATTTGATGGACAATTTTGTTGGGGACCTCATGCACTTACTGTAGAGGGTCAAGGACTGCAGCCTTCAATATGGACTAAGGCTCAATGTCAAGAAGACAAAAATTCTCACTGTACCAATCGGTAGCATC
>NW_006399810.1:14988788-14995551 GCF_000299155.1 Elephantulus edwardii | reverse complement strand
CTATTTTATATTTCACTGATTCTGTGTACCATCTCTTCAACTCTGTTCATGTGTCCCTCCATCATGTTGACAGCATCTGAGACACTGGACCTCATATTTGGGGTTGTGGTTTCTTTTTTTTCCCCAGAGCCTCTAATGCCTTGTTTGTTTGTTGTTGGTTTTTGTTTTGTTTTTTTTTTTGCATTGTTTTGTGTTTGTGTTTTTTTTTTTTTTAGCTCCTCCTGCTTTTTCCTGCTGTATCCTGTAATTCTTCAACTTTTCTCCTCACCCATTGAAATTATTCAATCATTGTTCTTTAAATTCTGTGTCAGAAAGTTTCATCAGATTTTCTGGCCTCAGTAAATTCATTGATATTGTGTCACTTTTGGGGGGGGTGACATCTTGCTTTGTACTTGTGTAGGTTGTAAGGTAGTCTGCTTCCTATATGTCATTGTTGAGGTAGAATTTTTCATGCCTTAGGCGATGGTAGATTCTTGATCTGAAGTCACTGCTACATAAGAGAGTGTGGCAGTTATGCTGCTTGTGTTTCTCTCTTTACTTCTGAACCAAGCCATTCAGGGTCTGTGAAAGTGGCCTCTTTTGTCAGCTAAATTGTTACATCTAAGTCAGAGTAATGTGTTCTAGATTAAAGGCAGTTAGTTGAGTGGACATGAGGAAATGTGAGGCTGAGCATGGGGGCGGTGCACAGGCGGGACAGGCAAACACACACAGGTGTACACTGGGTGGGTGTGTGCTCTGACGTCCGTGGGGTGGGCACGTTTGGGGACTCACTCAGATTCTAGCTTTCTGGTGAGTACACGTGGGGACCTTACTCAGATTGCAGCTGTCCCACTTGTGACTGGCAGGATTAGTCGTCCGGATGGGCACACACAGGAACCTCACTCAGGTTACAGCTGTTAGGCTCATGCCTGGCAGGGCTAGCTGCCCATGTGAGCACTCAAGTGACCTCCCTTAGGTTGCAGTTGTCCCTCAAGCCCAGCAGGGCTAGCTGTCCAGGTAGGTATGTGCAAGGATCTCACTCAGGTTTCAGCTGTCTGGCTGGTGCCTGGCGGGGCTAGCTGTCCGGGTAGGCATGCTCAGGAACCTCACTTAGGTTGAAGATGTCTGGCTGGCACCTGGCAGCTTGGCGGGGCTGGTGCCTCGTGAGGCTGGTGCCTGGGGGTCTGGGCACGTGGTTCTGGTGGGGCTGGACATGCAGTTCCAGCCTCTTTCCATCTTCTTTTAATGCTTCCTGGATTATTTAATATTCTGCCCAAAGCATCCTTAAGTACTGCAACTTGACATTTGAATTTTTTTTCTTCAGTTCCTTCAGCTTAAGAAATGCTGAGCAACTCCGGCCCTGGCACATTTCATTGTAATATTTTACTTTGTATTCCCTCTGGAATCTTCTGTTTAATTAGTTAATATCTTGAATTCTTCCCTTTGCTTTGGCTTTTTGGTGTTCCAGTGCAATATTTAGTTTCTTCTGACATCCATCTTGTTCTGTTCTTTCTACTCTGTCTTTGTGATAACCTTTTGCAGTCTTTCTGGATGATATTGTTGATAGCTTCCCACAGCTCATCTGGTCTTCATACATAAACATCAAAGGCCTCAAACCTGAGATGGTTTTGAAATTCAGGTGGGATAGATTCTAGATCAAATTTTGGTTTCTGTGGACTTGATTTAATTTTCCTCAGCTTCAGCTTGAACTTGCATATGAGTACTTGGTGGTCTGTTCCACTCTCAACCCCTGGCCTAGTTTTCACAGCTGATATTGAGCTTCTCCAGTGATTCCTTCAACAGATGTAATAGATCTAATATTCCTATGCACATCATCAGGTGAAATCCATGTGTATAGCCTGTGTTTATGGTTTTTTTATAAGATGTATTTGCAATGAACAAGTAGTTGTTTGTGAAAAATTCTATAATTTTAATATTTTTTCATATAGATGAAGAAAAATCTTCCATCTCTGTTGTTACTTTTTACATCTTCCTCTCACCCCAATTGATAATTTGTCTTAAAATAATAAAGATCAGAAGATGAATCTTAGTGAGAACATCCTGAACTGAGTATATAAAGAATGATATAGTAGGTTAGGTGTTGGATTGCTAACTGAATTTGGCAGTTTGAACCCACCAGCTGCTTTGCAGGAGAAAAATGGGCAATCATCTCTTGTTAAGATTTGTAGCCTTGGAAACCCAATAAATGATTGTTATGAGTCAGAATTGATTTGATGGCAGTGGTTAGTTTTATTTTAGTCATTAATGAAGAACCAAACCCAATATTAACCTGAATCGAACTCAATGCATACTGAACCAAAAAGAAAGACAGTAAACCATTGAAATTGGCTGCATAGCATAGTGCAACATAGCACAGCATAGCATAGCACAGGATAATATAACCTTCTCATTGCCTTGAAGTGATCTAAAATTCTTCTGGTACCCAGATTTGAGAGTAGGTCCTTCTTGGCCAGAGGAGCATTCTCTACTGTGTAACCTGAACTCTTACCATCATTTATACCTACCTCAACTTGCTCTTTATTTTCTGCTGAGAGTTGAATGACTAGGCCCTTTATGCCCAGTGATGGAAACATCACTTTTTAATGAATAAGGCCCTGAAAAGATACACACTGTTAGACTGGGTGAGCCACATAAAAAAGAAAGTAAAGGAATCTAAGAAAGGAATATTTCTTAGTTAGAAAATAGAAATTTTTAGTAAATGATGCTAAGGTTTGGCAGGTCTTCTAGGCTTGTGGTTAGTGAATGTTATAGGGTGGCAATGATGTAATAGTTTACAGCTTGTTTTGACTATTTTAACAGTTTCAAACAACTTGAATCATGCATTTATACAATTTTCTAAGTCTGAAGCAATATCATAAAATTTTCAAATTTACTGTGTTGCATTTTGGATAAGAAATTGACTATTTGAACTCATACACACACACACACACACACACACACACACACAGAGAGAGAAAGAAAGAAAGATTTAGGATCTCAGAAACTTGCTAGTTTGGTTTGAGTTTATGTATGAGCTGGGCAATGAGAAGACACAAAAAGATGAAATGCATATTATATTTAAGAGACAGTACCTATATTTAGGGATAGAGCTTATGAGATCTATCTAATAGATGCTGAAATTCTGCTGATGTTATAATTTCTGATCTATGGCAAGTTATTGAGACTGAAACTCAGATACCATCTATACAGTGAAGGAAATATAGTATTGGCTTCTAAAATCTGATTTAAATTTATTACTAAACAGGCAAATCACATTTTAATTGTTTCATTATATATACTCGTTAAATCTTTACTTTTTGTTGGCATTACATTTTCTTAGATTTGTGATATTAACCCCTTCCATAGTTTTTTAAATTACAAAATGGTTATTTCTGTCAGTTACTGTGATTGACTTGTTTACATGATCCTAACTGGAAATCTGTCTCCTGAGATGTCCTCAACTAACTCCTTGGGCATTAGGAAATAACTAGAGATCACTTCAAGCAGGGAAAAGTCAAAGACCAGAGCACTGAGCTTCCAGCTTTACACAAAGCATGGGTGAGCATTTGACCTTTTCCTCACAACTCAAGAAAATGTAAATTTCAGTACAATATGGTTGTCACAAGAAAAAATATTATTGGAAGTTTCTGGAAAGTTAGCTGACAGCTCAGAGAATCTAGGAGAAAAAAATAGTACTTGAGAAGATTGGGGCAACTCTATTTTCATGTAGTGGACTTGGGAACTATAGTTTGATTGGAAGGGCTTACTAGGACTTGGCTTGACGCTTCATTTCAAAGTGGGAACAGGATATTTAAACGCATATTTATTTAGAGATGGTGGAGGATGTGTGTGCTCCTGGGAATCATTGAGGGTGGAGCTAAGCTTCCCTAAATCATCCTTTGGCATTGCCGTTGTTTAGAGAATGAGGCAACTCTCTCTGCAGACCAGCACTTTGTGTGATTGCACTACTGCTTTAAAAGCAGACACACCTAAAGCATAGAATACTGTAGTCACCCAAAAAATTATACACCTGAAAACAGACTTTCCAATATTCAGTAATTGATCATCTATCGATCATGAATGTTAAGTGTATAAATAATACAGTTCTGTGTGCTGTGGTGACCTAGTGGGCAAGGATTTGTGCTGCCAACTTAAAAATAGCTGGTTTAACACCAGCTGCTCCACTGGAGGAAGTTTGGCAGTCTTCTCTTGTGTGATTTACAGACTCTGAAAACCTGCTGGAGGGTCAGCTATGCATGGGTTCTGACCTGATGGCAATGAGTTGATGTTGTTTATTGTTTTTAGGTGTCAGTGAATTGACTTTTCAACTCGTTATGATCTCAGGTGGCATATGCAGTGTACTCCTATATAACTATATGTTGTGTTATTGTTGTTGTTGTTACGTGTTGAGTCACTAGTGACTCATAGCCACCCTATGGACAACAGCCCTGAAATCTGCTCTATCCTGGCCAACTTTACTGCCTCTGAAATAACTATCTTCATTTCCCCAGTCACTCTATCAATTCATTTCATCGATGCTTCCCTCTTTTTCTCTGTCCCTCCACTCTTCCAAGCATGATGTCACTTTTCAAGGACCAATCCCTCTTTGCAACATGCCCAAAGTATGTCAGATGAAGCCTCTGAATTTTTGCCTCCAAAGAGCAGGCTGGCTTCACCCTCTCTAGGACCAACCTGTTTGTTTTCCTGGCAGTCCATGGTATATCCAACACTTTTCTCCAGCACCACAGATTAAAGGTATTTCTCTTTCTATCATCCCTAGTTGTCCAGCTCTCTGATGCATAGCAAGCAATTTCAAAGACTATGGCCTGGATCAGGAACACCATAGTATCCAGACTGATGTTGCTGCTCTTCAGCACTCTGGGGAGGTCCCTGGCAGTCCACTTTCCCATGCAGTTCGTCTCTTGATTTCCTGGCTGCTCGTACCAAGAGTGTTGATGTGGAGCCAAGCAAACCAAAACTGTTAACAATCTCAATCTCTTTACCATTCATTATGATGCTGCCAATTGACCCAGTGGTGAGAATCTTTGTTTTCTTAACATTGAGCTTTCATCCATAAGGAAAGCTGCAGTCCTTGACCTTCTGCAACAAGCACTTCAGGACCTTCTCACTTTCAGCAAGCCAGGTTGTGTCATCTGTATAATGCAGATTGTTGATGAATCTTCCTCCAATCCTGATGCTACTTTCCTTCTTATACAGCCCAGTCTCCTCGATGATCTATTGTGCATATAAATTGAAACAATATGAAGACAAAATACATCTCTGGAGTTACACCCTTCCCGAATTTGAACCTTACAGTGTCTTCTTGCCTAGTTCTGTCAACAGCCTCCTGGTCCAAGCATAGGTTTCGCACAAGCACAATCAAATGTTCTGGGATTCCCATTCTTCTCAGAGTCATCCACAGCTTGTTGTGATCCACACAGTCAAATGTCTTTGCATAGTCAATGAAACACAATGAAACAACGAGATAGCCATTCCTCTGGTACTCTCTGCTTTCAGCCAAAATCCATTTAACATTAGCTATAATATCCATAGTATCACTGCCTCTTCTAAACCCAGCCTGCACATCTGGCAGTTCTCTGGTAGCATGATGCTCCAGTCATTTTTGGATAATTTTCAGCAGAATATTACTTGCGTATGATATCAATGATAATGTTTGATAATTTCCACTCTATGTTGGGTCACCTTTCTTTGGAATGGGAACAACTATGGACCTTTTCCAGTCAGTTGACCAGGTGGTTGTCTTCCAGATTTCTTGGCACAATTTAGTAAGCACATCCAGGGCAGTGTCTGTTTGTTGAAATATGTCAATTGATGTGCTATCAATTCCTGGAGACTTGTTTTTTTGCCAATTCTTTCAGAGCTGCTTGAACTTCTTTCTTCATCATAGACTCTTGCCCATACATTGTTTCATGAAATTCTTCTGTGTCAGCCAATTCCTTCTGGTACAGTGACTGTTTACTCCTTCCACCTTCTTTTAATACTCTTTGGATCTTTTCATATTCTGTCCAAAGCATCCTTAAGTATTGAAATTCATAGCTTGAATTTGTTTTTCAATTCTTTCAGCTTAAGAAATGCTGAGCCAGTTTGGGCCTTTTGATTTTCTGACTCCAGTTCTTTGCACATTTCATTATATACTTTGCTTTGTCTTCCTGACCAACCCTTTGAAATCTTCTATTCAGCTCCTTAATTTCTTGATTCTCCCCCCCCCCTTTGTTTTGGCTTCTCAGTGCTCTAGTGCAATATTCAGAATTGCATCTATATGATATATATTTCTGATATATATGGGTTTTGGTGGCCTAGTGGTAAGGAGTTGAACTGCCAATCCAGAGACAAGCAGTTTGAATCCATCAGCTGGTCTTCAGGAGAAAGAAAATATCCTCGTGGCCCAGGTGTCCAGCCACAGATGTATGGACTAAGAAATTGTTATGCATTCACACAATGGAGTGCTATGCAGCACACAGGAACAATGGCTTTGTGGATTGTTGCCTAGCTTGGGAGGGACTGGAGAGCATTGTGCTGGATGGACTGGCTCAGTCCCATAAGGATGGATGTTGTATAGGACCATTATTGTAGAATTGGTGTGGGGATCCAGGAGGGGTGGAAGAGACTGGAAGCGGAGGGATGTGGATGTGCGGTGGGGAGGGGGAGATTGATCACGGGGTTGTGCCGTTTGATGGGTGAGGGAGTGAGGGAAATTGAAGGAGTTTGTTCGAATTTGTATTTAAATTTTGTAAATAAACTAGTAGGTAAAAAGGTATATGAA
>NW_006399810.1:14969640-14985888 GCF_000299155.1 Elephantulus edwardii | reverse complement strand
CTGCTATTTCAGAAGTGGGTGGCCAATATTACTATATGAAAATCAATAAAAATTACTTAAATTTTTTTTAAAAGAAAATCTCCTCCTGTGCAATTAACTGCCTCTGAAAACCTACTGGAGGTTCAGCTGTAAGTCAGTTCTGATTCGATAGTACACAAAAACAACAACAACAATAACTGGATTTATTTTTTGCCTTACTATTCTATAGGTCTTCTGTATGTACAAGTAAATGTAGAGCTCTGTATCCATGTGAACATTATTCTTTTACATATGTGAAGTTGACTTAAGTAAAAAAAATGAAACTCTGCCTTGGAGCAAGTTCAACTAGGGTGCTTCTCAGAGGCAAGGATGATGAAACTTCTCTAATGTACTTTGGGCACATTGCCAGGAGAACAAGGCACATTGCTGGGAAAAGTAGGAGATGAGTGAAAAGAGGAAGATGTTCAGTGAGATGGAATGACACAGTGATTGCGACAATAGGCTTGAACATGATAGAGGTCATTAGGGTGGCACAGAACAGAATAGAACAGAACAGGCTTTTGATCTATTATTTGTATGGCTGCTATCAGATGTAGTCTACTCAAGGGCACAGAACAACAACAATTAGCTTATGTGACTGAATATTCTAGAGGTAGGTCAGGCTACCTCTCAAGGTGCTTAATGAGTTGATTCATCGTGGAGCTTTGCAGAGCAAAAATGTGGCTTGTAGCACCTATGTGGAAAAGGGAGGGCTCTTTTGGACAATTCTTGCTGGAATCTTGAGATTCAAAAGCTACCTGGACCCTGAAACCTGAATAACAGGCATAATTGAAGTAGAATTCTGCTGACTCACCAAATGTAAGTCACTGTTTCCGATCATGATGTTCAGGAATGAGTGGACCCAAGAAATTTGAGTTAATGTCAGGAGATGGGGAATGGAAATAGGATAGTTAAAACAAACAAAACTATACTTGAAATTACCACACTCTTCCACTGGTTGATAGAAAACTTAAGATCCTCAGACCAGGTCACTTGTTTTATGCATGAGGAAACCGAGACTCAAAGAAATGAAATTACTCATCAAGACAAACACTCCATCTACTAAACAGAACTTCCCCTATAATATCTTGTATCTTCAGCATGTTCCTCTGACATCAGAGACTCTGACTCTGTTCCTAAATCTAGGATCATCTTACTCTGTATCTGACTCCTAAAGTCAGGACACGAGAGGGTTAAGGTTAGATTTAGGGAAAAGAATACAAGAAGTCTTTTGCCATAGGGCTAGGAAGACGCGTAGGTGGGAAGGTGGCCAACTCTGGTTGTTTGCTTTTATGAATTGAGACTATTTTATTTTCTTTGACCCATGTTCCCCTGTCATAAGCCCACTTCCTCTCCCTCAGATCAGTGCAAGCAAATATAAATCTGGGATAATCTCTTAAAAGTGCCGGATAAGAAGGCCCTCTTTCTCGTACCTAATTAAAAATCCCCCTAAGTATTTTCAGGAATGTAGAGAGCCAAAACATCATGCTGTAATTGAATACAGCAGGCTCAACAACACAAATACCTATGGGTCATATTAGTAACTACTCCAAATTCTTTCCTGTTTTGATAGGAAGAGAGAGTTAGAAAGCTCTAAGGGAGTAAGAGATGGGGAGAGAGGGGATAATACCGATCAATGAAAGTGAAGAAATGTCAAGATGAAAGGAACTGATAAAAACAAACTTTAACGGCACCACATCTTTATGTTTTCATGGAGTAAAATCTAAGAGAGAGCATTCAGTTCTTTGGACATTGTAGATCCTCTAAGGAGTGTTCATCTTACCCATCTGCATAAGCAATGTGTTCTTGAGTGGGCCCAATCAAATATTTAAGAAAGACCTTTTCAACAAATGGAATTGTCAGACTATCTGGCTTTAACCCTTCTCTTTTCCCACATGCACATGGTACTTTAGCACTTAAAATGCAGATGGTGGATTAACACTTAAATTTTCTATTCTTTTTTTTTTTTTTTAAGTTACATGCATGGTTGGTGTTTTATTTTTCGAAGAGGAGTGTTGATGACATGAAAAATTTATTTTTATAAAAATCTATCTAATAGATATATGGCAAACTATATTGCATCATTAGTGCATTTATCTAATTGTAGTAACCACTGCCTTTTTATATGTCAGCATTGTCCTAAGACTCAGTCACTTAGGAGTCCTCTCTTTGTAAGGGCTCACTTGTCAGAAAATTTTAAATAATCTATTAAAGAGTACCTGACTGCCTATGACATTTAGAATCTGTGTGTAGCACTCATACTGAATAACCTGTGGTCCTAAATATTAGTTTGTGTGACTTATGTTGCTCAGGCTCCATGAAAATACATTTATTTATGCCATTGAAACAAAAGACAACCAGAGTTTGTGGCTGTGTTGTGACAGATGTTGGTGATGGCCATTGCTTCAGAGTGAGAAGGTCTGGAGGGTCCACATGCTGCAGTAAGAGAGGAGACAATTGATGTGATCAGTTTTTAAAGAAACTCGTGATTGTCTCTCAGTGATGCTAAGCATTAATTTCCTTGCTTTTCTTTTTCAATTTGTGGTTATGGAGGTACTCATAGATTAGTTTGGTGTTTGCAGGAGTTGCACGTGGATGGTTAAGAAACAACTCTTCTGAAATTTGTATGTATGACAGCTCTAGATGGTGCAAGATAGGGTACGGTTCAGATCCATCATTCACAGGGTAGCTGTGAGTCATAGGTGACTGAACGGGTGCCTAACAACAACAGACATAACTTATGTGACTGAAATAGATTTGGATTATCTATTTAACACGATTTTTATAACATTTCATATACTACAATAAAATTTTAATTTTCAACAGAACGAGTTTTGGCTAATTACAGCAATAAGGATGGGAGCACATGGATAAATTGGTTTGGCAAATATTTTTTATTTAAATATTAGAACGTTACCAAATTTGTTAGTAAAATACATAAGCAACAAAGAAGTAGACTAACGAGTAAGTAAATACTTGCTCTAATGAAGAAAACCATTTTTGAGGGTAATAATTCAATTATGTGAGAGAAGATCTCTCTTATTTCCAGGTCCCAAGACCAAAGTAAGAAGGGAGGTCCACAAACTGAGTGACTAAATAGTTAAAATTTATAAATCAAGCTCAATAAAGTGTGTTCTGTCTCTTAGATTAAGATTGTGACTTTGTTATTATGCACATATTTTCTGCTGCTGTGGCAGCAATGTCTGGATAAGAAAGAAAATAATTATAAAATTATATAAAATACATAATAAATTATACTTATTCTTGAAAATGAAGTTTTTCTCAGTCTTTCAGCACAGTTACTACTTTGTTACAGTAAAGTTTGTAAAAAATATTGCCATCAAAGAATAGTAAGGGGAGCTTTGGTGAAATAATCTGTAGGGAGTTACATTGCTGACCTAAAGGCTGGGCCTCTCTGGTGGTTCGAATCCACCAGTGGCTCTCCACGAGAATGGTGAGCAATCTTCTCCAGTGAGATTTATAGCCTCTAAACCCCAACAGCAGGTCAGCTATGAGCTGATTCAAGTTTGACAGCAATGACAGTGAGGAGTGATTGATAATAATGGCTTAAGAAAATATAATCTTATTTGCACAATACAAAATTTGAATGTACTTTTGTTTGAAATATTGAAGTAAATACATATTAACGACCCCAAATCAGTTTAACTATTTCATGAACCATAGGACATATATTGCCCATCAATATTTTCAGCCTTTTAGGTTACTTGAGAAATTGCTATCTCAATTGCAGTGCAGACCCAGTGGGGCCCTAAATAGCTCCGTGAATCTGAATAAATGGACCTTATCCCAGCAATCCTCCCTCTAGAGCCCACTTGGGACATTTGTGTCCCACAAGGCTGTATGAAAATAGATACTGAATTAAAATTTCTTTCTACTTGATTTCAGTACACCCTTCATTGCTGAAGAGCTCCAGTGGAACTGTGGCTAATGCATTCAGTTACTGACTAAAAGATCAACCACTCTGTGGGAGAAAAAGGAGGCTTTCCACAGAGATTTACAACTTTGAGACTCCTACATGGGCAGTTCTATCCTGTCTACAGGGTCGTTGTCAGTTAGAATTGACTCTAGGCTGGGTTTTTTCCCGTTATTGGGTTGTATTTTTTTCATTAATGAAAATGCTCTGTTGTTATTTTAGGTGCCATCAAGTTGAGTATGATCCATAGTGACCCTATGAACAAATGTAAACTCTATCTCGTCCTGTGCCATCCTCACTTCCTGACACACAAGAGCCCATTTGAGGTAGTCACTGTGTCAATCCACCTGGCAGAGGGTCTTCTCCTTCCCCAACCCACCACCCTTCCAAACATTATGTCCCTCTCCAAGGAATAGCCTCTCCTAGCAACATACCCGAAGTATGTCAGGCAAAGTTTTATCACCTTTGCCTCCAAAGAGCACTCACGCTTCACTTTTTTCAAGACATAGTTGCTTGTTCTTTTTGGCAGTACATGGGACAGCCAAAATCAACAACAACAACAACAACAACAACAAATCCAAAGCAGAAAATAAATATACCATTAAAATATTAAAGAAATTTAAATGATTAAAGAACCTCATGACCTTTGAAGTCCCCTGAGTACATACTCTACCACCAATAAAATGTCTTTTCCCTCAGAGGTTTCACTATTATGATTTTTCCCCTTGTTTTTTCTTTTTTATTGTGTTGCTTTTCTTTCCAAACATTGTGTATGCTGATCGTGTTGAATTTTACCTGAACCCTGTCATACTGGAAAAGAACAATGGTTAAAGAAATCCCTCATTCCTTGAGTTGAGAAAAACAACTTATTTATAAATAATCAGAAAGCTCTGGTTTCCTAGTGGATAGGAAGTTGTGCTGCCAGCCCACTGGTAGGTGGCTGGAAACTACAAGCTACTACATGGGAGAAAGAAATTTCTGAAACCCACTGGAGGGTCAGCATGAGTTGGGTCTGTATTGATAGCAATGAACCACATAAATTACTACGTTTCTATATGACTTAGATGTGTCTTATGGATTTTTTAGGTGTCATTAAAGGATTACCACTCATAGTGATCCTAGGAAAGAGGACTGAAGCCTTGTCCTATTCTGTGCCATCCTTACCATCTCCTCCATGCCTGATACACGCTACATCATGGATGAACTTTGAAAGTAGTATACTAAGTGATTTTACAAAAGGCTAAATACAAGTATGTTTCAAGTAATAGAAAACAGTGAGAGCAGGCAAACAAGTAGAAATGAAGGTTTTCTTGATGTTGTTATGTAACCCATATTGAAACCTGTAGTCTTTGATCCTCTGCAATAAGTGCTTCAAGTGTTCTTCACTCTCTGCAAGCAATAAGAATAACATCAAGGAGGGGTAGTGGCATAGAGGGGTAGACAAAAAGAATAACACTGATGACTAATAATGTTGAACATCATTTGATAGGCTTATTGGCTATGTGCATAAAAGGAGAAATGCTTTTTGTTTTTTAGATATACTTTTTAATTGGATTGTTTGTCTTTTTGTTTTTGAAGAATGGTACAATTTTAAAAATTGTGCTTAAATATGTACAGCAACAATATATACTTACATATAGTGATAAAAGCTATTGTGTCTCTGGATTTTTTTAATAAAATTTTTTATTTTAATTGTGATTTTAACAAAAGTTTACAAAAAAGTTAGATTTTCATTCATTCATTTTTGTCCATTTTATCCCTTCTCCCTCCCTTCTCCTCCCTCAGTTGCCTTTTTTAAAAAAGAAATATTCATTCATTGCTGCACAATTACCTCCCTCCCCCCTTCCTCCGGTCCTTTTTGCAATGTACTTCTTAAATTAACAAATCAGTGGTTAGAAAAACTATGGTATAGTCACACAATGGTATATCTGTATTTTCAATCTTTGCTTCCTGTGTTACTAATGAATCTGAACATGTCTTGATGACCTCTATTTTATGTAGTATTATTTTCAATATCTTCACTATTTTTTCCTGCTTGATTACCAGCCATTATTTCAGTAGATATTTTGGATACAAATGTTTTTTAAATATAGTAAATATCTCCTCCCATCTCTGACTAGTATTTTTACTTTCTTCATGTTTTAGAAGAAACAAAAAATCTTAATTTTGGTTTTGTCAAATCTTCCAGTCAGTTGTTTGATGGCATTTTCATAATTTGTGGAAAAAAATGAAATTGTTTCTTCATGAAATATATTAACAGTTTTTATCTTTCACATTTTGTTCTTGAATCCACTAAAAATTGCTATTTGTATAGAATGTGAATAAGGTACCTAATTTTATTTTTTTTCCCTACAAATAAGCAGGTCTCACTTTGCATTATGGTGCATGACCATAACCATTCATGTGGAAATTGTGTAAAGCAACCTTAATAATGAATGGGGATATTATGATTGTTCATTGACATTTAAGAATTTTTGCTAGAACAGTAGCATCCCCTTACTGTTGAATGTAAATGTGTGGAGAAAACGAAAAAAAATAAAAAAGAACACTAACATTTACTTGATACACAGTAGTTTAAAATGTTAGAAATATTGAGAGTTAAAACACATTATTTCTTTATAAAAAATTTACCACGGATAGTTTGAAGAGGGCTTGCTAGAGTTTTCATTGTTTTACTCCTGATACAGAGTTAGGATCTTTTCCATGTCTTGGGAAATTGCTGTGCTGTTCAGGATTTGGATCAGATTTCCAACATTCATTCTATCCTATGAACTATCAACATTGGAAAATTCTTTAATGTGAAATTTTTGTCTGTGTCTCCTCCTCTGGGTTTTGTTTTGTTTTTAAAAACAACCACTACCCTCACTGATATCAGTAAGTTCACCTTTTAAAAAAAGCTTTCTGGCATATCTAGAGTTTCTCAAAGTGTCACATTTGCATAGTCTGCTTTTTCTTCTATAATTTAATGAATGTTCTAGTTGAATTTTAATCCCAGCATTATCTCATTTGTTTCTTTGTTGGTCATTTTTCTTCTTTAACCCATTTTTGTAAAGTATCAAGGTGATTTATCATCAGTACCCAAAGAAGAAACACAACTAGACATGCTGTTATGTGTCAACTGAGTAACAAATCTATGAAATGAGTACTTGGCCACTGCTCATGATGTGTATTTGTTATTTACATAGTGATTTGTCAATTGAAGACACATAAGCAATGTTTACATTTATTTACTTTGGTAATTGTGAACTTTTTCTTTTCTAGACAACAACTGTTATGTAACTAAACTGGCAACTGAATTTATACTTGTATGTTGTTGTTTGCTGTTGAGTCAAGCACAACTCATAACAATTCTATGAACAAAAGGCCTGAAACCCCTCTACAGCTATTGACATTTCTCAAAGTTCGTAGCGTTTCAAGAGGCATGTGGTTTAGGAAATGGATGCCACACCTGATTCCAATCTTAAACTGGGAGCTTCACCAAACATTGTCCACCATGGGTAACCATTATGGCATTTGACACTTCAGTGGCACAAGGATCAGCATCATGGCAACCCCAGGTTACCTCAGTACAGCATACCGAAAGAAGAGTGCTGTATCACTTAGAAGAATGTTCCTCCGAAATATAATAACAACTGGCTTTACAAAGGCCCTCTCTGAGGTCTTGCTGACTCGTACAAGAGGCTTAACTAAAAAACAACCAATATAATATGCTTTAGATGTTATGTGCCATTTAGTCACCTGTGAAGTATGGCGAACTTATGTATAGCAGCTCTGAACCCTTCCCTGTCCTGAGCCAGTTTCACTAATTCTGTCACAACAATTCCCATTTCCCCAGACACTGAATCAATCCATCTCATGCAGGGTCTTTCTTTTTTATGCTGTCCCTCCACCCTTCCAAGAGTGAGGTCCTTCTCTAAGTACCAGTCTCTCCTTACCATGTGCCCCAAGTATATGAGATGGAGTTTCAAAATCCTAGCCTCGAAGGAGAGACTTGGTTTCACCCTCTCAAGACAGACCTATTTGTTTTCTTCGCAGTCCATGGTATGTTCAAGACTCTTCACCACCACAACTCAAAGGCATCTATTCTTCTTTTGTCACCCTTAGTCATTGTCCAGCTCTCTGAAGTATAACAAGTAATTGTGAAGACCATGGACTGGATTAGGTGCATCTTTATCTCTTAGACTAACATTGTTGCTTTTTAGTAATCTGGAAAGGTCACTGACAGCAGATTTTCCCAATGCAATTAATCTTTGATTTCCTGACTGCTGGTGTTATGAGTGTTGATTGTGGAGCCGAGCAAGCTATAATTGTTAACAACCTCAATCTCTTCTCCATATATCATGGTGCTACCAATTCCCCCAGTAGTGAGAATCTTTGTCTTCTTGATGTTGAGCTTCAATCTGTATTGAAAATTACATTCTTTGACCTTCTGCAGCAAGTGCTTCAGGTCTTCTCCAGTTTCAGTAAGCAAGGTTGTGTCATCTGCATCTTGTAGATTGTTGATGAGTCTTCCTCCAATCTTGATGCCACACTACTTCTCATAAAGCCTTGCTTGCCAAATTATCTGCTCTGCATACAGATTGAAAAGGTATGGGCATAGGGATGCATCCCTGATGCACTCCTTTCCTGATTTTGAACCATGCAGTGTTTCCTTGCTCTGTTTTGAGGACTGCTTGTTGGTCCAAGTATAGGTTTCATATAAGCACAATCAAGTGTTCTGGGATTCCCATTTTCCTCAAGATTAGCCACAATTTTTTGTGATTTGCACAGTCAAATGCCTTTGCATTGTCAATGAAACACAGATAGACATTCTTCTGGTACTCTCTGCTTTCTGCCAAGATCCGACTGACACTGGCAACAATATCCGTAGTCTTACAACCTTTTCTAAACCCAGCTTGTATTTCTGGTAGTTCTTTGTCAATGTACTGTTCCTGTCATTTCTGGATAATCTTCAGCAGGAATTAGCCAATGTGTGATTAGTGATATTGTTCAATAATTTCCATACTCTGTCAGTTCGCTTTTTTTTTTTTTTTTGAATGGGAGTAAGTATGGGTCTCTTCCAGTTAGTTGGCCTAGTAGTTGTCCTCCAGATTTCTTGTACAACTTGGTGAGCACATCCAGGGCAGCATCTGTTTGCTAAAATACATCAATTGGTATTCCATCATTTCCTGGGGCTTTATTCTTTTGCCAAATCCTTCAGAGCAGCCTGAACTTCCTCCTTCATCACCAGTGCTCTTGATCATATGTTGTTTCTTGAAATTCTTCTGTGTCAGCCAATTCTTTTTGGTACAATGACTGTATACTCTTTTCATATTTTATTGCTTCCTGAATCTTTCAATATACTGCCCATAGCATCCTTAAGCATTGCAACTCATGGCTTGAATTTGTTCTTTAAGTCTTTCAGCTTAAGAAATGCTGAGCGAGTTCGCCCGTTTTGATTTTCTAACTCCTGCTCCTTGAACATTTCATTATAATGTTTTGCCTTGTCTTCCTGAGTGGCCCTTTGAAATCTTCTGTTCAGCTCCTTGACTTCTTGATTTCTTTCCTTTGCGTTGGCTTCTCTCTGCTCTAGTGCAATACTCAGAGTCTCCTCTGAATTTATTTTGGTCTTTTCTTCTACTTCCTTCTTTGTAATGACTTTTTGCATTCTTCATGAACACTATTCTTGATATCTTTCCACATCTTATCCAGTCTTGGTTCTTTAATGTTCAGGGCCTCAAACCTACTCCTAAGTTGGTTTTTAAATTCATGGGGTATAGACTCAAGGTCAAATTTTAATTTCTGTCCATATAATTTAACCTTCATTAGCTTTAATTTGAACTTGCATTGAGGGACCTGGCCTAGTTTTCACTGCTGATATTAAGCTTCTCCAACAATTCCTTCCACAGATAAAATCAGTCTAATTCCTGTGCATTTCATCAGGTGAAATCCATGTGGATAGCCTGCCTTTATGCTTCTTATAAAAGGTATTTGCTACGAATAAATCATTGATTGTATAGACTTCTATCATTCTATTCCCAGCCTCATTTCTCTCATCAAGCCCTTATTTTCCAACTACTGATCCTTCTTCCTGGTTCCCAACTTTTGCAGTCCACTCATTATTATTAATGCATCTTCATTGCGTGTTTCACCAATTTCTGATCTCAACAGTTGATAGAAATCATCTATTTTCTCCTCTTTTATCTGATTGTAGGCAAATAAATTTGAATGATCATGGTATTGACAGCTCTTCCTTGTATGAACATTTATATTATCTTGTCACTCACAATACTGTTATTTAAATATTTATCCACTCTTCCTCACCTCTACAGTAGGCCACCAGAGCTCCTATTATACTCTAACCAGATTTATACATACTTGTGGGCATATTCTGGACTTTCTATCCACTCCCTTTTACCATTTGTTAGTTTACTGGTTCTTTAATAATTTTCTTTCTTTATTGCCATTGAGTTGGAACCACTATGGCTGACCCTCCATTGGGTTTCTGAAGCTGTAAGTCTGTGATTGAAGAGATTTTTGCTTGGTTTAAAAGATGCCCACCTTTCCCAACAGGGGCATTCAAACTAGAGTTCTCTTTTCAACAGTTGTAGGGATTTCTTTCTTTTTCCCCCCCTCTCTCTTCTAGTTTATTTACAAAATTCAAATATGAATTTGAACAAATTCCTTCAATTTCCCTCATCATCCCACCCATCAAATTGTGCAACCCAATGATTAATCCCCCCTTCTCCCTGAAAATCCACATCTCTCTGCTTCCAGCCTCGCCCACCCCTCCTGGATCCTTATACTCATTCTACAATAACGATCTTATACAATATTTATCCTTGTGGGACTGAGTTAGTTCACCAGCATAATGTTCTCCAGTCCCTCCCAAGTTAGGTAATAATTTACAAAATTATTGCTCTTGTGTGCTGCATAATATTCCATTGTGTGAATGTACCACAATTTCTCAATCCATTAGTTTGTGGTTGGACATTTGGGCTGTTTCCATTGTTCTTGCCATGGTGAATAGTGCTGCTGTGAACATTAATATACAAATCTCAATTTGTGCCTCAGATATCATATTCTCAGGGTATATTACAAATAGTGGAATAGCTGGGTCATATGGAATTTCTATGTTCAGGTTTTTGAGGAAGCGCCAAACTGCCTTCCAGAATGGTTGCATCATTTTACAATCCCATCAACAATATTCCTTTCTTGTTACGTCCACTCCAACATCTATTACTTCCTGTTAAACTTTGCCCCTCTTACTAGAATGAGATAGTACCTCGTTGTGGTTTTGATTTGCATCTCTCTTATTGCGGGTGATTTCGAGCATTTCTTCATGTGCCTGTTTGCCATTCGAATATCTTCCTCTGTGAAAATTCTCTCCATGTCTTTTGCCCATTTTGTATTGAGTTCTCAGTCTTTTTCTTGTAGAGGCTCAGGAGTATTCTGTAAATTTTCGTGGCCATGTCTGTCCAGAGACGCATTGCTAATTTAAAGACCAGCCTCTGGAAGTTCGAATTCTTTAGCCTTTCCAGAGGAGAAGGTGATTAACGTCTCATGTGATTTATAGCCTTTTGAAAACACACTGGAGAGTTCAACCTGACAGCAATGAGGTAGAGTTTTCTTTTCCTTTTTCACTATATTAATTACTCAGCCTTAATAGGCTTTCTATATGATTCCCCCCCTGTTTTTATTATCCTCTCAATGCAGGCAACTCTTCAGTTTTTATCTTCCTATCAGAAACAGATGCATCTGCTAACCTCATGGGCCCAGCCTGGGGGTCACCTAGAGGTTAACACACTGCACTAATTGACTTTTAAATATCAAAGATCTGGAAGAATATCTCTCTAATTATGAAATGTTAGGTGGAAAGATGAGTTTACAGGTGAAATTTTGTAGAGTATGCCCCTCCAAACACTCATCTGCACGCTTTCTTTATCTACTCATGTTACTATTAGGTATCATCCGAGGATATATATCTGTAACTGTATGTACAACAGCGTGAAATACAAGACAAATTTTTTTAGTTCCTTCCCAAATTGTATTTTTCTTGGGAGGGACAGGAGAGCATCATGCTAAATGAACTAACTCAGTCCCATAAGGACAAATACTGTATAAGACCACTATTGTAGAACATGTATGGGGATACATGGGGGACGGGTGGGAGCAGAGGGATGAAGATAGGGATGGGGTAGGGGGTGGAGGGAGTTAATACTAGGGTCGCATGATTGATGGGTGGAGAAAGGATGGGCAAAGGAAATAGGAAAAATCTATTGTAAAAAAACAATGTATATGAACTTGGTATGTAAACCAGTATAAAATAAAAATTTTAGTAAAAAAATATTTTTAAGTGGTGTCTGAACAAATTGGTTGTAAGCCAAAGTTAGCTTTTATTTTTGTAGATTAATAATGAAAGTAAAAGATGACATTTAACCACTGACTCCTTTGGAAGAGTTGCATTCTCATTCTGAAAGTTTATTAGTTAAGTTGTTCTTTAAAACATTGATTATTTCCCCCTGACATAAACAACATTATAAGTGAGAGGAGAGCCCCAGACTACTCCACAAAGAGCTATGAATACATAAAATTGCTGAACTCTAGAAGTAGGTCAATTTCAAGTCCATGTGGCACAGGATAAAAGAGGAAAAAGGGAGAAATAATGTTCCTCTTATTTTCGGTGCAAAAGTGTCCAGAAAAAACAAATAAACAAAAACCCAAGCCAAAATGAATTGATTTCATGTGATTGGAATCTTCCCACGATTTTCCTTATCACATCACTCTTATTCCTGCGAATTCAGGTTCTCAGAGTCCATGTTTCCTTTCAATCTGTTTTGATAATTCAGCTAAAACTGCTGTAGTCCCAAAAATGTTCTTCAAGTGATTTATCTCTTCTCTATCTCAAGTAAAAGCTCTTATTTATTCTTGCTACTGATGCAATTGGAAGCAAGAATGCAAAGTGATTAAGATAATTCCCAGGAATGTGTTATCAATAGCCCTTCCTCCTCCTCAAAGACAATTGCATTTGTATAAAGGACACATACTACCACAAATGAGTTCATAATTAGTAGGTTGTCAGCCTTTCTAAGACAGTGAAGTGAAACAATTAAATGAATTGGGAGAAGGGCAGATCATTTTGGGCTGAGTGGCCATTAAGCAGAGGTTACCTCATGAGGCCAGTTAGTTCATTTTCACAGTTTCTTTTCTCCTTTTCATATTCAGAATTTCTCTAAAGGTCAAGTGTTTCTCCCCATATTAGCAGCCATGTTAGCAACAATATTTGATTGGAAGAAGAACGAAGAAAGGCTGAATCAATTGTTGTTATTTGTATATATGTCCTTCTTAAGTCATCGCAGAGTCTGAAGAACAAAAGATACAAGAGGACAAGATAAAGTGTGACTTGTCAGCATCTTTAAACAGTTTAGACATAACCACGAGCTTCATAAATAATCTGACCTGTTTATTCACCCCCCAGTTCTGATGCTGTTTTTATTCTGGACTGACTGCAGCACCTAAATACATGACTGGAATGAAAAGAAATGGGGTTCTTGGCAGGTTTCTGTTTCGCTCTAACCTGGGGTTTCCATAGCAGATGGCGAGCAGCCTTGGTGAAGGCCAGCAATTCTGAGAACATATGTTGAGCATTTCCTTCTAAAGCACTTTTCATATGATCGTGAACCTTCTTCACACACGTCTCCATCTCACATGGCTAAACTCGACTTATTTTTAATTCTTTATATTTCAAATAAAGAGAAATCTTGATGAGAGGTCTCTTCTATAGCATAAACTGAGCAAGCCTTTGCTCCTCACACTTTCCCCCCTCCTCTCCTTTTCTGGCTGATGAGTGGAAGGAAGACAGCAAGGAAATGAGAACAAGAGATTAGATACAGCAGTGACCTGAATATATCATGAATTTGGTTTTAGACCACTGCAAGAAAGTGACTATCACAATAAAATGAGTCACACAAAATTTCTGGTTTACATTAGATTGTGGTTTATTAAGTGAGCTCTGGCTGTGTGGTCCCTAAGGAGTTACACTGATATAAAGGTAATGCCTTACTAAGGGACCCCTTCTCTACCAGCAGCTCTGCAAGAGAACAAAGGGCAATCTTCTCCTCATTTTTTGAGTAGTTTAAGCATGTATAATGACATTATGAAAATGTTGAAGCTTTGTGAGAATTACCAAAATGTGACACAGAGACATGAAGTGAGTATATGATGTTTATAAAATGGTGTCAAAAGACTTGCTGGATGCAGTTGCCAGATCTTTAATTGGTGAAATGCACAGCATTCATGAAGCCCAAAGCCTATAATGAAACATGTAAAGAAATGCTTTCTTTGGTGCTCATAGGGAGCTCTGGTGGCACCATGGTTAGAAGCTGCATTGCATGTGGTTCACATTCAGCTACTGTGAGAGAAGGATGGGCAATCTCTTCCTGAGTAACCCCCCTCCTCCAGGGTCAGCTATGGGTCAGCCCTGGCTCGATGGTACACCACCACCATAACAGCTTCCGCATTTATAAACTTTGTTTCAGCTTTCTTGGCATTGTTTGGCTGATTTGTGAGTCTCAATCCATTTAGATGCAAGCAAGTTGCTATTACTGTTGTGTGCCTGAGTTCATTCCTACTCAGAGCAATCCTATATGATACTTCTGAGGTGAAGACCCAAGACCAGATATATTGGATGATACTCCCAGAAGTAGTGAAGATGGAAAGAGAGAGATGCTGAGGTCTGCTGACCCACCTAGGAGCTCTGGAACCTCTGTGGCCTTTCAGGTGCACAGTGACAGGGTGCTGGCCAACTCACATCATTCAAGCATTAGTCTTGAGGGGGAATCCCCTCTGTTGGGAACAGAAACCTGGCCAAGGAATATTCTCAGTTAGAGAGGTATCTGAGTGCCCAGCAGGAGAACCCTCCCAGCTGGTGAGTTCACTCTCCAGAGAAGCGGCTTGGCTTCGGGTGGATCCTCCATTGTCCACCACTTGGATCCTCTAACATTAAATTACCTTTAAAAGCTTCAAAATTCTCTCTTTTGGAGGTTGCAAGTTGATTGTTGACAAACTGCCTTGGTTGCTTCATTTGTTTCAGTTTACATTATGCTTAAAAATAGAAAAATTATTTGCTGTTAGGTAAATCAGAAAATTTCACATTTTATAAATAAAAAAAATCAATTTTCTTTCTTCTTTTGAAAGGTGGGAGGACCACAAGGCAAGATCTGGGCAGTGGCTGTTTCAAGTCCCCTTGGCCCTCACGAGTCCCACTTAACCTTGTCTGGGGTTGTCACAACTGCCTTGAGCCAATGGAGAATGGCTGTGAGTTTTTGAGGCATTATGGCAGAACCAGTGGAAAGGATACACTGGAAAAGACCAGATTAGGCACTTCTAAAATAAATAATGTGCAACCTCAGTTGAAGGCCTATCTGGAGAGATTCTCTAGGTGAGGTAAAGCTTGTATCTTACTTGCTTAAGACAAGGGCTTGAATTTTGTGTGGTTATCAATAGGCAGGTCAGGCTAGAATCCGAAGGCAGTGAGTATCTGGAGTGCATGAAGTGTGACATTAGCTCATTGTGGTTCATGTGTATGCTGAATAGTATGATGTCCATGTATAGAGCAGACCAACGCTGCCTTTCAAACATCACTCCACACTTACAAAAGTAATCTGAAATTCTGTATGCCCTTTGGGATAAAAACAAACAGACTTTGTATTATCTATATCTATATCTATCTATATCATCTATATCTATATCTGTATCTATATCTATATCTCCAAATGACAGGTTTTCCTTTTAAAGCAAAGAGAGGCTAGATTTTTCTCCAGTTTTTGGCTTATTAAATGTTGCTGTGGAAAGTCTCACCTACTTTGTTTGTCAAGATTTGCCATGCTTGATTCTTGGCAGAACTCTAATTAACTGGCAATTGTTCCACTGATTTAAAGGTGAAACGGCCCTGTTGGATGATTTCTGTCCCCTTACTGATTAACTTGCTTATTGCCAGCTAGTGCCATGGGTCAGGCTGTGCTCATAGACATAGCCTTTGATTGGCATCAAGTAGAGGCCAACTAGAGTGAGGCCACTGGGAGGTGGTCCGGATTTTTAAGGGCTTATTAACCTACACATTTGTTATTTGAGAGAAAGGGTGAAACGAAGCACCAAAAGGCTTGGAAAACCCGAAGTTAAATATGTGCATTTGTATATAAGTGCAGAAGGAGAATTCCTGTATGCTAGTACGAACTCGCTCAGCATATCTTAAGCTCAAGGAACTGAAGAACAAATTCAAACCTCGAGTTGCTATAATCAAGGATGCTTTCGGCAGA
>NW_006399810.1:14960505-14968190 GCF_000299155.1 Elephantulus edwardii | reverse complement strand
TCATTCTTGGGGGGGTGGAGGGACGGCGCAGGAGAGGAAGGCCCTCTATGAGGTGGATTGATTCAGTGACTGGGATAATTGGGATGGGAGTGTCAGAGATGGTGCGATTGGCACAGGACAGAGCGGAGTTTAGGGCTGTTGTACATTAGGGTCGCTATGAGTCGCAAGCGACTCGACGGCACATAACAACAAGTATGAAAGTGTGTGACTAGATCAACCTTTAACAAGGTTGCATGTGGGGGCAATGATTTTTCCCAGAGCTATAAGTAGTTATATATGTGTGTGTACTTTTATTTTTTCATTTACAGCCGTATATCTTGCATGGTCTCACTGCAATAAAATTAGTTCCGTATGTGATTTTACCCATTTTCTCAAGATCTACTTGTTTCCAAATGACTAGTTTCTCTTCCATCAACCCAGAAGTTTTCTGATACTTTTGAGTCTTGACCTTCTACTTTTGCTCTAAACAATAAGGAATGAAACCGATAGATGACTTCAAAAGTGCTGGGCCGAGAAGGCACCAAAGAACACTCTCCCCTGCTTCTCTAACTCGCTCTAGCACTAATGGGAATTCTATGTGAAGAGAATGGAAGACTCCTTTCCCAGGGGCTACTGGAGGGCAAAGGTCAGCCTATGTCTTCTTTTATTACCCCCAGTTCAATTCCTCAGGCTCTCCATACATTTTAAGTGTCAAGGAGAGCTGAAAACTGCTCCAAGAGAGGCTGGCACATTACTTTCTCTCTTTAATTCTCTATTCTCACTCCTGCCCTGAGTAATTCACCTCAGGTGGCAGGTCCCACAAAGTGCAGTCATCAAGACAATGAATTGGTGAAGAAGTCAATGGAGAGGGTACTGGGCACAGGAGCTAAGCTCAGGGAATACAAAATTCGGAAAGGACATACTTAAAAGGAAGAGTCTGTTTTGAGATAATTTAATTGATATTTTATATATCCTTAACATTTGTTTTCATGGAAGAAATCAATTTTCCAATATGTGTAGAAATGGAACTAAATTACCACATAAAATTTAATAAATCTTTGTTTGAATAAGAGATGAAAGTAAAAATATTTGCACACAATTAATTATTGTAAAATGTTGGATTGTAAAATTATTGTAAAATGTCAGTTAAATGAATGCTGAATATTGGTTGAAAAGGATCAACTCATTAAATCATTGAGTCAGTATATTTTTTTTTCAACATCTGGGTTACATCCCAAGATTAAAAGAAACAAAGAATAGTATCTATTCCATGCCCTTATACCTCATGTCTTTAATAAGATCCCTAAGGAAAAAGAAAGTTAAATAATGTTTTAGTGTGTTTGTGGATTCTCTAAGTAATGATAAAGGAACTAGGGTGTGTGTGTATAAGAAAAAGAATGAGAAAGGAGAGAGAACGTGATTTCTTGATACAATAGGAGGTGTGAAGTCATTAAAAGAATCTCAGCAACAGTGATAGATAACAAGAAAGGCAGAATTATTTAGAGTATAGCCGAAGATTGATATGTAGGTGTTTAAGAGTCCAGATTCAGAGATGAAGCATTTTTTAGGGGATAAAATGTTACAAAATGGTCAAGGCTGTGACTATAAAAGTGGACAGCTGATAGTTTATGAGCAAATGCTTACTTAATGAGTCCAAGTATCAGTTTTAATGTTACTATCCCACCAAAAACCTCTAGTGGTCTCTTCCTAGGGAATTGGGCTGCAAACAGAAAGGTGATGCCTCTCTGGTTGTTGAAATCTTACAAGTGGTTCTGTGGGAAAGATCATCAGTCTCCTTCTGTAAAGATTTATAGCCTCAGAAACCCAATGAAGAGTCACTATGAGTCAGAAACAACTTGATGGCAGTGGTTTAAATGATGAAATACCATAAACATGTTGTTGTTATGTGCCATCAAGTCACCTGTGACTCATAGCAACCCTATGTACAACAGTTTTGAACCCTGCCCTGTCCTGGGCCAGTCTCACTGATTCCAATACACTTACTCCCATTACCTTAGTTCCTACATCAATCCATCTCATCTGGAGTCTTCCTTTCCTACTTCGTCTCTCCACCCTTAAAAGCATAATGTCCTTCTGCAAGGACCGGTCCCTCCTGGCCACATGCTCAAAGTGTATGAGATGGAGCCTCAAATATAAAGTACTTAAAAATAGGTCTTCCTATTGTGACTGCAAAGCAGTCAGTAGTGGTAGCCATGAATCATCTAACCTTGTCTCAAGGTCATGGAGACTAATGTTTGCATTATTCATTAGTCCTTTGTACAGATTTGTGGTTGTTGTGTGCCATCAAATCATGACTCCTAACAACTCTATGAACAGCAAGATCTGAATCATGCCCCATCCTCACAATTTCCTCCATATCCAGCTCATGGTTACATTGTGTCAGTCTGCCTTGTTAAGAGTCTTCCTCTCTTCCTCTGACCCTTCACCTTTTTAAGCATGATGTCTTCTTCCAAGGGAAAGTCTCTCCTGACAACAAGGCCAATGCATGTGAGATGAAGTTTCACCAACCTTGCCTTTAAGGAGCACTCTGGTTACACTTCTTTCAAGACAGTTTTGCTTTTTCTTTTGGCAGTCCATGGGATAGTCAATATTCTTCTCCAGTCACAATTCAAAGGCACCATTTCTCTTCAGCCTTCCTTATGTACTGTCCAACTTCTAAATGCATATCAAGCAATTGAAAATACCATGCTGTGTATCAGGCACACCTTCGACTTTAAACTGATGTCATTGTTCTCTAGCACTTTAAAGAAGCTCTTTACAGCCTACTTTCCCCAGAGTAACATGGCTTTTGATTTCTTGACTGCTGCTATCTTGGCTGTTGATGGTGGATCCAAGTAAAATAAAATCCTTGACTTCTTCTGTTTTTTTTCCATTTTTCATGATGTTTTCTATTGGTCTAATGGTGAAGATTTTTGTTTTCTTGACAGAGATGTAGTTAATACTGAAGGATGTAGTCTTTGATCTTCAGTAAATTTTTACAAGTCTTCATAACTTTCTGCAAATAAGGTGTGTCGTCTGCATAATATAGATTTTTTTTCTCTAATCCTGATGCTACATTATTCTTTATATAGTCCACATTCTTGAATTATTTGCTCAGTGTACAGACTGAATATTGTATAGAGAAAAGATACTGCCTTAAAACACACCTTTCTTGATTTTAACCATACAATGTTTTCTTATTTGTTTAGACAACTATGAACAGATTTCACATGAGCATAATTAAATGTCCTGGGTTTCCCATTCTTTTGAATGCCATCCATAGTGTGTTATGACCAACACAAATGGTTTTTCTTAGTCAATAAAGAACATCTTTTAGTATTCTCTGCTTTCAGCCAAGATTCATCTGTTATTATTCCAAGGCCACTTCACTTTTGAACACAACTCTAATTTCTGGAAGTTCCTTGTCAATGTAGTATCTCAGCTATTTTTAAATAGTTTTCAGGAAGATCTTATTTGCATGTGATATTAATTATATTGTTGTTGTTATGTGCCATCAAGTCAACTATGACTCATAAAGACTTTGTGAACAATATCCCTGAACCCTGACTTATCCTGAGCCAATCTAACCATCTCTCACACCTGCCCCCATTGCCCTAGTCACTGTGTCTATCCATCTCATTCAGAGTTTTCTCCTATGCTGACCCTCCACCCTTCCAAGTACGATGTCCTTTCCAGGGACTTGTCTCTCCTGGCCACATGTTCAAAGTATGTCAGATGGAGTTTCAAAATCCTTGCCTCCAAGAAACAACCTGTTTTCACGCTCTCCAGGACAGACCTGTTTGTTCTCTTGGCAGTCCGTGGTATGTTTAATACTCTACTCTACAACCGCAACTCAGAGACATTGATTCTTTTTCTGTCATTCTTGTCTCCAACCTCTCTGATGCACAACAAATAAGTAAAAAGATGGTAGCTTGAATCAGGTGCATCTTAGTCTTTTGACTGACTTAGTTGCTCTTTAGCATTCTGGAGAGGTCTCTGACAGCAGATCTTTCTAATGCATTTCATCTTATGATTTCCTGACTGCTAGAGCCAAGAGTGTTGATTGTGGATCTGCGCAAGATGAAACTGTTATCTATGTCAATATTTTCTCCATCCAACATGATGCTGCCAGTTGGCCTGGTGGTAAGAATCTTTGCCTTCTTTATGTTGAGATGCAATCCATATTGAAAACTGAAGTCCTTGAACTTCTACAGCAATACTTTAAGTCTTTCTCCATTTCAGAGAGCAAGGTTGTATCATCTGCATAGCATAAGTTGTTGACTAGTCTTCCAGTCTTGATGCCACATTCTTCTTCATAACGTCCAGCCTCTTGGATGATCTGTTTGGAATACATATTGAAAAAGCATGGAGACAGGATACTTCCTTGATGCATTCCTTTCCTTACGTTGAACCTTGCATTGGTCTCCTGCTCTATTTGTACAATAGCTTCCTGGTTTAGGTACAGATTTCACATGAGTATCAGACCACTTTTCTATGAAATGGGAACAGATATGGATCTCTTCCTATAGGCTGAGTTTTTAGCTGAGAGGGATGAGCGTGGGAGAAAAAAGTTGCAGAAGATGTCTAAAGTTTAGACATGTTTATCATTGGGCATATGCAAAATTTTAGGTTTTTCATCTCCTTTTTGCCTTTCACAAAACAAGAGAAGACTTATAGAAATATTTGAAATCTCTATAATTTTTCTTTTATTCTGCATACTTTCCCCATAATATCCTCAATGCTTAGTTAACTTAAATGATCGCCCTGTTCCTTAACTTTTGATGTATATATATTTGTTTATGGGAAGTTGTGGTAATAAAGTCCTTGACAATGTCTAGGAACCTCAAAATGATAATGAATTAATAATATCTGTTCTAGAATTATTGTTAGGATTAAGGAGGTTAAAGTATTTGGAAGTACTTCATAAATGATATTTTGCAAGTGTAAAGAATGACTTTTATTATCTAATAATAATAATAATAATAATAATAATAATAATAATAATATATTCTCTGCTTCTCTCATGTCTGTTCAGATACTCAAATTAAATGAAATGAAATGCATAAACATATTTTGAGTTATTTTAAGTATTATACTAATATATCTGTAATTTTTTTGTCAGTAATGAATTTTTTTCCCCTTGGACAACTTGTAAATACAGTGGGAGCAATTTTAAACAGCATCACTTTTGTGTATCATTCTGTTATTGTAACAATGGCCCAAGGTGGTATTACATTAAAATGAACAAATAACTCTTCTGCTATCCACAAAAAACAAACAAAATCAAAACCAAAATCAAAACCAAAAGCAAATAAACAAAAAAACCCCCACCTTAACCAAGGTCAATGACTGCAGTCTTCAATACGGATTGAAACTCAATATCAAGAAAACAAAGCTTCTCATCACCGGGCCAATTGGCAGCATCGGGATGGATGGTGAAGAGATTGAGCTAGTTAACAGTTTTAGGTTACTTGGCTCTACAGTCAACACTCTTGGTAACAGCAGCCAGGAAATCAGGAGATGAATTGCATTGGGAAAGTCAGCTGTGAGGGACCTCTCAAGAGTACTGAAGTGCAATGACGTCAGGCTGGAGACTAAGCTGTGTCTGATCCGGGCTATAGTCTTTGCAATTACATGCTATGCAATGGAGAGTTGGACAGTGAATAGGGATGATAGAAAGAGAATTGATGTCTTTGAGCCATGGTGCTGGAGAAGAGTGTTGAATATACCATGGACCGCTCGGATAGTAAACAGCTTTGTCCTGGAAAGGGTGAAGACAGAATGCTTCTTGGAGTCAAGGATTCTGAAGCTTCGTCTGGCAAACTTTGGGCATGTTGCAAGGAAGAACTGGTCCTTGTAGAGGGACATCACGTTTGGGAGAGTGGAGGGACGGCCCAGGAGAGGAAGACCCTCGATGAGATGAATTGATTTTGTGAGTGGAGTGGTGGGAATGAATGTGTTTGAGACAGCGAGGTTGGCACAGGATAGAAGAGCGTTTCGGGCTCTTGTACATAGGGTTGCTATGAGTTGTAAGTGACTCGATGGCACATACAACAACAACAACAGCCAACAACCCACTGCCATCATGTTTATTGCAGCTCACAAGGTAAAGAAAGGGGGGAAAAAAACACTGAAAAAACCCGAAACCCTGACTCTATGAGCTTACTGAGAGATGCTGATGATATGAACCACCAATTCTTCAGTTAGTAGCCTTATATAGTAACCATAGTGTTCCTAGAGCTCCTTTTGCATTTTATAGAGAATAGATAAAGTCTTAACAGGTAAATTGTTGATATTAGCTGTAACCAAGTTGATTCTCAATCATGGCAACCAATACTTGCAGAATAAAATCGTGCCACATAGAGCACTCATATTTAAGACCTTTCAAAGCAGACCATCAGTATTCAAGCCACCACACTAGTCTAGCAGTTAATTACATCATCACTGAAACTTTTTAAAAAACTATTTTGATTTTTTAAAAATATATACAGCATAAAATGCATTATTTCAAAATTCCTACATGTAATATTGGTAATATTCTTCAAGTTGCATAAGTACTTGTGTTAATCTTTTTCAAAGGATTCCATTAACATAATTTCACTACATCTAATTTTTTGACAAGTTATTGTTAGGAAAGATTATTTACTAGAGAGGAACATCATGCTTGGAAAGGTATTTTCTTACCAAAGCTGAGTGTTGTCAAAGCCACACATCTTCAGATCCACACTTGGATTTATTCCACTTGATTAGCTAAGTACCTGTCTTAAAAATTTCTTAATGTGGCCTGGACTGCACTCCTGCCAGAAACACTAGATTGCTGCCCTACCACCTGGAGGCCCCCAGACCCTCCACCTGCACATCACCCACTGTCACCCCTCTGAACTGTGCCATAGACACCAGGTAATTTCCTCCACCCTCCCAGAGCTTGGCTGATTTAGCCTCAGGCCCTTTGGACCCACTTGGCTGCAGCGTATTTCCTGACAGAGAGGGATCCTAATTCAGAGGTCATAACTCCCCCCAAATGAAACAAGTGTTCCCTTGAGTCAAAAGATCAGAGAGAAACTCAGGCAAAATAGCTGCCTCACCCTCCTCTGGAGACCAGGAGCCTACTTAGACCTCAAGCATGAAAAACTCTAACACAGCAATAACACAGAAGAAGCAAACTACCTCACACTCTACATAAACCCAAAACAAGATGTCACCCCCACCCCACAAAGTGACAAAGTATCAAAGGATTTCCTGAAGCCAGAAAGTCTGATGGAACCTTCTGACAGGAACTTCAAAAAACAATGATCAAATATTTTCAATGGATGAAAGACAAACTTGAAGAATGACAGGATTCTGCAAGTAAAACAAAAAAGGAATAAAAAAAAATCTAAGAAAATGCATAGAAAACAAAGGAGGCATCAGAGGCTCTGGAAAACAAGAAACCACAATCTCAAATATGAGGACCAATGCTTCAGAGGCTGTAAAAATTTTGGAGGGACATATGAACAGAGTTGAGAGATGGAACACAGAACCAGGGAAATAGAAGATAGAATTGTCACCACTGATCTGTTGGAACAAAAAGCAGAATAAAAAAGGAAGGAAAAAGAAGAAAGCCCAAGAATAATATGGGACAAGTGGAAGAATATCCCTTGCTCATGGATAGGAAGACTCAATGTTGTGAAAATGGCAATACTACCAAAAGCAATTTACACATTTAA
>NW_006399810.1:14954938-14958685 GCF_000299155.1 Elephantulus edwardii | reverse complement strand
ACCGAAAAAGGAGATTAATCAGAACTGACATTGACAAGCACTGTGGCAATTGGACAATTAAAACAGACATTCGGATGGCGGGGAAGAAGAACAAACTGGGGAGGAGGGTAGGGAGAATGGTGCGGCAATGAAGGAATGGAAACCCAAAATCCCTGTAAATGTTCATTAAAACTAATAAAATTTAATTAAAAAAAAGAGAAATAACATGCACATAATCTGAATCCTAGAATAAGAAGGAGCAGTTAAAGGCACTGAGAAAGATGTGGGGGAATACCTAGAAGAAAATTCCAAGGCATAATGAAGAATGAGATAATATATACTCAAGAAGCTGAACAAACACTATATAGAATAGATCCCAAAAGAAAAGCACCAAGGCATATAATAGTCAAGTTTGCCAGAACCAAAGATGAGGAGAGAATTCTAAAAGCAGCTAGGGAGAAACAAAGAGTAAACTACAAGGGAGAGTAAATAAGATTAAGTGCTGTTATCTCAGAAGAAACCATGCGAGCAAGAAGACAGTGGAATGACATATCAAATACTCAAAGAATATAACTGTCATCCAAGAATAATACTATACCAACAAAACTGTCCATCAAATATGAAGGACAAATATGAAGATCAAACTAGTCTCAGAAAAGAAGAACCTAAGTTTGTAAAAACAAGACCAGTGTTGCAGGAAACACTTGAGAAAAATCCTTCTTACAGAGACGCCACAGAAAGTAGGATATACCAAAATAACCAGCAACAACACCAAAAAGAACTCAAAAAAAATGATAAAAAGAAACCCTTATCTCTCAATAATTACACTGAATGTAAATGGTATAAAAGCACTATTGAAGAGAAAAAGAGTGGCAGATTGAATAAAAAAAAAAAAAAAAAACACCCAAAACCCAACAATATGCTATGTACAAGACATATATCTGAAAAGCGAAGATAAAGAAAGACTAAAAATAAAAGGCTAGATTAAAAAAAATAGCAAAGAGGTGGTAAAATTATCTCTATATGCAGATGATGTGATAGTATACTTAGAAAACCCTAAAGACTCAGCAAGAAAACTACTGGATATAGTTGACCAACTCAGCAAAGTGGCAGAATACAAGATCAACATACAAAAATCAATTGGATTTCTCTATAGTGACAAAGAGAATACGGAACTGGGCTAAGGAAAGCAAAACAAATCATGAAAGCTAACCACAAGATTAAGTGCTTGACAATAAATCTAACTAGAGACACAAAAGACATTTAAAAAAATTACAAAACATTGCTAAAAGAAACAAAAAGAGATCCAGATAAATGGAAGAATATACTATGCTCAAGGATAGGGTGACTAAATATGATGAAGATGACATTTCTCCCAAAGGCAATCTTTAAGTTCTTTGCAATCTCAATACAAATATTAATTCCATTCTTCAATGAGATGGAAAGGCAATTTCCAATTTATTCTAGAATGGTAAGAGACACTGAATAAGCAAAGCACTACTGAAAAAGAGAAACAACATAGGAGGCATCTCACTCCCTGATCTCAAATCCTACTATATAGACACAGTGGTCAAAACAGCATGGTATTAGTACAGTGACAGACACATAGATCAATGGAATAGAGTTTAGAACCCAGAATCTATCTATGGCCAATGGTCTTTTTTTTTTTTACTTTCTTTTTTTTTTTAATTGTAAAAAAAAAAACATGTTTGGGGATCCGAGGGGTAAGGAAGGGTGAGGATGTTTAGAGATGAAATCACAAGGTTGCACAATTTGGTGGGTTGAGGGAATGGGTAAAGGATATGAGAAAGATCTGGCAAGGATCGGAAAAGATAGAATAATGGTGGGCATAGTCCAATGACGATTTATTCATTCATTCATTCATTCATTCATTCATTTATTCATTCATTTATTTAACAAGGAAATTTTCTTTTTCATTTGTGTGTTTCCTATTTGAAAAGAGAGGCATAGACTCTGGTTGCTTCATGCTGAACAGGGGCATTGAGACAAAGGGGAAGGGGAGCCCTCTTTAACACTTTTATGGTGGTTTTGTTTTGAAGCTGTATGCCTCCATGTTTAGTTAGAAGATATTTTCATGACGTTTTCTGCCTTCTGAACTGCAAGGTGTTTGTGTGAGTGAGTCCAGTGGGAGTGGCTGGCTGAACTTTGAGGCTCTATCCGCCTTTGTTTACTTAGCTGGCAGTTATATTTCCCTTTTTGTCGCTGGAACTGGACTCAGGGTTCAGGTTTTAGAACAAGACTCAGTGTTCGAGTTACCTATACAAAAGGGAACAAACCTAGAGAGAACAAATTTGTGAGTTACAAAGAACAGGGCTTTGGAGGTGTTACTTACAGGTGTACTGGGGAGGAGATGGAGGGAAGTGGCTTAGATAAAGTTCCTTATACATACCAAGTGGCTCTCCCCAGGGTCAGGTAGCTCTTCCTAGCAGTCAATCACTTCTCCCCAGGGCCAGCAGCTCTCCCCAGGGGATGGACAACTCCCCACTACTTTCCAAAGCTCTTCTGAAGTCTGAACCTTACACCCTACTGGCAACCACATCCAGAGACAGCACTTTTGGCTCTAATGCTGCCATCATTGCCCCCTTCTTCTCCACCAAGTAGTCTAACTGTAACTTGAAGTTGGTATTATTACTTTCCTCTTCCACAAATGGAAAAGGGGCTTTTAGAGTGGTGACGATATATGCTTAAAGTTGAAAAGGTAATAAAAGTGATAGAACAAGAACTCAAAGCAAGGTTGTTGGAAGGTAGGATGTGAGGTGGTGAGCTCCACCCAATGCTTGGGTCAACCATCTTTGGTCTTCCTCTACTACAAACAGCAGGGACAAGGCATGTGGCTACCTTCTTGTCCACGATTAGGGTGATGTCAGTGAAGCTGTCCTGCTCCCGTTGCTTCTTGAACAGGTCCAGGATCATTTTGTGATGCTGTTGAACTCTTACATCTAGGCATTCCATGGTCTCCTCTGCCTCCATGGCCACCGGGACACTCTCACTGGAGCCTCTGGGAACATGAGCTGGAGTGGGTTAGGTGTAATGACAACATCTCTGGGCATCAGAGCACACAGGAAGGCAGTATGGCGCTTTCTCAAAAAGTTGGAAATAGAAATATCATTCCACTGCTGGGAATATACCCTAAAGAAACCAGAACTTCCACGCAAACAGATATATGCACATCCATATTTATTGCTGTGTTGCTTACAATAGCAAATAGATGGAACAAGTCAAGTGCTCATTAACGAATGGATAGAGAAACTGTGGTATATTCATACAATGGATTACTATGCAGGACTGAAAAAACAAGGAACTCACAACATATAATACAAAATGGGTGATTCTGGAGGACATTTGCAGAATGAAATATCTCAGTGACAAAAGGACAAATACTGAATAATGCAACTGTTATAAAACAGGACTGAAAATTGGTGGTTGGAAGAAACTAGGAGGGGGTAAATAATGAACACTGCATCGGGACAGATGAGGAAAAGAACTGTATAAAAGGAATATATATTTAGGCATTATTTACATGGCAACAGTCCAGAATTAGAGGTGTATAGCAAGGTGAACTGGGGAACTGGGGTGAGGGAGAGGGAGGGAATTATACAACAATGAATGAATTTTTTAAAAGGAAAAGTGAACTGGGGGTGAGTAGGGAGGAAAATGTGCAACTGTGAATGACTAGAAATCGAAGTTTTCTGTAAACTTTCATTAAAATTACTATACAAAAATATGTATAATCACTATATACATATA
>NW_006399810.1:14941273-14946918 GCF_000299155.1 Elephantulus edwardii | reverse complement strand
ATTTTAGTTGGGTCTGTTGTGATGTTGCCTGATTCATCTCTTATTCGGATTATTTGTGTCTTCTCCTTCTTTTCTTTTGTGAGTTTTGCTAGTGGTTTGTCGATTTTATTGACCATTTCAAAGAACCAACTGCTAGTTTTGTTGATAGTTTCAATTGTTTTTCAATTTTCTATTTCATTTATCTTGGAGCAGCCTAGTTTTATCCTCTCTAGGAAGAACCCGTTTTTTTCTTCTAGCCATCCACTCAATACTCTTCTCCAGCACCACAGCATCAACTCTTCATTTATCATCACTAGTCATTGTCCAGCTTTCTGATGCATAGGAAGTAATTGCAAAGACCATGCCGGAATCAGGCACATCTTAGTCTCCAGACTGACATCTTTATACTTCAGTATTTTGGAGAGGTTTCTGATAGCAGAGTTTCCCCGATGCAAGTCATCTTTTAATTTACTGGCTGCTGGTACCAAGAGTGTTGATTGTGGAGCCAAGCAAACTGAAATTGTTAACAATCTCAATCTCTTCATACATCCTCTTTTCTTAATACTGCCACTCTTGCTCACTTTTGGTTGGTGATTGTTTAGAATTTTTTTTTTAATTGTTTGATTTTTACCCAATTTTTCCCTTTTAATTTTTTATTTCCATTCATTCATTGTTGCACTTTTCTCACTGCCCACAGTCACTGGTAGAGTTGAATTACCAGAGAGACAGTTAGCAGCTCAACTCCTTACAGACTACATTGTACTGGATTATATGTTATTTTGGTGATGTTGCTTAGCTGGGTGTGATTTTTCTCTCACTGTGTGGGGTTGGAAAGTAGCCCTAATGACTTAGTGTTAAGGAGTTGCACTGTCAACCTCCAGTTTGTTGTTGTTAGGTGCTGTCAAGTAGAGTATAAATCATAATAACTCTATGAACAACAGATCTGAACCCTGTCCTAATCTGTGCCATCCTCACAATCTCCAATACCCTCAAGCCAGCACCACAGTCACTGTGTCAATCCATTTGACCTGAAGCTCTTCCTTTCCTTCTCTGTCCCGCCACCTTTCCAAGCATGATGTCCTTCCCTAAGGAATAACCTCTGCTAGCAACATACCCAAAGGATGTGAGATGAAGCTTCATCATCTTTGTACATTCTCCAAGACATCTGATTTTTCTTTTACAGTCTATGGGATATTCAGCACTCTTCTCCAACAACACAGTTCAAAGGCATCTATTCTTCTTCTGTCATACTAAGTCATTGCCCAGCTCTCAGATGCATAGCAAGTGACTGAAATGACCATGGCATGAGTCAAGAGCACCTAAGTTCTCAAACTAACATCACTGCTTCTTGATAATATGGAGAAGTCTTTGATTGAAGACTTGCCTGGTGGATTTGCTGATCTCCTGACTGCTAGTATGAAGTACACTGTGGATCCAAATAAAACAAAGTCCTTTATAGTTTGAATCTTTTTTCCATCTGTTGTGATGTTGCCTGTTGATCCAGTAGCTAGAATTTTTGTTTTTTCAATGTTAAGAGGCAAGTCATATTGAAGGCTGCAGTCTTTGATCTTTTGCAGCAAGTATTTCAAATCCTCCTGTTTCAGCAAGCAAGGTTGTATAATCTGCATAACTAAGGTTATTGATGAGTCTTCCTCCAACTCTGATGCCACATTCTTCTTCATAGAGCCCAGCTTCTTGAAAAATCTTTTCGGCACACAGATTAAATAGGTATGTAGGAATTATATAACTCTTACACACACCTTTCCTAATTTTAAACCATGCAGTGTTACCTTTCTATATTCACACAACAGCCTCTTGATCCAACTATAGGTTTCTAACTAGCACAATTAAGTGTCTGGTATTCCCATTCTTCTCAGTTTTAGCCACGATTTGTTATGATCCATGCAGTCAAATGCCTTTGTTGTTGTTGTTGTTAAGTGCTGTCAAGTTGTAGATGACTTACAGTGATCCTGTGAGCACACAAATAGACATTCTTCTGCTATTCTTTGCTTTCCACCACCACAATTCTTCTAAAATCAGAAGCAATATTCCTGATGCCATTATTATTGTTGTTGTTGTTGTGTGATGTTGAGTCACCTGCGACTCATAGTGACCTTATGTACAACAGCCCTAAAACCTGATCTATGCTGTGCCAACCTCATTGTCTCTGACACACTCACTCACATTACCCCAGTCACTGAATCAATCCATCACATCGAGGATCTTCCTCTCCTGCACTGTCCCTCCACTCTTCCAAGCATGACGTCCCTCTCAAAGGACTGGTCCTTCCTTACAACATGTCCAAAGTATGTCAGACGAAGCCCCAGAATCCTTGCCTCCAAGTATCTGCCTGATTCCACCCTTTCTAGGATGAATCTGCTTGTTTCTTAGTAATCCATGTTATATTCAATACCTTTCTCCGACACCATAGCTCAAAGACATCAATTCTCCTTCTATCATCCCTAGTCATTGTCCAGCTCTCTGATGTATAGCAAATGATTGCAAATACCATGGCCTGTATCAGCCCACAGCCTGTTCTGAATCCAGCTTGAACACCTGGCAGTTCCCTGTCTATGTACTATTTCAGCTGTGTGTTTTACTGATCCTCTAGTAGTTAGTCTGGAGACTAACATGTGCCTAATCCAGGCCCTGGTCTTCACAATTACCTGCTATGCATCAGAGAGCTAGAAAATTACTAAAGATGACAGAAGAAGAATTGATATTTTTGAGTTGTGGTGCTGGAGAAGAGTCTTGAACATACTGCCAAAAAAACAAAGATGTCTGTCTTGGAGAGGGTGAAACCAAATTTCTCCTTGGAGGCTAGGATTTTGCAGCTCCTTCTCACAAAATTTGGACATGTAGCCAGGAGGACTGATCCTTGGAGAAGGACATCATACTTAAAAGGGTAGAGGGACAGCTCCGGAGAGGAAGATCCCAGATAGGATGGATTGGTACAGTAACTGGGGCAATGGGTATTGGTGTGTCAGAATTAGTGAGACTGGTTTAGGACAGGGCAGGCTTCAGAGCTATTGTGCATAGAGTTGCTATGAGTTGCAGTTGACTCAATGGCATCTAACAACAAAAACAACAACAACAACAACGATAGTAGTATATTGCTTGCATGAGAGATTAATATTGTTTGATAATTTCTACATTCTTTGGGATCACCTTTCTTAGGAATAGGGACAAACAAGGATCTCTTCCAGTCAGCTAGTAAGGCAGCTGTCCTCCAAATTTCCTGGCATAGATTGGTAAGCACGTCCAGAGCTGTATCTGTCATTTGAAACATTTTAATTGGTATCTCATTGATTGCTGGGGTTTTATTTTTTGCCAGTGCCATCAGTGCAGCTTAAATGTCTTTGTCCATTACCCTCGGCTCCTGATCATATGATATTTCCTGAAATATTTCAGTGCTATCCAATTTTTTCTGATTCAGTGACTATTCCCTAAAGGTAAGTTATTTTAGTCCACCAGCTTCTCTGTGAGAGAAAGATAGGCAATTTCTTCCTGTGCAATGTTCTGCCTCTGAAAGACTGCTGTAGGGTGAGCTATGAGTTGGTTTTGACTTGATGGTACCCAACAATTGCAACAACATGTGGTGATGATGGGTCATACATACATGAGAATCTTCATTGTTAGGCATGCATGTCTTAACTTTCACAATTGAATGGAGGTACAGTGCTTGGTGTTTAGTGTTGGGTTAATATTTTCCATAGTTCTGGTGGAACAATGAGGTCATTACATACTGAAGCCTTAGTTAATGTGCTCACTGGACAGAAGGACACATCTTTATAGCCATTTGCAAAACAATGCTACCCAAATTGCTAGGATAGGCCCTCTGGGTAGTCATAAACTGGTGTTTCAACAGTGTAGTCACCCTGTGGGAACAGGCTGATTGTGGCTTGGGTGTTTCTGTAGCCAGGCAACCATTGGGTGATGGGTGCAGGGAGTGCCTGCTTGTTATTGAGTGGTGACACAGGTGATGCCTGCCAAGATGAGCTGGGTGGTCACTGGCAGGGGAGTGTACCTGCTATGCCATGCTGGGTGCTTGCTTATTGGAAGGGTGGATGGCACCCTAGCACCTGGTGGCTGCTAGGGTAAATCATGAGATACTCTTGGTGAATGCATGGGGAGATTGTACCAGATAGCAGGTTTGGGAGAAAATTCCTACTGTTCCAAGTTTTGGGCACAAGGGACTCTTGCCATTAAGTGGTCCTTGGCGTGGGTGCAAGTGTGTTTCAGGTGGGCTACTCTGTGTAAATGAGGCTTTGTCTTTTTAAACATCAGGGAGGAGTTGCACAGAGACTGGCACAGGAGGTTGGCTGGAGACCTCCAGCTGTTACTCCGTGGTTTTACAAACGATCAGGTACCACTGTAGGTGAATAGCATTATTCTTAGTTCCTAATTCCCTTTTTTCTGTATTTTCAGTAGGATCGCTGAAACTCTCATTCATTCTGTCTGTAGTTTCCCTTTTTAGCCCTGACTTACATTCTGCATTCCAGATTAGTTTGCACACTATCTCTGTCCCTTGTGGAGAGTTCCCTGGAATTGCCATGCTATAGTCTTAACCTTGGAGTGCTGCTTGCTTTGCACCAAGTTGACCATGCTTCACCGGACTGACTGGCAAGAAGCTAAAGGACCTGTAAACCTCTAGATTTATTGTTTTTTATTGTTAAAGCATGAAAACCTAACTTTTCAGCCTTCTATTTAATGCTAATGTTTCCTGATATGTTATCTATCTTTCTGTTGGTTTCTCTAGTCTTTGTTCTAGGGATTAATTACTGGGCATCTGTCTCAGTCACCATTGTCAGCATCTTATTATTGTGCTTAGAAGTCTATTTTAATAAAATATCAATAAAGTTAGCCACCTTTCCTACTTAGTAAATATCTGCCTTGTATCTTTTCAACAGTTACCTTTCGGTATTTACATACCATCATGTAGTAAGATTTTAGTGTTATACAAAATCTGAAAATCTTCACCTTTGAATGATAAACTTAGTCCACTTGTAATCATTACTGATATGTGTTGGCTTCCTTATATAATTGATTTTTGTTTTCTATCTGTCCCACTTTTTTTTAGTGTTTCTCTCTCCAAACTGCCCCTGTTCTGTTGGTAATCTAAATGAAAGTTGATTGTGCTGGTGAAGAGTACTGAGTAAAGCATGGACTGTCAAAAGCTCAAACAAATCTGTCCTGCAGGATGTGCAACCAGAGCATTCTTTAGAGGCAAAGAGGGTGGAACTTCATCCCACATGCTTAGGGCATGTTGTCATAAAGGGCCAGTCCTTGGGAAAAAACATCATGCTGGGGAAGCTTGAGGGTCAGTGTAAAGAGAGGAAGACCCTCAACAAGACAAACTGACATGGTGACTGCAGTGAACTTGGGGAAAAGAGGGATTGTGAGGATGGCAATGGATAATGCAAGGTTCTGATTAGCGGTACGTAGGAACACTGTGAGTTGTAGTGTACTTGATGCACCTATCTTCTTGTTGTTACATGCTGTCAAATTGCTTGACTCTATGTACAAGAGCACTAAACCCTACTCTATCTTGTGCCAACCTCACTGTCTCCGACACACCTACTCCAACTACCCCAATCACTGAGTCAAACCATCTCATCGAGGGTTTTCCTCTCCTGCACTGTCCCTCCACTCTCCCAAACATGATG
>NW_006399810.1:14938371-14941173 GCF_000299155.1 Elephantulus edwardii | reverse complement strand
CTTTGGACATGTTGCCAGGAGGGACGGGTCCTTGGAGAGGGACATCATGCTTGGGAGGGTGGAGGGACAGCGCAGGAGGGGAAGACCCTCGGGATGGGTGTGTTGGAGGCAGTGCAGTTGGCGCAGGATAGAGCAGGGTTTAGGGCTGTTGTGCATAGGGTCGCTATGAGTCAAAAACGACTCGACGGCACGTAACAACAACAACATTGAAATAAAATAGATATGATAATATATATATAAATATAAATAAAAAATACATTGTTGTTCTTTCAACTTCTGATTGGCACAATGACGGCAGCAATGGACTCAAGTAAGTCAGAGATTGTGAGGATGGCACAGAATAAGACAGAGTTTAGTTCTGTTGTTCATAGAGTTGCTCTGGGTCATAGTTGATGGCATTCAACTGACAACATTGTCCGTTTGTTATTTTTCAAAATAAGTGACATTATTGTTTGATCTAAAGAGGACTGGAGAATATAATTTTGGTTTGAGGTTTAAATATTGACTTACAGAAGTTCTTCCATCTTCAGTCCAGACAATTTAGATTCTGTGAGAATGAAATTCTACTCCACATATTCTCCACTTTGCTCTGAATTCTCCTATTGAATCCTTTAAAATGTTCAGTAATAGTAGTTGGACATCAAATAGTTTTTCCTCTTAATAAGGCACCTGATCATGATGGTTAATAATTAGACTCCCAGATTAAACACAGACCAAAACAGATTATTATTTGCCTCCTTCTTATGTTTAATGTATTATATAAAATATAGATAACAAAACACTTGACATATCCACCAAATTTACACACAGTCATTGGTAATATTCACCATGTTGTGCAACTTTCGCCTTTATTTGTTTTTGGGGTTTTCCATTACCCTTAGCAGAAACCCAGTAACTCTTAAACAGTATCTCTTCATTTTCCTCTTCTGCCTGACTCTGGTAATCACTAATAAATTTTGATATTTGCCTATTTAGATATGTCATATAAGTGGGGCTATACACTATTTGTACCTTTGTGTCTTACTGTACTCGGCATAATATTTTCAGTATTCATCCATGTTGTAGCATGTATCAGATAATAATTTCTCGTAATGATTAAACAATATTCCATTATATTGTTTCTCCCTTCACTTGTTGATGGACACTTAATTGACCTTTTAACCAATGTTAGGAAGGACATTAGGCATGAAGAAGAGTTCAGCCATTTCTTTCAGTTCTGGGCAAGCTGTGATGTATTTAGAAGCCTAAATTAATCCCTTTAAACCATATACTATAAATAAAAAGCAGGAGGTTAAGAAAGAATTTTTAAAAAATGAAAGAAGAGATGTAAGATTTGTCTACTGTGAGACATATTTGCCCTTTGCTCAGTTCCAGCATTGAGTTTTTAGAGAAAATTTGCATACAAAAATGAAAACAGGATTATGGAGAAAGAGCCAGGGCCGACTTTGCCAATTATCACTTACTAAACGCCAAAAGCTGTTTTATTTCAAAGCCAATCTGATCCTAGGTCCCACACATTACTTGTGTGGTAACTAGGTAATAATTCTCATGCATCTACACTAATCATTCACACCACTTAGAGAAAAGGTGGGTCCTTTGATATGCAGGAATCACAAACCAAAAAGCTTAGTAATGAACCCAAGAACTCCATCCAATTTAAAAAATCAATGATGAGACAGCCAGAGGAGGGAGCAGAAGAAAAGGGCACCCAGACTCAGGTTAAGGCTCAGTTATATAATCTCTTGCCAATTGGGATGCAGATAAATTACCAAGAATAATAAATGAATATGAATATTCAAAGTGTTTATCTGATACTTCTAAGTCATTGTGCACGTAATCAAATAATTAAAAACAAATAATGTTTGACAGTGTAGTTGTTTTAGTCTGAAGGGAGTTGTGCTGTTAATTCAAAGGCCAAACTTCTCTGGTGATTCATACCCATTGGTGGTTTGGAGAGAGAAAGATGGGCAATCTTTTCTTGTGCAATTTATAGCTTCAGAACTTAAGTGGAGATTTAGCTATGAGTGGTTCCAACTCAATGACAATGAGTTTGAATTTTTAAAAAACACATATATAATAATAAAACACAGTATATCTTATAAAATGTATGGATTGACTTTATGACTGGCATGTTGGGAGTAGGTGTGTTGCAGACAATAAAGTTGACTCAGAGTGGGGTTCAGACAATATATAGGTTTGCTATGAGTTGCAGGTGACTTGATGGCACATAATAACATGCAGTGAAAAAGAAAAATATCTTTCTTACAGAGTTCTCGTCCAATTATCGTCCCTAGAAGCTCTCACTGATACCTGTATCTCATGTGTATTTCCAGAGCAAGTCTTTTCATATGTAACATTGTTGTTACGTGCTGTCAAGTCACTTGTGACTCATAGTGACCCTATATACAATAGCCCTGTACCCTGCTCTATTCTGTACCAATCTTATTGTCTCTGACATACCTACCCCCCATAACCTCAGTCATTGAATCAATCCATCTCATCAAGGCTCTTCTTCTCTTGTGCTATTCTTCCATCCTCCCAAGTATGATGTCCCTCTTCAAGGACGAGTCCATCCTTGCAACATATCCAAAGTATGTCAGATGAAGCTTCAGAATCCTTGCCTCAACGAGCAGCCTAGTTTGTGTGTGTGTGTGTGTGTGTGTGTGTGTGTGTGTGTGTGTGTTTAAATTTAATTTAGTTTGTTTATTTTTCATTTCAATGAACTTCTACAGAGATTTTGGAATTCCATTCATTCGTTGTTGCACCCTTCTCCCTGCACACCCCCCTCTCCCCTACCCCCCC
>NW_006399810.1:14906407-14930752 GCF_000299155.1 Elephantulus edwardii | reverse complement strand
ATGATGTCCCTCTCCAAGGACTGGTCCCTCCTTGCAACATGTCCAAAGTATGTCAGATGAAGCTTCAGAATCCTTGACTCCAAGGAACATTCCAGCTTCACCCTCTCCAGGTCAAACTTGTTTGTTCTCCTAGCAGTCCATGGTATATTCAACACTCTTCTTCAGCACCACAGCTCAACTGCATCAATTCCCTTTCTATCATCCCTAGTCACTGTCTAGATCTCCAATTCACAGCACACAATTGTGAAGACTATTCCCTGGATGAGAAGACTGACACAGTGAATGAGATGGTGAGGTTGGCTCAGCGGGATCTGGCACACCTTAGTCTCCAGACTGTCGTCATTGCTCTTCAGGACTCGTGAGAGGTCCCTGGAAGCTGACTTTCCCAGTGCAGTTCATCTCTTGATTTCCTGGCTGCTGGTACCAAGAGTGTTGTCTATGGAGCCAAGCAAACTAAAACTGTTAACTATCTCAGTCTCTTTACCATCCCTCCTGATGCTGCCAATTGGCCCAGTGGTGAGAATCTTTGTTTTCTTGATGTTGAGTTGATATTAATCCATATTGGAGGCTGCAGTTCTTGACCTTCTGCAGCAAGCACTTCAGGTCTCCTCAGTTTCAGCAAACAGGGTTGTGCCATCTGCATAACACAGGTTGTTGATCAATCTTCTACCCACGCTAATGCCACATCCCTCCAAACCTATTATTTGTTTTATCTTCTGGTTCTTACTAATAATTCTTTCTTTACTATGTGAAGATCTTTAATTATGAAGATGTCTTTTTGGAAAACTAATCTGTAAAAAACTTGGGACCTAAATAGAAGATAGTTTACTTTGGGGTTTTTATTTACTTCTCCACGAATAGAGAATGACATTGACTCAGGGCCATTTCAACTCCTCTGCTTAGATTTATCTAGATATCTAAAAGTCTTTTTGCTCCATGTTTCAGTACCCTGATCTTGGTTATTGATATTTGTCTTTTAGACCACTTCCATGTAGGAGACACTATAAGTGTTCTGCCCTACCAACTGTTCCTATTAGCTTCTTTTCTAGATCTATCATTGTATTTATTCTCTTTGGGAGAATATCCTGAAGCTATTGAAGCCACTTTATCTCACATTCTGGCTGCTCTTTTCCTGAGACATAGCTGTTTGTTCTCTAGGCAGCACATGGGATATTCAGTGCTCTTCTTCAACACCATATCTCAAAGGCATCAATTCTTCTTCTGTCATCCTTATTCATTGTCCAGCTCTCAGGTGTGTAGCAAGTAATTGAAAAGACCATAGCTTGAGCCAGGCATACTTTAGTCTTCAAACTTATATCATTATTCCAACAGACTCAGAAAGAAACCAGATATTGGGATTAATAGGCACAGATTCAAATCAACTATTTAAACTATCTTCATAGACACAAAGGAATAGAGAAACAGAGGGAAAACTCATATGCAAGATTGAAAATATTGAAACAATCAACAGAAAATTATAGAACTGAAAAATTCAGTATTTTAAGTAGAAAAAAACATAAGCAAATCCAGTGAATGGGAACAAATTGAAGACAATGTAACAAAGGGTCATAACATATGAAGATAAATTTAGTAGAAATTATCTAATTTTATAATAATTTGATAATTCAATATGGATTGAGGCTCAATGTCAAGAAGACAAAGATTCTCACCACCAGAACAATTGGCAGCATCAGGATGGATGGTGAAGAGGTTGAGATTGTTCACAGCTTTAGTTTGCTTGGCTCCACAGTCAACACTCTTGGCACCAGCAGCCAGGAAATTAAAAAAGTATTGTGATGGAAAAGCCTGCTGTTAGGGACCTCTCCCAAGTATTGAAGAGCAATGGTGTCTCTCTGGAGACTAAAGTGTGTCTGATACAGGCCATGGTCTTTGCAATAACTTGTTATGCATGAGAGAATTGGACAATGACTAGAGAGGGTAAAAGGAGAATTGATGCCTTTGAGCTGTGGTTCTGGAGAAGAGTGTTGAGGGTACCATGGACTGCTAGGAAAACAAACAGATTCATTCTAGAGAGGGTTAAACTGGGAGGCTCCTTGGATTCTGAGGCTTCGTCTAACATACTTTGGACATGTTGTAAGGAGGGACCGGTCCTTGGAGAGGGACATCATGCTTGGGAGGGTGGAGGGACAGCACAGGAGGGGAAGGCCCTCTTTGAGGTGGATTGATTCAGTGACTGGGGTAATCGGGATGGGTGTGTCAGAGACAGTGCGATTGGCACAGGATATAGCAGGGTTTAGGGCTGTTGTACGTAGGGTCGCTATGAGTTGCAAGCGACTCGACGGCACATAACAACAACAACATCTAATTTGAAAAAGAAATGAAAATATTTTTAAAAAGTATTAGAACATTCATCAAACTCAAACAAACTACCATTGAGTTAATTCTGACTCATCTCTTGACCCTTGAACCACTGGGGAATCATCTCTTTCATGGAGTCACTGGTGGATTTAGACCACTCTAGATGCCCAGGTTTTGGATTAGAAATGCAGCTCACTATGAACTATGCACTCAGTGATCCCCTAATTGTCATAACTGGTAGGAAATAGAAGTTAATCTAACATATAAACAATGAGAAACTGAAAAGTAGAAAAAGAAGCATATAGTGTGTTATATGCCATTGGTTGCTTGCTAACTTACTTGAGCTACAATAAATTTTCATAGGAAAACGTTACTATTAGAGATACATGGCACTACACAAAATTTAGATCTATAAGAAAACAAGTAGAATGTTGAATATGGGAAAAAAATTAGGAAATTGTAACTACATGAAAGAAGGGAGAACATTGAGAATGGCAACACAGGCAAATAGAAATTAGTAGACTATCATAATTAATTTAAAAGATGTAGTTCAAGGGAAAAATCTGAAAATTATATTATGAAATTTATGTTGCAAATAATTGCAAAATGTATGATGATGTATATGAATGTAAAATACATGACAATAACAGACAAATGAAGTTATTTTGTTTCAAGTTTACCACATTTTATATAAAATGCTGAAAAAGTAATTATATGTCAATGATATTAAGTCGAAGAATTTTTAGAAAAACTTAAAAAATATGACATGAAGATGCTAACAGAAACATGAAAACAATATACTAAGAATATTCAGTTAACCTCAAATATTTGGGGAAAAGGAAGGGAGAAGCAAAACCAGATGAGCTAAGTACGAACAAAATGACAAAAGGGTACTACAACCCCACTACATGAATAATTAAATTAAATCATTAAGTGTAATAAATAATAGGCAGTTATTGTCAGCATAAACAAAAATGTAAATAACGACATATGTTGTTTTCAAGATTAAGACACAGATACATAAAATTAAAAGCAAAGAAAAATAGCCTAATAGCCAGCATATGACAACTTCAAGAAATATTATAAAATTAAAAAGGGACATTTAATAATTTTTAGAGAGTTAATTCATCAAGCCAATATGGAAGTTATAAAAACATGTACAAATACTAATAAACCTTCAAAATATATCAATAATCCAACATAAATAAAAGGATAAATTGACAAATTCACAGTCATAGTTTGGAGATACTGGAACTTTAACCTCAGCAACTAAAAGAATATCTAGATAAAAATCAAGAACAATTTTTGAACAGTTATTGTTTTGAACAATACATATTTTGAACAACGACAATCAAATTGACCTATGGGCATTAATAGCAAATAGGCCTAGTGGATATGTGTTGCTATTACAGAGTGATTTATCATTGAGTTAATTCTGACTCATGACCACGTCATGAGTTACCATTGCAAGGTGCTGTTGAATTGAGTTGACTCTGACTCATAACAATGCTATGAATAACAAATTGTTTCTATGCTGCACCATTCTCTGCAATGCTCAAACTTTTTGCAGTTTCAAACTAAAGTGTCACTTTGTCAATCCATTTCATTTCTTTCATTAACCCTCTACATTTCCTAGCACGATGTCTTTTGGTATTGTTATATGCCGTCAAGTCATCTGCTATTCATAGCGACCCTATGTACAATAACTCTGAACTCTGCTCTATCCTGAGTCAGTCTCACTGTCTCTGACAGGCCTATCCCAGTTACTGTGTCAATACATCTGATCTGAGGTCTTCCTCTCTCAAGGTGTCCCTTCACCCTTTCAAGCTGATATTCTTCTCCAGGTATTGATCTCTCCTGGACACATGCCCAAAGTATGTGAGATGGATCTTCAAAATCCTTATCTCCAAGGAGCAACCTGGTTTCTCCCTTTCCAAGACAAAGCTGTTTGTTCTCTTGGAAGTCCATGGTATGTTCAATACTCTCCTCCAGCACAACTTAAAGGCATCAATTCTTCTTCTGTCATCTTTGGTCCAATGATGTCCAGTACTCTGATGCATAGCAAATAATTGCAAAACTATGGCCTGAATCAGGCACACCTTGGTCTCCAGACTGTCATCTTTGCTCTTCAGCACTTTTGAGAGATCTCTAACAACAGCTTTTCCCAGAACGATTCACCTTTTGATTTGGTGACTTATGGTGCCAAAAATGTTGATTGTGGAAGCCAACCAAGCTCTAATTATTAATAACCTCAATCTCTTCTCCATCTATCTTGATGGTTCCAATTGGCCAATTGATGAGAATCTTTGTCTTCTTGATGTTGAACTTCACTCCAAATTGAAGACTACTGTCATTGACTTTCTGCAACAAATGATTCAGGTTCTCCTGTTTCAGAGAGCAAGGTTGCACCACCTGCGTAAATTAGTTGTTGATAAATCTTCCTCCAATCCTGATGTCATATTTCTCCTCATACAGTCCAGTCTTCTAAATTATCTGTCCTCCATATAGATTGAAAAAAGACAAGATGGAGAAAAGATGCATCCTTGACATACTACTTTCCTGATTTTGAACCATGCAATGTTTCTTTGCTCTGTTCTGACCACTGCTTCCTGGTCCAAGAAAAAGTTTCACCATCCTTGCCTCTAAGGAATACTCTGGTTGCATTTCTCTAAGACAGATTTCTTTGTTCTTTTGGCAGTCCATGAGATTGTCAATATTGTTTACAACAGTGAAAAGGAATGTATTCTTCATTTTCCCTTATTCATTACCCAACTTGCAGATACATACGAAGAACCTGAGAATACTACAGCTTAGATCAGGCCCATCTTAGTCCTTAAACATCCTTGCTCTTTAGCAGTTTGGAGACATCCTTGACAGCAGGATTACCTAGTGCAATGTGTCCTTTTATTTCTTGATTTTATGCTGTGCTGCTAATTGAAAGTTCAGTAGTTTGAATTCACTAGTTGCTCTTGAAAGAAAGATGGACATTTTCCTCCTATAATGATCTACAGTTTTAAAAGTCTGTTGCAGTGTTGATATAAATAATAACTGAATCAATAGCACTGGGCATTAATAGCTAACAATTGTATTTCTTCCAGTGTTGGGAGTTTTCCATAAATTTTCGAAAGGAATCTCTTCTTAGGTATGCAATTGGCAAATATTTTTCCTCTCAGTCTTTAGAATACCTTCCCATCCCTTTTTTACTCTTTTGGAGAAGTCTTTAGATATTCATAAGGACTTAATTTTTATAAAGTCTCAACTGTCTAGGTTACCCTCTGATTTTAGTGTATTTTTGTTTGTGTTTGGGAGTGCCATAAATTAGGATCCTGGGCTAGCTCCTGTTTTATCTTTGATGATAATTTTTTATTTTATGTTAGATCTTTAATCCATCTTCAGGTATTGAAATATACTGTGAAGTATGTCTCTTGCTTCATATTCTTTACAAATAGATAGGCTTTTTGCCAGCACCACTTGTTAAAAGAGACTGTCATTTCCTAACTTTTTGGATTTGGGTTCTTTGTCAAAGATCAACTGTCCATTAGTGAAAGAATTTACTTGTGGGTTATGAATTCTTTACCATTGGCCTGTGTCTGTTATTTTAGTACCAGGTTGTTTTGACTACTGTAGGACTTGAAACTGAGTAGTTTGAAAACTCCTACTCTGTTATTTTTCAACAGTGCTTTGACTTTTCAGAGTCTCTTTCTTTTCAATAAAAAGTTGGTTTTTGCTTTTCCATCTCGTTTAGAAAGATTAATGAGATCTGACTTGGGATTGCATTATATTTACAGAACACTTGGGGAATATTGACACTTTTACAATGTCTATGGGTATGATATATTCTTCTAGTTAACTAGGCCTCTTTTCTTCTTTTTAGCATTCTATAGTTTTCTTCATATAAGTTCTTTGCATCTCTGGGTGCATCTATTCATACACATTTTGTTATTAGAAGCTATTTGTATTGTTTTTCTTTTCAGAATTTCACTTGTTGGTGTAGATGAATCAACAAAATGAATTGGTTCTTGGTTCATAGTGATCTTGTGCCCTGCCACTTGATAGAATCTTTCAATTATTTTCAGCAGGTTTTATTTCTGAGTTAAATATTTTCTATGTATAGGATCTTGGTTTTTTGACATTGACATGCAATCCCTATTGAAGTCTGTATTTGATCTTCTGCAACAAGTGTATCAGGTCCTCCTCACTTTCAGCAAGTAAGGTTGTGTCATTTGCATTATATATGTTATATTGATGAGTCTCCCTTTAATCCTGATGCCACAGTCCTCTTCATAGAGACCAAATTCTCAAATAATTTGCTCAGCATACACACTGAATAGGTATGGAGACAGAATACAACTTTGATGCACTCCATTCTTAATTTTAAACCATGTACTATTCTCTTGCTGTGTTTACACAACAGCCTCCTGGTCTAGGTATAGGTCTCACATAAGCACAATTAAGTATTCTTAATTAAATTATTCTTAATTAAAGCAAGGGAACACTGCATGGTTCAAAATTGGGAAGGGCGTACGCCAGGGATGCATCCTATCTCCATACCTTTTCAACCTATATGCAGAACAGATTATCCAGGACGCTGGGCTCTATGAGGAGAAATGTGGGGTCAACATTGGGGGACGATTTATCAACAATCTGTGTTATGCAGATGACACAACCCTGCTTTCTGAAACTGAAGAGGAACTGAAGCACCTGCTGCAGAGGGTCAAGGACTGCAGTCTACAATATGGATTGAGGCTCAATGTCAAGAAGACAAAGATTACCACCACTGGACCAATTGGCAGCATCAGGATGGATGGTGAAGAGATTGAGATTGTACACAGCTTTAGTTTGCTTGGCTCCACAGTCAACAGTCTTGGCACCAGTATCCAGGAAATTAAAAGGCGCATTGCCATGGCAAAGTCTGCTGTTAGGGACCTCTCCAGAGTACTGAAGAGCAATGGTTTCTCCCTGGAGACTAAGGTGCATTTGATACAGGCCATGGTCTCCGCAATCACTTGTTATGCATCAGAGAGTTGGACAATGACCAAGGAGGATAGAAGGAGAATTGATGCCTTTGAGCTGTGGTGCTGGAGAAGAGTATTGAGAATACCGTGGACTGCTAGGAAAACAAACAGATTTGTCCTGGAAAGGGTTAAACTGGGTGGCTCCTTGGAGGTAAGGATTCTGAGGCTCTTTCTAACATACTTTGGACATGTTGTGAGGAGAGACTGGCCCTTGGAGAAGGACATCATGCTTGGGAGGGTAGAGGGACAGCACAGGAGGGGAAGGCCCTCTATGAGGTGGATTGATTCAGTGACTGGGATAATCGGGATGGGAGTGTCAGAGACAGTGCGATTGGCACAGGACAGAGCAGAGTTTAGGGCTGCTGTACATAGGGTCACTATGAATCACAAACGACTCGATGACACATAACAACAACAACAATAATTTAACCTGCTATCCATTTGATGACAGAAGACTTGATGCCTTTGAGCTATGGTGCTTGAGAAGAGCACTGAACATTCCATGAATGGCCAAGAGAATGCCAGAGTGGTCTTTGAAAGCAAAAATGATGAGGCTTCATCTCACATACTTCAGGCATATAAGTAAAAGGCATATTCCTTGAAGAGGGACATGATGCTAAGAAGGGTGGAGAGTCGGTGAAGGAAAGGAAGACCCTCAACCAAGTGGATTGATACAATGACTGCTGCAATGGGCTCTAATGTGTCAGGAAGTGTGAAGATGGCACAGAATAGGACAGAGTTCAGATTTGTTGTTCATAGAGTCTCTATGAATTGTACTCTACATGATGACATCTAGCAACAACAATAACATGTATACAACAATGTTTTCTGCAAAAGGGAAAGCTTTATTTCTTGTTTTCTAATTTGGCTTCTACCTTTAATTTCCCTTTGCCTAGGGCATTCTTGTGTAATTCTGTTAGAATGAGGAATGCTTTCAGTTTCCTTCCACTGAGAATAAAGTTGTCTGTTGGTTTTTCTAGGGAACTCTGATTGTCTAGTCCGTAGGACGTTGTGCTGTTAATGTAAATGCCACACTTCTGTCAATTCACATTCATTGTCAGCTCCAAAGGAGGAAGATGGACAGTCTCCTGCTGTGTAATGAGTCGGTTCAGATTCCATGGCAGTGAACTTGTGTTAGTTTTGCATATATGCAGTTAATTATTTTGAAAAATTTCCTTTTCAATTCTATTGTCAGGAAGCTCTGGTGGCATAGTCCGTAAAAAGTTGTACTGCTAATCCCAAGACCATGCTTCTCTGACAGCTGGAATCTACCAGGAGCTCCCAGGAGAAAGATGGGTGATCTCCCATCAAGACTCACATCCGTAGAAACCCACTAGAGAGCCACGATGCGTTTAGATTGGATGACAGTGTTTTGTTGTTGTTATTTGTTAGTTTTTAGTTTATTTCTTTGTTGGGAGTTTCAATTAGGAATGGATGTTGGATTTTGTCAAACGCCATGCCTTTTCTGCATCAATTGATATGTTCATATGGTTCTTTTCCTTTATTCTGTTTACATAGTGGATTGTAATGATTATTTCTGTAATATTGAACTACTACCTTTGCATACCTATATAAATCTTATGTGGTTTTGAGGTATTATTATTTTTATTTTAAAAATTGCATTGTTACATTTTACAGCACTAAAGTCTAGCATTTTTGCTGAAAACGTTTACCTCTATGCTCACAAAGATATTTTCTACAATTATCTATAAAGTGCTGATTTTTCTGTCTGTTATCAGAGAGTTACATTTGCTTCATAAAATGAGCTTGGAATTATTCCATAATTTTCTATGTTCTGAAATTGAGTAGAATTAGTGTTAACTCTTTGCTCAATGTTTGAATGTTTAGAAGAATTCTCCAGTGAAGACATCTGGGACAGGATTTTTTTTTAATATATATTTTTTTATTGTATTTTAAAATTACGTGCTCAATTACTATTGCTCTGAGTCTGTTCAAACATTCTACTTCAATCTACTACTTTAGATAAATTGTGTATTCCTAGAAATTTGTGCATTTCTTTCAAGATTTCTAAATCTGTTGGAATATAGTTCCTTATAGTATTATGTTATTTCTTTTATTTTGTCCTGTTGTGTTAGCACCAAATTAGATTTTTCATTTACATCTTCTGTTTCTGTTCCTTTGCTCAGTTTGGTGGTAATTTGTCAACTTTGTTAAGCTTTTCATTTGTTTTTTTATATTATTATTCTGTTCTCTGTTTCATTTATTTCTGCCCTAATCATTGCTCTTTCTTTTCTTCTCTAAACCAATAGGCTTTTCTTGACACTTAAAATTTTTTTTTCTTATTATGAGAACTGTTAGATTGTTGTTGTTGCTATGTGCCATCTAGTCACTTGTGACTCATAGCGACCCTATGTACAAGAGCCCTAAACACCGTTCTATCCTGTGCCAACCTCTCTGTCTCAGACACACTCATTCCCATCACTCCACTGACAGAATCGATCCATCTCATCGAGGGTCTTCCTCTCCTGCGCCGTCCCTCCACTCTCCCAAACATGATGTCCCTCTCCAAGGATCAGGCCCTTCTTGCAACATGCCCAAAGTGTATCAGAGAAAGCTTCAGAATCCTTGACTCCAAGGAGCATTCTGGCTTCACCCTCTCCAGGACAAACCTGTTTGTCCTCCTAGCAGCCCATGGTATATTCAACACTCTTCTCCAGCACCACAGCTCAAAGGCATCAATTCTCTGTCTATCATCCTTATTCACTATCCAACTCTCTGATGCATAGCACGTAATTGCAAAGACTATAGCCTGGATCAGGCGCACCTTAGTCTCTAGCCTGATGTCGTTGCTCCTCAGTACTCTTGAGAGGTCCCTCACAGCTGACTTTCCCAATGCAATTCATCTCCTGATTTCCTGGCTGCTGTTATCAAGAGTGTTGACTGTGGAGCCAAGTAAACGAAAACTGTTAATTATCTCAATCTCTTCACCATCCCTCCTGATGCTGCCAATTGGCCCAGTGGTGAGAATCTTTGTTTTCTTAATGTTGAGCTTCAATCCATATTGAAGACTGCAGTCCTTGACCTTCTGCAGCAAGCACTTCAGGTGCTATATGATTTTATTTTCTTCTTTTTTTGATGTGTGCATCCATTGCTATAAATTTACGTTTGTTCGTTTTTTTTCTCTATCCAAAATATTTTGGTATGTTAAGTTTTCATTTTTATTTGCTTCTACGAACTTTTTAATTTCATATTTTCTTTCCCACCCTTGTACTCATAGTTCCCGTAGTTTTTAAGCAGGCTATTGCGCAGTTTCTGTTTTATCTCTCTTATTATTGATTTATAATTTTACAACACTGGAATCTGAGAAGATGCTTCATATTATTTCAGTGTTTTAAAATTTTATTTTTGGGGCCTAAGACATGATCTATTTTGGAGAATGATTCATGTGCTTGTGAAAAAAATGTGTATTGAATTTTAGTTGAGTGCTGTATTCTATATATTTATCTATAAGGTCAAGTTGCTTCTGTCGTGGAGGTTTTCTGTACTTTTGTTGAGTTTCTTTTTGGTAATTCTGTTCTTCATTGAAAATAGTTTGTTAAGGCATTATTGTAGAGTTTTGATTCTTTTCTCAATTCTATAAATATTGGCTTGATGTATTTTAAGGCTTTTTCATTGTGTGCATAGATAATTAAATAGTTATATCCTCGTTATATCCTCTTGACAAATTGACTCTGTAATCACTACATAAGACCTTGCATGTCCATTATACATTTTTTTTCTTGCAGACTGTTTATCTGAAATTAGTATTGCTACTCTTACTCGCTTTTGATTGCATTTGCCTTAATATTTTTTATGCTTTAAATCATTTTTATCTGTGTGTCTAAGATTAATCTGCTGTGGTTATATTGATGAGTCCTGTTTCCTTTTCCTTTCTCTCACTCGCTTTCTTTTGACTTCTGCATTTAATCCATATTAATTCAGTGTAATTAATGGTTGATACCAATTCACAGCTGATATTTTTTGTATTTTTATTGCATTGATGATTTCTTTATTTCTTGTATTTTTCTGTACTGAAATAATTTTACTGTTAATTTTATATAAATTTTCCTTCATTGCTGTTGCCTTTGTGTTTACTAAGCCTATATGGTATTCTTTTTGTTTTTGTTGAAAGGTTTATTAACTTTAATGGTGATTACCATATGATTTATTTTCATATCTCTTTAATTTAGTCAGTTTTATCATTCTATCATCTAATTTTCTTCCATTTGGAAGTTCTATATTATTTATATCTAATTTTTTCGTTTATAATTTTCCTTATTTGTAAACTTATGCCTTCAACTCTTTATTTTTCTTGTAAGCATTTTGTTTTTTTTTTAATTTTTGAGAATTTTCCCCCTCAATTGTTTTTCAGTTGATATTATTATTTTTTTATTATTTTTAGATTGTCTGATTTTGTTGGTTCTCTGTCCAAACATCCCTTTTAAGCATTTCTTGTAAGTTTGTATGATTTTTACAAACTATTTTAATTTCCATTTATCTGGAAATGTCCCAATTTCACTATTATTTGAGGAACAGTTTTGCTGGATATATGCTTACTGGCTGATAATTTCTATTTTTCTTTTAAGGTTTTATGTATGCCATTCCTGTCTTCCCCTCCCCACCAAGAAATTAAAGCTTAGTATTATTGGTTGCCGATGTAGATAACATTCATTATGTTATTCCTGTGCTGTTTTCAAAATCCTATATTTATATCTTGGTGAATTTATTTTTTACCCTATTGGAGCTCATTAAGCTTCTAGATTAGATATCATTTTAGCTATTAGGGATGTTTTCTGATAGTACCTTTTGGGAGATTCTATGTGTGAGGTGTTTTTCCCCCAAAGGGTATGGCATATTTTGAATCATATGATCTACTTCTTCAGAGTCTCTTCTGATATCCAGGGTACTCAGAAGCAACAAAGTCTGTCTAGAGACTAAGGCGTGCCTGATCCAGTCCATGGCCTTCACAATTACTTGCAATGCATCAGAGAGCTGGATAATGACTAGGAATGATAGAAGAATTGATGCCTTTGAGTTGTGTGTGGTGCTGGAGAAGAGTCTTGAACATACCATGGGTTGCCAAGGGGGAAAAAATTGTTCTGTCTTGGAGAGGGTGAAACTAAGTCTCTCCTTGGAAACTAGGATTTTGAAACTCTACCTCACTTACTTTGGGTACGCGGTCAGGAGAGATCGGTCCTTGGAGAAGGATATCATGCTCAGAAGTGACGGACAGTGCAGGAGAGGAAGACCCTGGGTGAAATGGATTGATACAGTAACTGGGAAAAGGGGGGTTGGTGTGTTGGAGTTAGTGAGATTGGCTCAGGACAGGGAAGGGTTCAGAGCTGCCATACAGGCTGTCGCTTCAGGCATTTGTTCATTGGGTTGCTATGAGTTGTGCTCGACTCGAATGCACTCAGCAACAGTAACGCTGGAGATGAAAAGGTGAGAAAAAAGGGGGTCACTTGCATAGTTGAAAAGACCATTTCTAGATTAATCTTGAAATACAATGCTGTGAGTGACAATATAATATGCACACACATACAAGGAATACCTGTTAATATCACTATCACTGAAATTTTTGCATCCACGACCAGAGCCCAAAAGGAGAAAACAGATTTCTACTAACTGCTGTCAGAAATCAATGGAACACACAACCAAGATGCATTAATAATAATGGGTCACTGGACGGCAAAAGTTGGGAACCAAGAAGGATCAGTAGTTGGAAAATGGACTTGGTGATAGAAATGAGTCTGGGAATAGAATGATAAAATTCTGCACACTTAATGATTTATTCAAAACAAATACCTTTTTTTAGAGCATATATTTTATTAAAGTTTATAATAATATATTCTCATATTGAAAAGGTATTTTAACAGAACTTTCTTTTTGATATTTGTATCATCTGATAACATAGATACATTGAAAAATCTCCACTGAACAAAAATTTTCTTTTCTTATAGGTGGACATTGAAGTGGACCTAATTCAGTTTTCTTTTTTTAAAAAAATCAAAGACAAAAGTAGATAAAAAGCTAATTAATATAAATTTAACTGCTGGCCCCTGTGCCATTTTCTGTTCTCTGTTGTTCTGATGCAGGTTCTTCTCTTCCGATTTCATCTCTTGCTCTTTTCACTGCACCAGCTGCACCATTTTCCTCACATTCATCATCATTACCAAATTTTGTTTTTTGCGCTGAAACTGTACTTTCCCTTTAGCAGAACCAGCCTGGGCGACTTTATTTCCCTTTCCTTTTTCTTTAAATTTGTGACCTTTTGACTTCTGTTTGTTCGGGGATTCTTGTTGATATTCCATGATTTTTTAAATGCTCCCTTTTCCACTTCTCCTTCCAATACTTCCCATATCACTTCTTTCTTCCTTAGTTGTGGGTTACCATTATTTGTGCCTTAGGCTTTATCCAGTACTTCTTTAGCTTTTTCTTTAAATAGAATTATTCCCTCTTTTGCTCCTCTGACAAAGTCTATCCATTTTATTTCTCCATGATTTGAGAAAAGGATGTGCAAATACACTCTACAGGTTTAATCATCTAAGTCACCAGAAAATTTCAGCAAGCAGTCAATCTTTTTTTCTAGAGATTTCATCTCAGCACCTTCTGCTAATTTCTGTTTTTTTCTTGCTCCTGTTTAGCTCAATTTATATTCTATTTTATTTTTTCTTTCTTCACTCTTATTTGTAATTTTCCTATAAAAGTGTTAGTAGGTCTATGTCTTTGTACTTCCAGCCAGGGGTTTCTACAAACTTCTTAGCACATTCATTGCTGTAAAACAACAAATACTGCACCCCTTAAGTGTTCTGTGCAGCATTTTTCTCAACTGAATACTTAGTAGTTGACCTTTGTCTTCCAACCATTCTTTTATGACATCAATGGTTTTATCAGTTGGGAAGCCTTTAGTATAAATAGATCTGTTTTTTATATCATTTTTGTCCTCATCAGTCATTCCAAGGAGTGGTTTGCTTGGAGATCTTCTGATTTTAGTTTTATCTTCACTTACTTCCATGAGCTTTACTTTTGATTTATTCAATGCCTCTTATTATTACATTAAAGTCTGTTGTTAGACGATTTAATCTGTTGAATTTTGTCATTATCTCCAAAGGTACCCATCCTTCATCTAGCTTGATCTCTTCCTTCAAAAATTTGTCCAGTGGTAAGTTAAAGTCACCAAAATAATATTCAATCTAATGACAGGTTTTGGCCTCCAGAGCTGCCATTTTTTCATTATCACCATTTTCTGCCATTGTGGCTCTCTGAAAATTTCCTTGATGGGTCTAGTCCTGGAGAAGCACTACACAGGACCAACACCGGTAACAGGACGTCTCAATTCCTAAATGCTGGAAGCCTAACGAGCTCAATGATGGGGAAGAAGGTCGCCATCCCAGCAGGCCCTGCGGCCCGAGGGGGCGGGGCTTCCCGTCACTATATAAGGAAGGCTCTGCAAATGGATTTCACCTGTTGGGATGTACAGGAATCAGATTGATTACATCTGTGGAAGTAATCATTGGTGAAGTTCAGTATCAGCAGTGAAGACTAGGCCAGGCTCTGATTGTGGAACAGACCATCTACTCGTTGTTGTTAAGTGCCATCGAGTTGTAGGCGACTTATAGCGACTCTATGAATGAAAGTCCTCAACACTTGTGTGACTTTCATCCTTTCTCCATGTTCATAGGGTTTCCCGAGGCAAGCTATTTACAGAAGTGGATGCCACTCCTGCTTCCGTCAACTATTCATATCCAAGTTCAAATTAAAACTAAAGGTCAAATAAAATGCACAGGAATACAAATTTGAACTTGAGTCTGTCCTACCTGAATTTAAAAATCAACTTAAGAACAGGTTTGAGGCCTTGAACACTAACGAATGAAGACCAGATGAGCTGTGGGAGGATATTAATCCATGAATAATGTAAAAGGCCATTATAAAGACAGAAGAAGAACACCAAAATGGATATTAGAAGAGACTCTGAATATTGCACTAGAACACCAAAAGGCCAAAACAAAGAGAAGAAATCATGAAGTTAAGGATCTGAGTACAAGAACTAAAGAACAAATTCAGGCCTTGAGTTGAAATACTTAAGGATGATGTAGGTAGAATACTGAATGTTTCAGGAAGTATTAAAAGAAAAGGGAAGTAGTATATAGAGGCACTGCACCAAAAAGAATTGGCTGACACTGAAGAATTTCCAGAAACAACATTTGATCAAGAGGCAATGGTGGAGAAGGAGGAAGTTCAGGCTGCTCTGAAAGACTTGGCAAAAAAATAAAGCCCCAGGAACTGATGGAATATCAACTGACATATTTCAACAAACAAATGCTGCCATAAACGTGCTCACCAAGTTGTGCCAAGAAATTTGGAGGACAGCCACTAGGCCAACTAACTGAAGAGATGCATATTTATTCCCATTCCAAAAAAAGGTGACCCAAAAGACTGTGGAAATTATCATACAATATAACTCATATCATACGCATGGTTCAAGATCAGGAAAAGAGTGCTTCAGGGATGCAGGAATGCATCCTGTCTCCATACCTTTTCAATATATATGTAGAACCGATCATTTGGGAGGCTGGGCTTTATGAGGAGGAATGTGGCTTCAGGATTGGAGAAAGACTCATCAGCAATCTACATTATGCAGATGATACAACCTTACTTGCTGTAATTGAGGAAGACCTGAAGTTCTTGCTGCAGTAGGTCAAGAATTGTAGTCTCCAACATGAATTGAAGTTCACTATCAAGAAAACAAAGATTTTCACTGCTGAGCCAATTGGCAACACCATGATAGATGGAGAAGAGATTTAGGTTGTTAACTATTACAGCTTGTTCGGCTCCACAATCAACTCCTTTGGCACCATCAGTCATGAAATCAAAAGTCAAATTGCATTAGGTAAATCTGCTGTCAGGAACCTTTCCAGAGTACTGAAAAGTAAAAAATATCAGTCTAGAGACAGAGGTGTGCCTCATCTAGTCCATGGTATTTGCAATTACTTGCATCAGAGAGCTGGACAATGACTAAAGATAACAGATGAAGAATTGATGCCTTCAAGTTGTGGTCCTGGAGAAGAATATTCAACATACCATGGATTGCCAAGAAAACAAGTCAGTCTGTGCTGGAGAGGCTGAAACCAAGTTTCTCTTTGGAGGCTAGGATTTTGAAGCTCCATCTCACATACTCAGGGCATGTGGCCAGGAGGGACTGATCCTTGTAGAAGGACATCATGCTAAGAAAGGTTGACATAGGAGAGGAAGATGCCAGATGAGATGTATAGATATAGTAATTAGGACAATGAGTCAGAGTCAATGGGACTGACTCAGGACAGAGCAGGCTTGAAAGCTGTTGTACATAGGGTCTCTACTGAAATGCCATCTGGGAGCTGGGCAACATTTCATGCTGACCGCACCTTCTGGGAAACATTCCAGTCTGCCTGGTGTAAGATGGCTATGGCCAATCAGAAAAGAGCACGACCACCAATCACATCTTGCTTAACCATCAGTAATGACATAACGTACCTAAAGAGACTGAGTGACTCCATAATTGGGAACTAACAAAGGGCATCCAATGAATGTTCTCTGTAGAAAGCTGACCACTGAGCTTACCATCCTACTCCCCAACCCCTACCTATAAAACTTGGCCTGTAATTTCCTCATTTGTGACTTTGCTGCTTGACCCTAGCTTTCTCTGGCCTCAGACAGTAAACTTGCCTGAGAGCTGCTAATAAACTTCTTTGTTTCACTTCATCTGGTTCTCTGCACCTTTTCACCTTGTAACTATGAGTTACAGGTGACTCGACGATACGTAAAAACAATTGTTATTGTTATTTTTTTGTTGTTGTTGTGTTTGCTTTTTCTTTTCTCTTCCTTTCCTCCTATTCTGGAATTCCATTCAAATATAAGTGTTTCCTCTTGACAGTGTCACACATCAACAGGGAACTGTCACAAATTTGAGTTAGATTCAGAAGAAGATATGGGATGAGAGACATCTTCGCTCATATCAGATCTTGGCTGAAAGTAGAGAATAGTAGAAAGAGGTTTACTTGTATTTATTGATTATATAAATTATCTCATTGTGTGGGTCATAATAAATGATGGATAACAAACAAAGAATGGGAATATAATATACTTAACTGTGCTCATGTGGAACCTCTACTTGGGCAAAGAAGCAATTTTTAGAATAACAAGATTATACTGTGTAGTTTAAAATTAGGAAAGAAGTATATCAGAGTTTTTATTTCTTTTTTTATGCTGAGCAAGTAATCTGAGAGGGAGGAACTGGGCAGCAGGACTGGAGGAATTCTCATCAATGATGTGTGATATGTAGATGATATAACCTTGTTTACTGAAAAGGAAGAAGATTTTGAAACATTTGTTGATGAAGTTCAAAGCACTTAATAAGTCTTCAGTATGAAAACTATATCTCAAAAAATTCTCCCAAGTGGACTAATAAACAATATCATGATAAATGGAGAAAAGATTGAGATTGTCAAAGATTTCATTTTACTTGGATCCATAATCCGCATTCATAAAAATAGCAGTTAAGACATCGAAAGATGGTTTGTATTGATCTCTTTAAAGTTCTAAAAGGCAAGAATCTCATTTTAAAGATTAAAGTGCAACTGAGCCAACCCATGGTATTTCCAGTTGCTTCGTATGCATGTGAACATGGAACAGTGAATGAGGAAGACTGATGAATTGGTCCCTTTGAACTCTGGTTTTGGAAGATTACTGAGTATCCTATGGATTGTCAAAAGAACAAATAAATCTGTTTTGGAGGAAGTTGCTTAGAAGCAAGGATGATGAGACTTCATTTCACATACTTTGGGTGTGTTACTGGAAGAGTCAGTTTATGGAGAAACACACTATGCATAGAAAAGTAGAGGACCAGTGAATAACAGGAGGACCTTCAGTGAGATGAATTCACACAGTGAGGACCTTCAGTGAATGAGTTCACATAGTGACTGCAACAATGAGCTGAAGAACATTAGAGATTGTGAGGATGGTGCAGGACAAGGTTGAGTTTGATGTCATTGTACAGAGGGTTTCTATAAGATGGAGCCAGACTGAGTTGCACCTTCCACCAATAGTGTTCCAAATAAATCCTTTGGCTTTCTTCTCTTTTCTTAACTTTTTCTGATCTGCACCCCCCCCCCCACCCATGTAGAAATTAGTGTCAAGGAAATTATGCTCTTAATCACCAATTTGTTATTCAATTGACTCAATTCTACTCTTTGTCTTTTTAATGTATTAATGTTCTCTGAAATTTTAATGTTAATCTTCTGAATGTCTAATTGCTGTTTTTGTAGGTTTCTAACCTTTTACTTTCTTTGTCATATTGCTTTTTTCCTTGTTTTCCTGAATTCTTCAAGGGTGCTATTTGATTTTTCCATGCTGGTTGTACTTGGGGGTCCGAGTGAAGTGGATTAGTGTAGTGTGACAAGATAGTTGTCACTAGTCAATGAGCTGGGGAGCCCTCTTTGTGTGCATGTTTAGGGAGGAGCTAGCCTCTACTCACCTAGAAGGCAAGGTGGGAAAGCAGAAAAGAAAAAAAAGTGTTCTTCCTTGGTCACAGAGTACTATCATGGGCCTACTATGTGTTAACACAAGCCACTTTCCTGCTCAGGTTCAGTCAATGTATGGAACATCTAAAATTCAGTGTCTCCAACTCATCAGCATTTCCACCTCCCAGCTCTTCCTGCTTTACAATGACTTTTAGCACAAATGGTTAATGTTCTTTCTAGCTTTTTTTGTTCACCCTTTCTTTTTTGTATATCTTTAAGTTACTAGACTCTTCACTTTTTAAATTTCTTTCACTCCAGATTTGCCCGTACTGTGTGTGCCTCTTTCTGAATCTGGGTGGGGTTCCTGGAATTGGGACTTTTCCTTGCTGCTTTGTGTTTCTTCTCCAGATGGAGGGATACTGCATGAGAGAGTCCACTCAGTAAAGAGAGTCTACTCAGTCACTGTCTTCTTCTCGGGGTGTTATTCCAATTCTGTATCTTCTTCCCTGGTGCTTGGAGTTCTAAAATTATCATCTGTATGTGTTTCCCCCAGTTTTGCAGTCTCTGTTGTAGAGAGATTGGGCAGAGTGTGTTGCCAAGGATGCCATCTTGTCTTCTCCCAATAGTAATTCTTTTAAAACAGCAAATGATCATCTATTCCATTTTTGTCAGTAAATTGATTCTGGCCAAAAACAATGATTTGTGCTCCTCTCGAGTTCCGTGTGTTCCCAAGAAGTGCTAATGGTTTATGCTGGGATAGTAATAAAAAAGTTGGCACTTCAAAACCCATTCAGTGGTGCCACGGGAGAAAGAACTAGTGAATTGCTTTTGTAAAGATAATTGCCAACAAGACAGCAAGTAATAAATGTTGGAGAGGATGTGGAGAGATAGGAACTCTTATACATTGCTGGTGGGTCTGTAAAATAGTACAACCACTCTGGGAGGCAGTTTGGCTCTTCCTCAAAAACATGAACATAGATATTCCATATTACCCAGTTATTCCATTGCTTGGAATATATCTTGAGAAAATGAGAACTGAGGCATCAACGGAGACTTGTACACCAACGTTCATAGCAGTTATTGTCTCCATCCATTCTTTCACTGTCCCTCCATCCTTCTAAGCATGATGTCCTTTTCCAAGGACTGGTCACTTCTGGCCACATGCCCAAAGCATGTGAGATAAAGCTTCAAAATCCTTACCTCCAGGGAGCAGCCTGGTTTCACCCTTTCTAGGATAGACTGGCTTGTTCTCCTTGCAGTCCACAGTATGTTCAAGACTTTTCTCCAGCACCACAACTCAAAGATACTGATCCTTCTTCTAACATCCTTAGTTATTGTCCATCTCTTGGTATGCAAAGCAAGTAATTGTGAAGACTAGCTTTGATCAGGCAAACCTTACTCTCACAACTGACATTGATTACTCTTCAGTACCCTGGAGAAGTCCCTGACAGTACTTTCCCAAAGCAATTCATCTTTTGATTTCCTGACTTTTGGTACCAACAATGTTGATTGTGGAATCAAGCAAACTGAAGTTATCAAGAATTTCAATCTCTTTTCCATCAACCATGAAGCTGCCAATTGGTCCAGTAGTGAGAATCTTTGTTTTCTTGATGTTGAGCTTCAATCCATATTGAAGACTACAGTCCTTGACCTTCTGCCACAGATCTTCTTCAGATTTTGTAGGGAAGGAGATGTGTGCTCTGCATAATACAGTTGTTGTTGAGTCTTCCTCCAATCTTGATGTCATATTCTTTCTAATATAGTCCAGCCTTCCAAATGATCTGTTCTACATATAGATTTAAAAGGTATGGAAATAGGATGCATTCCTAATGTACACCTTTCCTGATCCAGAACCATACTGTGTTTCTGACTACTGCTTCATGGTCCAAGTATAGGTTTCACATGAGCACAATTAAGTGTTCACAGATCCCCATTCTTCTCAAGGTTAGTGTCAATTTGTTGCGATCCACACAGTCAAATGCCTTTACATAGTCAATAAAACACAGAGAGACATTTTGCGGGTATTCTCTGCTTTCAACCAAAATTTATCTAACATTGGCTGTGATGCCTTTAATGCCATGTTGTTGTTGTGGTTGTTATGTGCCATCGAGTTGCTTTGACTCAAAGTGACCCTATGTACAAGAGCTCTAAATGCTGTTCTATCCTGTGTCAACCTAGCCATCTCAAATGCACTTATTCCCACCGCTCCAGTCACAGAATAGATCTATCTCATCAAAGGTCTTCCTCTCCTTTGCTGCCCCATCCACTCTGCCAAACATGATGTCCCTCTCCAAGGACCAGTCCCTCCTTGCAACATGCCCAAAATATGTCAGATGAAGCTTCAGAATCCTTGACTCCAGGGAGCACTCTGGCTTCACCCTCTCCAGGACAAACCTGTTTGTTCTCCTAGCAGTCCATGGTATAGTCAACACTCTTCTCCAGCACCACAGCTCAAAGGCATCAATCCTCTTTCTATCAACCCTATTCACTGTCCAACTCTCTGATGCATAGCACATAATTGCTAGGACTATAGCCTGGATTAGGTGCACATTAGTCTCCAGCCTGATGTCGTTGCACTTTAGTACTCTTGAGAGGTCCCTCACAGCTGACTTTCCCAATGCAATTCATCTCTTGATTTCCTGGCTGCTGTTACCAAGAGTGTTGACTGTGGAGCGAAGTAAAGTAAAACTGTTAACTATCTCAGTCTCTTCACCATCCATGCTGATGCTGCCAATTGGCCCAGTGGTTAGAATCTTTGTTTTCTTGACGTTGAGCTTCAGTCCATAATGCCATGGCCTCTTCTAAACCCAGCCTGCATATCTGGCAGTTCTTTATGGATAATCTTAAGCAAGATCTTTCTTGCATATGATACTAGAGATATTGTTCAATAATTTCCATAGTCTGTTGGATCACCTTTTTAGGAATAAATACAGATCTCTTGCTAGTTGGCCATGTAGTTGTCCTCTAGATTTCTTGGGACAACCTAATGAATGTGTTCAGGGAAGCAACTGTTTGATGAAATATGTCAATTGGTATTCCATAAGTTCCTGAGGCTTTGGTTTTTTTTTCAATTCCTTCAGAGCAGCTTGAACTTTCTCCTTCATCATCATAGGCTTTTGATAATACATTATCTCATGGAATTCTGTGTCAGTCAATTCTTTTTGTTATAGTGACTCTGTATTCCTTCCATCTTCTTTTAATACTTTCTGGGTCATTCAATATTCTGCCCATATCATCCTTAACTGTTGCAACTCTAGGCTTGAATTTATTCTTCATTTCCTCCAGTTTAAAAAATGTTGAGTGAATTTATCCCTTTTGATTTTTTAACTCCAGCTCCTTGCACATTTCATTATAAAACTGCTTTGTCTTCCTGTGCTGGCTTTTGAAGTCTTCTGTTCAGCTTCTTATCTTCTCAATTTCTTCTCTTTCTTTCAGCTTCTTGGTGATATAGTGCAATATTCAGAGTCTCTTCTGACATCCATTTTGGTCTTTTCTTTCTCTTTGTAATGACTTTTTGTATTCTTCATGAATTATATTCTTGATATCTTCTTACAGCTCATCTTGTCTTTACTCATTAGTGCTCAAGGCTTCAAACCTGTTCTTGAGATTATCTTTAAATTCAGGAGGGAGAGTGTAATGATCAAAGTTTATTTCTTGTGAATTTAATTTGATTTTCTTTAGCTTCAATTTGAGCTTTCATGTAACAGATGATCTGATCCACAATCAGCACCTGGCCTAGTTTTCACAGCTAATATTGAGACTTTCCAGTGATTTTTCCACAGAGATAGTCTGATTCCTATGTAGACCATCAGGTGAAGTACATGTATATAGTCACTGTTTATGTTTTTATAAAAGGTGTTTGCAATGAGTAAATAATTGTACAGAATTCTATCATTCTGTCTCCAGACTCATTTTTTGTCACCAAGTCCATATTTTCTAACTATTGATCCTTCTTCCCTGTTCCCAACTTTTGCATTTCAATCACCCAATATTGTCAAAGCATCTTGGTTGCATGTTTGGTCAATTTCCGACTGCAGAAATTGGTAGAAATCATCTATTTCTTCCTCTTTGGCTCTGGTTTGTTGGTGTATATATTTGAATGATAGTGGTATTAACAGGTCTTCCTTTTATGAGTATGGATATTATTCTGTCAGTCACACCACTGTGTTTCAGGATGGATTTAGAAATTATCTTTTTAACACAAAAAGTGACTCCATTTCCCCTCATTTTTTCATCTCAGCGTAGTAGGTCATATGACTATCTGATTAAAAATGTTCCATGCCAAACCATTTCATTTTGCCAATGCCTACCATGTCAATATTTACATTTTTCATTTCTTCCTTAAGAGTCTCCAATTGTCCTATATTCATACTTCTTACATTCTACGTTCCAATCAGTAGTGTCTGTTCGCAACTGTTCCTCTTTCTTAGTGATTCCAAATAGGAAGGTTCGGCCTCTGGTGCCATATTTCCTAGTCAACTTTGAGGTCTGTTATTATGGGAGTGGATGGCCAATCCTTTTCCCTAGTCTATTTCAATTTGGTTGCTCGAATCTAAAGCAATATTTGACAGACAAGAATTTTGCCCAAAAGAGCAGATGAGAGATCTTTCTCATTATTCAGGTAGCAGATAAGGTGTTGGTCCCACCCACCAACTCCTTAATTGTGTCTAGTTCCCACCCCCCTCCCCTGCTCTGCTAGCATCCAGCTCAGTTTTCTTTTCTTGCCCTGCAGCACCTTGCACCCCCTGTCTCTAGCCAATCCTGGTTTGATGGCTCAGACTCTCACCCACCTCTATCCACCCACCACCTCTCCATTCCCCTGTGATGTTGGTGCACCTGTGCAGCACGAGTGGTGGGTGCGTCCTCCAGATGATGTCTTCTCTTCTGAAGTCTGTTATCCTCTTTTGTCTCAGAAGTGGCGTGAGACAAGAGGTCCCAATGTAAGCAATGGTTTTGTTTTTTTTTTTGGTTTGCTGGCATGGGTCTGTGAAGTGGCATGGCCTGGATCCTAAACTCTCTTCTCTACTGTCTGTGATGGTTCAGTGGCAGGTCCTTAACTTCACTCTCGTACTAGCTAGGTGAAGTTACTGTCTTGACAGGGTCTTGCATTTTTCCCCCCTTAAGAACATGTGGCCCTTGGGCCTAAACTGTAAAGGCAAAGAGGGAAAATGGCATTTTGAAGTCAGAGTATGGAGGTTAGGTGTTTCCCTGTCCAAGGGAGGTGGGCCTATCTCTCTTCAGGGTCCAGGCTCGTTTTCCACTAGCTGGGAGTGGTGTAACTCTTACCTGTGAAGGCAATAGCTTTTTGTATTCTAGAGATTGTACGTGATCAGTCATTCCCATGCTCCTGGAAGTCACCTATGGCAATGCTGATGTGTGTATATGAAGCCAAGCCAGCTATTTCTGTACCTTGTTTATAGCTTAAACACATGTATGTTTATTCACAATGAGAGTGAACTTTCCTTTTTATTACCTAATGATAGATGCAAATTTTAAAATTAAGCATTGTTGTT
>NW_006399810.1:14900387-14901057 GCF_000299155.1 Elephantulus edwardii | reverse complement strand
CCAGGAATAGATGGTATACCAACTGACATATTTCAGTTAACAGGTGCTGCCCTGGATGTGCTCACCCAGTTGTGTCAAGAAATCTGAAGAACAACCACTTGGCCAACTGACTGGAAGGGACTATTTTTTGTTGCTTACATAATTAGAATGGAGAATAAGAATGGAATTGATGTCTCATTCTAAAAGTAGAGTCAGAACTGATCCATAGCTGACCCTCTGGAGGGTTTTTACAGGCAGTTAATAGCACAAGAGGAGATTTCCCATCCTTCTCTGGTGAAGCAGCTGGTTAGATTTAAACTTTGTGCCCTCAGGATTGCAGCACAGCTTCTTGTCACTCGGCCACCAGTCCTCGGGTGTTCCAGAAAACTGTTTGGTACTGGGGGCAGGGAAATAAGCTCCATTGACTTAATGCTGATTTATTAAGTCCAGTAAAATTTTTTGGCTTGTATTGTACCAGCAGTCAGGAGATCAGAAGACGTATTGCTTTGGGAAAGTCTGACATCAGGGACCTCTCCAAATGATTGAAAAGCAATGATCTCAATTTGAGGAATAAGATCCACTTGATTCAGGCTGTGGTTCCTATCCCAAAGAAAGGCGACCCAACTGAATGTGGAAACTACAGAACAATTTCACTGATTTCACATGCAAGCAAGATTTTACTGAAAATTAT
>NW_006399810.1:14893680-14899477 GCF_000299155.1 Elephantulus edwardii | reverse complement strand
TGCTGCTGATTGGTCCAGTGGTGAGAATCTTTGTCTTCTTGACATTGAGCCTCAATCCATATTGTAGGCTGCAGTCCTTGACACTCTGCAGCAGGCGCTTAAGTTCCTCCTCAGTTTCAGCAAGCAGGGTTGTGTCATCCGCATAACGCAGATTGTTGATAAATCGTTAGACAAACTGTCGCATATAGTATTTTTTCCTTTTGGAGTTTAAATTTATTATCTTTAATGAGAATTCACTTATTAGTACCATTTGTTTTTCAGCAAAGTTTCCCTTATAAAGCTATATTTGTGCTCTTGATGCAAAATAATAATTTCATGCCCACATCACTTAAAAAAAGATAAAATTTTAATTGCCTAATATTTCAGAGTTTGGCACCAGCCTTTGCATCATTATTAGTAATGAGTACTGAGCTTTGGCAATGGTAAATGGAACAGTGAAGTGGACAGGGAAACCGATGAAATTTTGCACTTTCATTGTCTTATGTAACCAATTGTGAAGTCAAATCTTTACAGCAGGATATAATCCAATAATAGTATATAAAAATAGTTTTGCTGGATCTATACTGGTTATATAAATGGTACTGTTAAAATTATTTCTGCATTCTCACTATAATTCTAAATAAGCAGAAAGGGAACATGAAGTAGTAGAAAAGTTTTTTAATGATGTCAAAATGATAGATAAACTCATTCTAGTTTCAGCTTTTCTAGTAACCAGCTTGACTAAGCCTCTTCCGTGTCCTGCACTTCAGTAATTTACAGTATGAGGATATCTTGGAGACAATGTGATCTAGAAGATACATAAAGACTTTTAAACTATCATTCAGAAATTGATGAATCGCGTGAATCTATGACTCTAAAACTTTGCTGACCTTAACATCATATGTTTCTGCTTCTGTCCTAAGAAATTAGCTTTCATTAGAAAAGCTTATTGTTTACTAATTTAACCTTGTACTTTTGACAATGCTCTGCAATTTCTGCTATATGAAGCAATTTCAAGAAAGCTTTCCCATCCTCCATAAGTAAGTCCTTTTTAAATCCTTTAAAATGTCCCACACTCTTTTGAGAAGTGAAAGGACACTTTTTAACCCATTTGAGGAATCCCACTACACATTTGATAAATAGCTTAAAGAACCTAATCATATCATTAAAGAAAAAAAATACATTTTTAATTGTAGAAAAACTAGTCTACAAAAGACAGTGTGGTTAAGTTAATAATTGGACAGCAAGAGCCTAGAGAGAAAGAGTCATCATTGATTTCAAATGTTAATTTTAGAACAGGACTTTTCTAAAATAGTACTTTATTATACAATTACAGACATCATCACCTCTTTTGTAGCTCACTACATGAGTCTGTAACTTTGCTCTGGAAAAATATTTTGATGAGAGAAAAAAAATTATCTGACTATGGCTTATATCACCTCTCTTCAACTTAACATACTAGCCACTTGGAGCGCATGAAGACATGCAAAGCATAAGTGAACTTTTATGAAGAGATACAAGACCACCATAAACCTGTATGAAGGGTTTATGTGTTTTCCTAAATACACATATTTTTGTTATAAATAAAGTATGGCATTAGAAATAGAATATTTTGGTCCATTTGGTGTGTTCTGAAATGATGATATATGTTAGGGTGAGGTGTCAGGAGTGATTAATTTCAGGATTTTTAACTTTTCTGAGTAATCCCCTAAAATAATCTGCCTGAAATTTTACCTACTTGGAGGTTTTTCATGGCATAATCGGTTACATATTGAGCTTCAAGTAGGAAAATCAGCAGCTGAACTCCTTAAGAGAGAGAGAAACAATCTCCTCTCACAAAGACTTACAGCCAGTGGAGAGGGCCACTATGAGTCAGAATCAACTGGAGGGCAACTGGGTTAGTTTAATTTGAAGGTCATGGTGATTCTTTTTCCATTTCCCTTTCAAAGTTCACATTCTCCAAGTTTACAGAGGACAGGTGCATCTCTCAACCATTTGGAATAAATTAACAATGGCACATTGATATCCAGAATGTTAGTCAATGAGACAATTTGGAATTCTGAGTTGGTTTTCAAAAGCTCCTATAATAAAAGTCACCATAAACCTGCAGAAAGGCTTTATGTCTTTTCCTGACTGTACATATTTTTGTTAGAAGTAAAGTATGGCATTAGAAACAGAATATTTTGGTTCATTTGGGATGTTCAGAAATTCTGATATATGGTAAGGTGAGGTGGTGGGAATGATGACAATATTTAATGAGTGTGTCCCTTGTGCTTTCTGACAATTTTCAAAAAATATATTAGTCTTCTGGGATAACCTCAGGACAGAAAAGCATAGAAAGAAATTTCAAAAGGAATGTAATAGTATTTTATTTATCTTACTGACAAACTTGTAGTCAACTTCTGTGCCCTTTTTTCCTTCTTATCTTGGTCATTTATTTTAGAGTTGGAATGCTCAAGATTAACACTTAGCTTACTGAGAAATAAAAATGTGCTTAATGTATATTCTCTCTGCATTTTTTTCTATCCATAATATTAAGGAAGAGTTGGATTGATGTTCTCATTTCTGTGTTTCAGTTCTACACGTTACATTATGTCAAGAAAGTTTTTAAGTTCTGCATTTATTCCAGATCAATATTATGTAAAAAATGAAACAATGATATATTAGAAGTTATTGTATTATTTTTCTTGGATATATTCAGATTTGTTGAGAGAATATTTCAGAAACTTTTGTTAACAGATTATTGAATATTATATTAATTAATACTGTGTAAAAATAACCCTTGTATGCCTGTGGATATTATCCTGTGGCTCAAAACATTGTATTTCAAGATGGTTCTAGATACGATCTTTTTAACTATGGATGTGACCTCATTTTCTCCCACTTTTTAAATTTCCAGGAGAGTAGATCATACGATTGTCTGATTCATAATGTCCTGTGCCAGTCCATTTCATTTCACCAATGCCTAGTATGTCAATATTTATGTGTTCCATTTCTTCCTTAACAATCTCCAGTTTCCCCACATTCTTATATTCCATATTCCAATCTGTTTGCAACTATTCCTCCTTGTTGTGATTCCCAACATGAAGAGTCAGTCTCTGGTGTCATATTTGTTAGTCTAAACTAAGTGTGCTCTATTGTACATAGCATTTTCTGATTGTGGCCAAACTTGAGAAGTATGGGAATCCCAGAACACTTAATTGTGTTTATGTGAAACCTACACTTTGACCAGGAAGCAGTCTTCAGGACCAAAGAAGGATGCACTGCATAGTTCAAAATCAGAAAAGCTGTACATCATGGATGCATACTATCTCCATTCCTTTTTAATCTATATGCAGAACAGATCATTCAGGAGGCTGGACTTTATGAATTGGAATGTGGCATAAAGAGTGGAGGAAGACTCATCAACCTGCGCTATTTATATGATACAACCTTGCTTGCTGAAAGTGAGGAAGACTGGAAGTATTTGCTTCAGAAGGCCAAGGACTGCAGTCTTCAGTATAGATTGAAGCTCAACATCAAGAAAACAAAGATTCTAACCTCAGGGCCAAATGGCAGCATCATGATAGACAGAGAAGAGATTGAGATTGTTAACAGCTTCTGCTTGCTTGTCTCCACAATCAACACTGTTGGTACCAGAAGTCAGAAAATCAAAAGACAAATTGCATTATGAAAGTCTACTGTCAGAGCTCTCCAGAGTACCAAGTAGCAATGATGTCAGTCTAGAGACTAAGATGCACCTGATCCAAGCCATTGTCTTTGCAATTACTTGCTATTCATCAGAGAGCATTACAATGACTAAGGATGACAGAAGAAAAATTGATGCCTTCGAGTTGTGGTGCTGGAGAAGAGTACTGACCATACCATGTACAGCAAAGAGAGCAAACAGATTTATCCCAGAGAGGGTGAAGTCAGGCTGCTCCATGGAGGCAAGGGTTTTGAAGCTTTGTCTCACCAAGTTTGGGCACAGAGCCAGGAGAGACCAGTACTTGGAGGAGGATATAATGCTTGGAAAGGTGGAGGGATAGTGCACGAAAGGAAGACCCCAGATGAGATAGATTGACACAGTAACTGGAGTAATGTGGATAGATGTTCCAGAGATAGTGAGATCGGCTCAGGGTAGAGTTCAGAGCTACTGTCACAAGTGACTTGGTGGCACACAACAACAACAACAACAACAACAACAACAAATGATCAGAAAATTTTGTGGTTTAAAATAACAAAACAATTATTTCTGTGGATCAGGTATTCGGTAATATCTTTGGAGTAGTTTTGTTTTATGATCTTCAAGAAGCTGTTGTCAGGATTTTGGCTGATGTTGTAGTCATCTGTGATCATCTTGAAAAGAAGGCTAAGGACATTCATAGGCATCTCGTATTGGGCTGAAGGATGTGCTTCTAAGAAGTTTCCTTCAATGGCTTCCAAGTTGATGTTAATTATTGACAGGAAATCAGTGTCAGTGCCTTAAGGTTGCTGCCATGTCTTTACAACATGTCCATTACCTTCCTTCAGAGTGAAATATCTAAGAGAGCTAGGTGTTCAAAATATGTGAGACAAAACTTCACCATCTCTGCCTCCAAGTAACACTCTGCACTTTCTCTAAGCCATGTTTGTTCTTTTGGCACTTCATGGGATGTTCTGCATTCTTCTCCAACACCACAACTCAAATGTATGAATTCTTCTCCTGTCATCCTTATTCATTGTCCAGTTCATATATATATATGAACAATGCTATGTGTCTCTTAATCTCACAGTAGGTACCAAGGTTGCTGACTGTGGATCCAAGCACAATGAAATCATTGATAAATTTAATCAGATCCATTCTTCAAAGGGTCTCTCTAAGTTGTAGTTTATTCAATAGCACTTCACAATAAAAAAAAATCTGTCATCTCTCATACCTATCTTTGTATGTTGTTATGTGCTGTTGAGTAGAATCCACTTATACCTGATTCTTCAATGGGTTTGCAGAGACTGTGAATGGAGCTGCCTGTCTTTTAGTTGACAGTGAAGGAGAGGAAGACACTCGACCAACTGGATTAATGCAGTGACTGCCACAATGGGCTCTTGTGTGTCAGGAAGTGTAAGGACAGCACAGGATAGAGCACAGTTCAGATCTTTTGTTCATAGGGCCACTATGAATTGTACTCAACTTGATGGCACCTAATAACACAGCAACAACAAGTGCTTACTTCAGAAGATCATGGACAGCAGCCTTCAAAATTGATTATATCTCAACATCAAGAAAACAAAATACTGCATCACTAGGACAATAAATACCAAAGTAATTTTCAAGAAAATCAAAAGAGAAACTGAAGTTTCTTTGGAGAGGGAAGAGACCCCGAATAAACAAAGCACTGCTGAAAACAAAAATGAAGTGGTAGGCATAGCACAACTTGACCGCAAAACCTACTACACAGCAGTAGTAACCAAAATAGACTACACAGCAGTAGTAACCAAAACTGGTACAATGACAGGCACATAGACCAATGGAACAGAATTGAGAACCCGAAAATAAAACCTATCAAATGGTGAAAAGACAACCTCTTCAACAAATGGTGCTGGCAAAACTGAACTGCTACCTGCAGAAAGCTGAAACAGGATCCACACCACCAGGAGCTTTGTAAGTAAAGCAGTATAAAAGAAAAATTTTATTTTTTTTTTTGCAAAAAAGAGCAGCATGATACTGTTGTAATAATATTCTTCAATTCCCCCCTTCTCGTGTATGAATCTAAGTTTTTTGTTGCTTGTTCTTTGTTTTTGTTATGTGCCGTCGAGTCGCTTGCGATTCATAGCGACCCTATGTACAGCAGCCCTAAAC
>NW_006399810.1:14856735-14889459 GCF_000299155.1 Elephantulus edwardii | reverse complement strand
GGCACATAACAACAACAACAACAACAACAACAACATACTGCTAAGAGCTTAACAGTGAATAAGGATGACAGGAGAATAATTAAAGCCTTTGAACTGTGGTGTTGGAGAAGAGCTTTGAATATCCTATGGACTGCCAAAAGTACAACAGATGTATCTTGGAAAAGGTGCACCAAATATGATAAAGCCTCATTTCACATATTTGGGTATGTTGATAGGAGAGGCTGTTCCATGCAGAGGGTCATCAGGCTTAGGAAGGTGGAAGGATGGCGAAAGAGAGCAATACACTTAACCAGATGGATTGACACAGTGACTGCAGTAATGGGCTCAAGTGTGAGAGATAATGAGAATAGCAAAGAACAGGACAGGGGTCAGATATGTCATTCATATGTCAGATATGTCACAACAATATGTAACAATGATTAAAATTCATAACACATTTTAATAAATTGTAAACAAAGGATAATTGTAGTTATTGTATATTCAGTAATAATTAAGTTGTTACTGTCATTCACTGCTATCAAGTCAAAATCGATGAATAGCTGAACCACCACTGGGTTTTCAGAGTCACACAAGAGGAGACTGCCCTCTTCCAGGGAGCAGCTTGTGGATTAGAGCCTTCTACTTTTGTGTTGGCTGTATGACTCTTTACCCACTAAACCACAAGAGCTACGTATTTAAACTTATGATTGTACAAAATAAGAATTAAAGTTTTAGTTTGTATATATGGTTGCTGCCAGAAGATAAGAGAGATGAATGAGTATTAGTTTGCGGATATAGTCCAGTTTATTATTTTTGTCCCATTTAACCCATTTGGTTTAGTGTTGCACTGCATTTTTTTTTTTTTTTCTGTGATGTGGTAATAAGCTGAGATGCATTTGGTAGACTTCCACTTTGTACTTTGTTCTTTATCCTAATTCTTTTTTCTCCTATAAATATCTACCTCCTTAGTGACATGGAGTACACATGAGTGGAGTTTTCACTCTAATACATGTTTACTTCTGAGAAATGGCCAACCAGGGCCTCCTTACACATTTTTTTATCACTAATGCTTCCTGTTCCCATTTAGAGTGGGGTCTAGCCACTTTCTGATTAAGTGCTTTAAAGATACACTTGTTTCTGAAGTGATAAAAGAAATAAATTTTTTTCTGGGACACAACTTCTTGGTAAAAAACTATTAGATGAAGCCTCTAGTACAAAAGAAATGCACTTGGAAAATGTGCACACATGATTCATAATTGTTTGCAAACAAGCTGTAGTATTCTACCAATTGAAATAAAAACTTTTTCTGTTAAATGTGAAGATAATTTGTGTTACATGACCCATAAAATAATAGAACTACATAAAGCACATTAGCATGAAAGGAAGCACTTTATTGACTCTAAAATCTGTAATATTTCTTAGTATTTTCACAAGTACTATAATTGTGTCTCCATTTAAAAAGATAAAGAAGAGCACTTGTTTGACATATTGTCTTATAAAAGGACTTTCCAAAGAAAAGGACTGTAAATTTGGCACCCATTCCTAACATTTGTGAAGCATGGAACATGAGTACAAATTGAGGACCACATAGCTTATGTCTAAATATTTAAATTTTAAATCAAACCAACATCCTCTTTAAAAAAAATTTTGTATTAGCACAAAAGATCATTCCCTTTTCGTTCACCTCCCAACACCCATTGAATTGTGCAATCCTATGATTAACACTCCACCCCCCTGCCCATCCTCACCCCTCTGCTTTGACCCTTCTCCCCCCTTGGACCCTCATACTCATTCTATAATTATGACTTGATGCAGTATTTTTGTCCCTGTAGGACTGAGTTAGTTCACTCAGCATATTGCTCTCCAGTCCCTCCCAAGTAAGGGTAGTAATTTATAAAATCATTGCTCCTGCATGCTGTATAGTATTCCATTATATGAATGTACCACAACTTCTCAATCCATTTGTTTGTGGTTGGACATCTGGGCTGTTTCCATGTTCTTGTGATGGTGAATAATGCTGCTATTGATATTGGTGTACAAGTTTCTGTTTGAGCCCCAGTTTTCATTTCCTTGGGGTATATTCCAAGCAATGGAATAGCTGGGTCATGTGGAATGTCTATGTTCAGCTTTTTGAGGAAGTACCAAAATGTCTTCAGAGTAGTTGTGGCATTTTACAATCCCACCAACAATGTATAAGATTTTCTATCTCACCAAATCCTCTCCAACATTCATAGTTCTGTCATGTTAAACTTTGCCACTGCTACTGGAGTGAGATGTTATCACATTGTGGTTTTAATTTGCATCTTTTCTATTGCCAGTGATTTGGAGCATTTCTTCATATTTCTGTTGGCTATCTGAATATCTTCCTCTGTAAAAATTCTTTCTTTGTCTTTTGCCCATTTTTGTAATTGGGTTATCAGTCTTTTTCTTGTGAAGGCCCAAGAAGTATAAACTTTTGTTATGAGACTCTTGTCTGAGATGGTATTGCCAAGTATTTTTTCCCACTTGGTAGGTTTTCTTTTCACCCTGTTGGGAATAGTTTCTAATGCACACAGGGATTTAATCTTTAGAAGGTCCCGTTCATCAGTTTTATCCTCTTCATATAATGCATATCTGGATGTGTTTGGCATCTCTTTATACTGTAGACTAGACTTTCTAAGCTTGATTCTAGTTTTTCCCTTATGAACTTAATGGTTTTGAGCTTTATTCCCAGGTCTCTGATCCACCTTGAGGTGACTTTTGTGTATGGTGTGAGATGTGGGTCCAGTTTCAGCTTTCTGCAAGTGGAAGTCCAGTTTTGCCAGCACCATTTGTTGAAGAGACTGTCATTTCCCCATTTGATAGCTTTTATTTCTTTGTCAAATAAGGAAAATATTCTATTGAAAGCTGTGCTTTTATTCCTTACGAAGCTCCGAGTTCACATGGGCATGCATAGTCTCTATATATCTATATATCAACTCTACAAATATAACTCTCTCTATATATATCGACTCTTTCTACCCTCCCTCCAGCTGAATAGCCACCTGCTTGGCTACTTAAGATTCTGAAGAATTCAAGCATGATTATGTGCAACTGAGTACAGAGAAGGCACCTATATGTGCAGGAATTTATGGAACTCCTTTATTTTATTATTTTTTTAAAACTTTCTCTTTGTGTATTTCTTGTTATTTTAACAAATGTTTACGGAAAGATTAGTTTTTCATTCATTTATCCACTACTGCATACTTTTCTCTACCCTCCTGTCTTCCCCTTTCCTCATGCCACTTTGCAATTGCACCCTCAGGTACTTTAGAGAAGTTTCAGAGGGAACATAAGTTCTGGGAGGACATACCCCTTGGTTTTGTAAGCTTCATGTGTGATATAAAAGGGCATGGAAAAGCAGAGACAGGGCCTCTGAAATGGAGACCCACAATAGGACAGCCTTTAATCTTTGTTAAGATGACATTGTTCTCAGTGGAGGCCAAAGTGTAGTGCTTGTGAAAATACTAAGTATAAATATTTATTCTTACCATCTTTGACATACTTGAGCCTGTTGACATACTTGAGCCTGTTGTTATAGCAGGATCCAGAGACGTTATTCATAGCTTTGCTATGAGTCATAGTTGACTCGAATGGCACATAACAAAACCATAACTACAAATATTTAGGCTGATCATATATTACTCATTGTCATCCAATAGGAATGACCTTATAGTTGGTCCTCTAGGCAGTTTTCAGAGGATGTAAATTGCATGAGAGGAGAAATGATCATCTTCCTCTCTTGTAGAAACTGATGGAGTCCAGCTGCCTATGGTGCAATTCCTTACCACTAAACCATCAGAGTTCCTTGAACATCTCATATTAACACTAAACTAGTGAGAGGATTTTTTTTTAATTAAAAGCTTAAGAAGCACATACACAAACATTTTAAGACCCTCATTTCAGTGGCATATATCCATGAATGGAAGAAACAAACACATTTGGCTGAATTAAAGTCAAAGGTGGATCTCTAAGTAGTGTGACATTTTTGTGGCACACACTCTCCTCACTTATCTACATAGGTAGATTCTATAACCTGGCCATGTTGCAAAAATGACTTTTACGTGAAGATCAAGGATGCCACATTAGATTATAAAATGGAAGATGACTAAATTATCACATGATTGTCAAATTACATTATTGCATAATTGCCAAACCATTGAGAATAATGGCCCAACCAGACAGACATGTAACCTTAACAATAACAACTGGTGTTGCTCTTATCTTACATCTGCAGTGTTTGCTACTGCAGCCATATAGTGTTACTGTCCTGAAGAGTTGGATAGTTAATTTTTATTTATTTATTTTTTTACTATTGTAAATGCATATCATCTTCTATACGTTAGAGAGCTGGGCAATGAATAAGGAAAACAAGAAGAATTAATGCTTTTGAATTGTGGTTCTGGAGGACAATACTGAATATCTCATGGACTGTCAAAAGAACAAACAGATATGTCTTGGAAAAAGTGCAGCCAGAGTGCTTCTTTGAGGCAAAGATAGTGAAGCTTTGTCTTTTAAACTTTGAACATATAGCCAGGAGAGGCTATTCCTTGGAAACGGACATCAGTCTTGGAAAGATTGAGAGTCAGTGAAGGAAAAGAAGATCCCCAATGAGATGGATTGACACAATGATTTCAACAATGGGCTCTAGTGCTTCAGAGATGATGGTGTTAAGGTGGGTTGACACAATGAGTTCAAAAATGGGCTCTAGTGCTTCAGAGATGATGGTGTTAAGGTGGGCTGTTCATATGGTTGCTATGAGTTGTACTAGACTAGATGGTACCTAACAATTGTGAATGTAAAATATTGACTAAAGAGAGTCAATGAGTGAGAAGAAGAAAAGGTATGATTTTGGAGGCTGTGCATAAATTTGATAGACTCTGCAAATTTCAGAAAAATTGTGGTGGTCAGCAGTCCACATGGCTCGCTCAGAGTTTGCTTTATGCTTTTCTTTTAAGTACAGAGTCTACACTCACTAGTCACTCTTTTCTTTTAGAAAATTCTAAGCATAGAAAGTATAAAAACTGAGGATATACTCAGAGTCAAGAATTTCATGATTTTTTTATAGTAATCTATTGGACAAGAGACTAAAATTTATAGAAAACATCAGCTCATCAATCACAATAACCTCAAGCAATGCAATTTAAAAATGAACAGAGGGTATGAATAGATAATTCACCAAAAAAAGCAATTAGGTGGCCAATACTTCATGATTGTTTACCAATGTTGTTGTGTACTATGGAATCAGAACTGACCCATAGCTGACTCTCCAGCGGATTTTCAGAGTCAGTTTAATCACACAGGAGAGATTGCCCACCATTCTCCTATCTAGCAACTGGTCTATCCTTGTAGGAAACAATTGCTAGAAAAAGTCAAGAAAAACTTACAGAAAGAAACAGGGTTATGAGAGATAGGAGGGGAGGAATGATAAATCAGTAACCAGAAAGTAGATACATAATAAGAAGTTGGGCAAAGAGAAAGGAAATATACACTCAAGGGGAGGTCAGCCAAAGATGATCAAGACAAAAGAAAGAGCCCGAGTTAGAGACAACAAAAATATATACAAATATATAACCAAACTTACAATAATAGTAATAACTATAATCTACAAGTGAATATATAGATATACAAGCAGAGCAGGGAGAGGTAGGTGAATGACACCACACTCACAAATATACACAGGTGTCAGAATATTTCTACACATGTAATTATGTGTGTTGAAAGCATATCCATGAATATAATAGGGTATGATATTGTTGTTATAGGTGCCGTTGAGTTGATGAAGATCCTGTGAACAACAGATTAAAACCTTGTCCTATCCTGTGCCATCCTCACTATCGCTGCCATGCATCAATCCACCTCATTGAGGGTCTTCCTCTCTTTCTCTGATCCTCCACCTTTCCCAGCACAAGGTATTTTTCTAAGGATTGACCACTCCCAACAATATGCCCAAAGCAAGCAAGATGAAGTTTCACCATTTTTTTCTGCTGATGAGCACCTTAGTTGCACTTCCTCAGCTATAAAGTGTGGGGGGTGGGTGAGAATGTATGAAAACTATTAAACTGTAACCAAATACCTTGAGGGAATGAATCACTGGACTTGGGGCTCAAGAACAATCTTGAGGGAACACCAAGTTCAATTCGCATAACATAGTTCACAAAGACAATATTCTCCATCATAATTTTGCTCTATGAACTTTAACATAAATAACAATAAAGAGTTAAATTAAAAAAGTCTCAATTATAAATCTCAAATGAAATTGAAGCTCACCACCTCTTACTCTATTATTGTTATGTGTGGTTGAGTTGATCATGACCCACAGCGACCCTATGATCAACGGCCTTAAATGTTGCCCTATCCTGAGCCAATCTCACCGTAGTTAGCACACTGGACCCCACTGCCACAGTCACAGTGTCTGTCTTTCTCATGCAGGGTCCTCTACTTTTTCTGCTCTGATCATCTACCCTGCTGAGCATGTTGTTATTCTAAAGTGACTGGTCCTTCCTGATGACATGTCTAAAGTATTTGAGACAGCTTCAAAATCCTTGCCTCCAATGAACAAATCGGTTTCACTCTTTCCAGAACATGGCGGTGACTAACACATCCTTGATTTTCACCTAGACATCATAAATCTCCCTCATTGTCCCTGTTTGTGAAACCAATGTAAACATCAACATGGTGACAAAGGCAAAACCCAAAACCATTTAAAAATTGCCGTAGTATTTTAGAAATAATTTTGTCCTCTTGAATATCTAGCAATCTGCGATACATCCTTTTGGAGCTTTTCCCATAAGACATATGTTCAAAATCTCTTCTAAGAGGGAATTCAAGGAGAATGGATAGAGGGTTAGCTGAGGGAAGAATTGACATCAAAGCTAACAATGATGAAATTCCTACATGTGAGCATGAATAAGATGCATCGAGTGAAAAGAAATCCATTTGTTAAGCAGGAGACTTGGAGAAAAGCTTGCTTTCCCCACCTCCCTAGTAAGGCCCACATTGCTTCATGTAGGCAGAGCATCTGGATTTTTCACGCCTATTTCCATGTTCCATATCCCAGAAAAGCAACCCAAACATTTATATCTTTTGCCATGGCCCAAATGAAAATGTAACGCTAGATGTGTTGGGGAGCTCTGGGGTCCTAGTGGTAAGAAGCTATGCTGCATTTTCAAAGGCACACAGTTTAAATCTGCCAGCTGCTCTGTGGAGAAGGATGGCCAATCTCCTCTCATGTGATTAACTGTCTCTGAAAACCTGCCGGAATGCAAGCTATGGGTCTGTTCCGACTCGATGGCGCACAACATTAGCAACACAGAATATCTTAGTTATGATAACTCAGTATTTTTTTTTATTATACTAGTTTATTTACAAAATTAGAATACATTGTTTTCCAGAACAGATTCTTCCCTCACTCCCCCACCCATGATAACTCAATAATATGATAGAAAATGAGGAAACCTAACTCAATGAGTTAGGCTGTCTTGTTAGCATTAGGGCTTACGTTTGAAGGACGTTTTACCTAAACACACTCTACAGGCCATCTTCGGTTCTCCAGAGATCTTCTTCCAGCTACCACAAATTTTCCGTCTTTTCCAGGACTGTCCATTTATTCCTGTAGTTGAAATGTCACCTTCTCACATGTCTATTCACTTTTGGAGGTTGTTTCTCTTTAGTGACAAAGAGCCAGGAGCTATTTTTAAACTGTAAGGTAATTTTTATAGCTGTAAATGTCAAATGAACATTTTTTAACTGTTTTATTTGCTGACAAGGTGTGGAATCATTAGAGACGATGCCTCTTTTACCAGCACATATTGTACTCTGCTTGGCAAACACTAGCAGGGTGCACTTAAGCAATGCTATTTGCTCACTACTGCTCCAGCCCCAATTCTCCAGTGGGTGCTTGCATGAGTAGTCAGGAAATCTGAGTTTTCAACATGGCTGGGCCTCTGTGTTCTCATTTATTAAAAGACTGTGTTGGAAATAATTATTGCAGCCTCTTCTAGTTCTTACACCCATGGATTCCCTGATCACGTTGTTGGGGTGACCGATGTGCAGGCCAGGATTGGGCTGCTCTCTCTCATTTTTCCGGGCTTGACATACCCCACGGGGGAGGCAGAGTCACACCTCCTGGATTGGAGACAATTGAAAGCCACCAGGTGTTAGCAGGTAGATTAGTGCTTCCTGCAGCTTCCCCCCTGAGGTAACACACATCCAAAACATTTCAGTGGGGGTGGTTTGCAGAGAAACAGGACAGCTGCCTTTGTCTCGTTATTGTGCCACAAGAACAAATCTTCTTTATGAATAAATTATTGTTTGTGCATACTTGCAGCCTATTATTCTGTTAAGGACATCAGAGAAGGGCCATTTTGGTGTGTTTGAAAGCACAGTTCACAGAGTTTCTTTATAACAGAGTTACAGCAGCCACACTCACAGGTATACACTAGGAGCAAAATGTAGGGAGCTCTGATAGCCTAGTGGTAAGAAGCTAAACTGCAACCCCAAAGGCTCACAATTTGAATCCACCAGCCATTCTTGGGAGAAAATGAACAATGGCAAACAACAACAGGAACAGGATCCTGTGGAAAAGGAGAGAGGGGGCTGGAGGCACAAAGTTTCACCATCCTTGTCTCTAATGGACACCTTGATTGTACTTCCTCTGAGACAGATTTACTTGTTCTTTTGGCAATCAATGGAATATCTTTACTCTTTCTTGTCTTCCTTAATAATTATCTAGCTTTCACGTGTATATGAAGCACTTGAAAATATAATGGTTTGGGTCAGACACACCTTAGTCTTTAAACTGATGTCCTTGCTCTCTAGCAAGAGGTCCTTGACAGATTTTGCAACATATCTTTTGATTTCTTGACTTCTGCTGCCATTGGTATTGATCTAAGTAAGACGAAATCATTGACAATTCTGAATGTGGTGGATTCAGGTATTTCTGTTCTTTACTAACACACACAGTGCATAAGTCCTTTCCTTTATTCTCCTTCCCTCCACCTGCATCCCTCTTTTCTTTTTTCCATTATCATTTTCCTCTTCAGCAAAGGTAAGCTCTGGTGGCCTAGTGGCAAGAAGCTGGACTGCAGTCCCAAAGGCATGTGGTTTGAGGCCATCAGCTGCTCTGCTGGAGAAGGATGGGCAATCTCCTCCTGTGCGATTAACTGCCTCTGAAAACGTGCCAGAGGGTCAGCTATGGGTTGGTTCTGACTCTACCATAAACAACAACAATCCAGTGAAGGCAAGATTGAAGTGCCTCCTTGAATTTGTGTGCATCCTTGTAAATGATATAATGTTGTTTTATGGGTTAACACAGTTTTGTATAATAAAACATATTAAACTAATATTTAAGTGTATTAATGAGCCCTAGTGGTGGAGCAGTGAAGCATTCCTCTGCTAACAGAAATGCCAACAATTTGACAACCAGCCATTCTACAGAAAGAGATGTGGCAATCTGCTTCTTTATAAATCATAGCCTTGGAAACCCTACGGGACAGTTAGACTCTGATTAATACAGCTTTATATCATAAAACGATATTAAAATATTAACTGATATGGCTTATATTATGCTAGACATTGTTTTGTTTGATTTTTTTCACTTAATACTAAATTTATAAGATCTAGTCATGCTGTTGTGAATTAATGTAGTTGATTGGACACCTTCTTTTACATCCTGCTCTTCCCCAAGATGGACACCTAGTTTGTCTTAAACTACCTATCACCACAGACTTTGCTACCATGGTCATCCTGACATATGACTTTTATTAGAAACATCTGATTTCCATGAGAGTATCCTTATATCCTAGGTTGTTGTTAACTTTGGCAGATTTTCAGAGGCAGTAATCAGAATGGTGGAGCTTGCTCATCTTTTTCTTGAACAATGTGCCTTTGGGATTACAACACATCCATTTTGACCAATACTGTCCAATTCCTCTTCACAGTGGACCCACTAGTCCATGGCTATCAGCTGTGCATGGAGAAAGTTTCCATTTCTCCATGTTTCTGTGGACACCTGCACTGTTTAAATTTTCAGTGGGTAGGAATAGATAGCTCTCCTTGAATTCTTAGCTCTCCAATTACAAATGATTTGAGCATCTCTTCATATTGGGGTTTTATATGACTAGAGGAAAAGGTCTTATTGATTATTTCTTTTCTTTACTAAATTTCTATGTCCCCTAAACAGCATTCTGAATATTAATCCAATTTCTGAAGAATTAAAAAAAAAATTACTGTAGTTTCAGTGAAATTTTACAGAATGAGTTGGTTTTCTCCTCAACTGATTATGCAGATTTTGTTTTGTCATGCTAAATACAGTTCCCACAATGTCAAGGCACTCTTGGCACTTCCTCTCTGTGATTATTTTTCCCCATTTATCCTTCTATTCCTTCCTACCTTCTTAGCCTTCTTCCAGGGCAGATACTGCCCTTTTGACCTTGTATGATTGATTGCTCTGGCAGTGAGTACAGCCCCCTGATGTTATTGTTCACTTTCCTGCAAAAGAAGAGCCTGCCAGTTGGATTGAATGGTGAGTCACAGGACTGAGCTTAGTTTTAGATTCAAATTATTTAAGGCCACAGTCTTCGATGCTCTGCTAGTCTCCATTAGTCCAGCAAGCCTGTTGATATTTATGATTTTGAGTTTTGTTGTACAATTTTCTTCCATTCTGTCCAGGACCCTCTTCTGTGATCCCTTTTAAGAGTGGTCCATAGCCAGCTTCCCTCCAGCCTCAAGACAGTAATGGTTGACTTTCTGGTGGTTCACTAGTCCTTTGGACTAATTGTTCTTATGTCCTACTGATTTTCTTTGCTCTTCTTTGTTCCTGAGCTGGATAGCATCTCACATAGATAACAGCAAGTTTTTTGTTTTGGTTTTTTTGTGTGTTTGTTTTTATTTTATTGGGAAAAACATAATGGGGTACAAGGAGGTGAGGGTTGGGGGCAGAAGGGTGAGGATGGGCAGGGATGCAGTTGCAGAGCTGCACAATTTGGTTGGTGGGGGGAGCAGGTGAAGGAAATGAAAAGGATCCAGTGGGGACCAGATGCTACAGAGAAATGACAAGCATTTTCCAATGGCAATGAAACCAACTGTCTTATTGATTTGGGAACTGGATGCCAACTCTCTGGCTTCTTCATGCTGAACAGGGGCGTTGATGTGAAGGGGGAAAGGGAGGACACTTTATCACCTTACTAGTGGTCTTGGGTTAAAGCTGCTTTCCTTCTTGTTCTGTTAGTAGATAACAGCAAGTTTTTAAGACCCCAGTTGTACTCACCAAAGTGGGATACTGTTAACTACATTGTTGTCCCTCAGAGTCCTGAAGTCCTTCACCTAACAATTCCCTTCCTGAGTATCTTAATAACAAAAAGTTGGTACCTTAGAAAACTGACCTGGAAATTTTGATCTAAAAAAATCACAAAACAAAACACTAAAACAAATCAGTAGCCATTAATTCTGATTAATGGTGATCCTGTTGCAAATTATTAAATGTATTTTCAGATTCATAAATCAGTCCTTTTTGAGTCAGAGAGGTAGTTTTTCAAATTTCAGTTGTGAATACCTATTAGATTGTTTCCCCGGGACTGTATTTCTTGGACTATTCTCTTCCCTTTGTTATCTTCACAATAGCATGATTCCTCATGTTCTTTACTATGTATATGCATAAATATGTATAAGCTCTGTCTCATATACTTTGGGCACATGGCCAGGAGGGACAGGTCCTTAGAGAAAGGCATCCTGCTTCGAAGGGTGGAGGGACTGCTCAGAAGAGGAAGACCCGAGGTGAGATGGATTGATACAGTAACCAGGGCAATGGGGATAGGTGTATTAGAATCAGTGAAACTAGCTCAGGATAGGGCAGACTTCAGAGCTACTGTACATATAGTGTAACTATGAGTCACAGGTGACTCGATAGCACATAGCAATAACAACAACAACAACAGTTTTAATAAGTGTGTATTAATGAATATGTGTATAAGTGTGTATGTGTCTGAGCGAGAGAGAAAGAGAGGTGAGGGGGAGAGAAAAAGACAAGAGAGAAGGAAACAGAGACTGACACTTGAAAAATCTCTTGGATAAGAACAGAATATTGTCCAATAATTACCACAAGACGAGCTCTTTGTATTGAAAGACACTAAAAAAATATCACTAGGGAAGAGCTGCCTCTTAAAAGTAAAGTCAATTTTATTGATGTGAAGGAAAGAAAGTTTCTGTGATCTTCTCTGATGATATGGCAAGATTCAGAGTGTAAAGAAACAACTCTAAACATCCATCAGTAATCAGAACCTAGAATGTATGAAGCAAGAATATAGGAAAATTTGGAAGTTACAACACAATGATAGAATAATATCCACACACTTTCCAAGGAATACCAGTTGAAAGACTATTATTCAAATGAACATTGTCCTTCATTGAATTGTATATTCCCCTAAATAAATGTTAGCTTGGTTGAGCCATGATTCCCAGGAGTTTGACAGTTATATAATGATCTGTATTGATGTAACAAGTCAATTAGTTGTAAAATAATTGAGGATGTGGTGTACCTCCTTATTCCCATTACAACCCAGATCTGCTGTGAGGGAGGTTTCCCTGTGTATGGCCTGCAATATTTGTTATTTTATAGGAAATAAAGGAAAAAGTAAACTTGCTGAGGAAAGATCTACTATTACCAGAACATATTATTATTTTCTGCTTGCTACAGAAGATCAAGGATTACAACCTTCAATATAGATTATATCTCAGCATCAAAAGAATAAAGATCCTCAGCATTGGGCCAATATGCAACATCGTGATAGAGAAAATATTGAAATTGTCGACAATCTTGTCTTACTGGATCCACAATCAGTACCCTTAGTATCGGCTGTCAGGATATGTTGTTATTGTTAAGTACCTTCCAGTCAGAACGTACTCTTAGCTGACCCTCCTGCAGGTTTTCAGAGACAATAGTCACATGGGAGGAAACTGTCCCCCTTTCTCTTGCAAAAAAGCTGATGGATTCTAACTGAGCACCTTGGGACTAGCAGTGCAAATCCTTACCATTGCATCACCAGTGCTCCTTCAGGAGATGCACAGCCTTGGGAAATTCTACTGTCATGATCCTCTCCAAAGTCCTGGAGAGCAATGATGTCAGTTTAAAGACCAAGACCATGGTTCAAACCATGTTTTTTCTAATTACCTGCAATACGTCCAAGAATTTGACAATGAATAAGGATGACAGAAGAAGAATTGATGCATTTTGATTTGTGGTATTTTAGTATCCCATGGACTGTCAATAGAACAAACAGATATGTCTTAGAGAAGGTGCAACCAGAGTGCTTCTTGGAGGCAAGGATGGCAAAATGTCATCTTACATACTTTGGGCATGTTGCTGGAAGAAGTTATTCCTTGGAAAGGGACACCATACTTGGAAAGGGTTAGGAAAGAAAGAACCTCTATGAGATGGATTGACACAGTGACTGTGGCAATGAGCTCAAATATGGGTTGATAAAAATGGCACAGGATCGAATACGGTTCAGATCTATTGTTCAAAGAGTTGCTATGATTTGTGTACAACTTGACTCCACCTAACAACAACAGCAAAGTGCCAAGAAAGTAGAGCCTTGGATCCTTTGAACTCGGAAAGCATAACAGAAAAAAAAAAAAAGAGGGAACAGAGTCACTGTTGTTGTTGTTGTTGATTGCCTTCAGGTTGAGTATGACTCATAGTGACCCTATGAAAAAAAGGCCTGAAGCCCCTCTGCAACTATGGACATTTATCAAAGTTCATACAATCTCCAGAGGCATGCTGTTTAGGAAGTGGATGCCACTACTGCTTCCAAATCTGTCTTAAACTGGGAACTATACCAAACACTCTCCACCATGGGTAACCATTACGGCATTTGATATCCCAATGGCACAAGGTTCAACATCATAACAACCACAGGTTACTTCAGTACAGCATACTGACAGAAGAGTGCTGTACTGCTTAGAAGAATGGTCCTCTAAAATATAATAACAACCAACTTTAAATACACAGGCCCTCCCCCAGATCTTGTTGACTCTAAACAGGAGGCTTAAATGCGGTGTTGTTAAATGCCATTGAGTCATCTGCGATGCATAGCAACCTTATGTACAGCAGCTCTGAATCCTTCCCTGTCCTGAGCCAGTCTCATTCAACACACCAACCACCATTGCCCCAGTTACTGTATCAATCAATCTTATTTGGGGTCTCCCTCTGCTGTGCTGTCAGCCCACCCTTTCAAGCATGGTGTCTTTCTCCAAAGACCAGTCTCCCTGGACATGTGCCCAAAGTGAGTGAGGCAGAGCTTCAAAATCCAAAGAATTCTTTAACATTAACTATTTCCTGAAGTAGCACATGATCAAGAACTGATGGTATAGAAGGAGAAAGTCCCAATTTCCCCGAATACATTAGAGAAGGGGGGAAATCCTCCTAAACCTGACAGCACACCAAATAAGATTTCACAAATGGTTGCAATACAGGAAATGTTCAGTTCCCAAGGCCAAGTAATGTGAAGTACAGTTACCTGGCCAAGCAACTGGAAGAGGTCCATGTTTATGCCTTTTAAAAAGAAAGGTAATTCAACAGTGTGAACATTATCAAACAACAGCATTAATATCACATTTAAGTAAAATTTTACTGAAGTTAATTAAATAAATTATAGCAGCACTTTCACAGAGAACCCTCAGAAATTGAAACTAGATTGAGAAGAGAATGTGGAATTATGAACATCATTGCTGATATCCTATGAATTTTGACTGAAGAGAATGCCAGAAAGATGTCCACCTATGTTTTATTCATTATGCAAAGGTATTAAAACTGTGTTGTACAAATTATGAATAACATTGTGAAGATGAGAATTCCAGAACACCACTGTGCTCATGCATTCAGAACCTACACAAAGAGTAAAAGTTTGAATAAAACAAGAGAATAATACATTGTTTAACTTCTGTAAAAATGGGTGCCAAGGTTGTATCAGTTTACCATACTAATTAAATCTGTACACTGAGCAAATTATATGAGAAGCTGGACTATATGAAGAACACAAGATCAGGATGGCAGATAGGCTCATTAACAAACTGTGATATGCAGCTAACACAATTTTGCTTACTGAATTTGAAGAAGACTTGAAACACTATCTAAGGAATATGAAAGATTTATAGTCTTCGGAATGGGTTACGCCTAAACAAAGAGTGAAAAAAAAGTCTTCGTGTCTGGGTGAATAGGCAACATTCTATTATATGGAGAAAATATTTTTAAATCTTATTCATTGTATTTGGTTGCACTATTAACATGAAAGTAACAGTCAATAAATTAAATTACCTATAATGTTGATGAAATTTGTGACAAATACCCTTTTTTGAAGTGTTAAAAAGCCGATGTGCCTTACTTAACTCACAGTGTTTTTATTTTCCCCCTCTTCTTTGTCTTTCCCCTCCCCTTGTTGTGTTCTGTTGAATAGGATCTGACTGGAGCAGGAGGAGATTGCCCCTCCTTCTCCAGCGGAACATCTGGTGGATTCAAACTGCGTGTCTTCAGGATTGCAGTGCAGCTTCTTGCCACCAGGCTGTCAGAGCTCCCTTCATAATGTTTTTGTTTTTTGTTTGGTTTTTTTTTTTTAAGTTCAAGTATTTATTGATGTGTTTAAACTCGGTCCTTCATAATGTTTTGAGTTGTGTCACCTGCATGTGACATTTGAAAAGGAAACAAGGAAGCCTGAGAGAAAATTGGTGTCTTTGAATTATGGCATTAGCAAAAAATATTAAATATACCTCGTGGCCTAGTGGTAAAGAGTTGCATTGCCAACACAAAGGTATGTGGTTCAAACCTCCCAGCTGCTCCGTAAGAGAAATATGTGCAACCTCCTACCGTGTGATTCATAGTCCCTGAAAATCTGCTGGAGTGTCAGATATCAGTTGGTTCTGCCTTGATGACACACAACAACAACCAGAAGATTGCCAAATTTACCTTGGAAGAAATAGAAAAAAATGCTCCTTAGAAGCAAGATGTCAAGACTTTGTGTCACATACAAATTGTTATCAAGAGGGACTAGCTCCTGGAGGAGGAGATTGTTCATGCTTGGCCAAGTGGAGGGTCAGCGAAAAAGCAGAAGAGATCCAAGGTGATAGATTCCACATGGCTTTAACACAGCAATGGATGTGAGGACGGCGGGCTGTTTTATTTGGCATAGATTTGCTATGAGTCACAACCAACTCACTGGCACCTAAAAACAACAAAAGTAAACTTTATAACTTTCACTCAAGTACTAGCTAGCTTTTGAAAGACTTAACAGAATTCCCGTACTGTAGAAGTTTTAAGACATTTGATGATCTCAACTGTTTTGAAATCTTATCCATGCTAGCAAGTTTATTATTTGGGATAATGGATCATTGGCAAATGAATGGTGTTCAAGATAATGGGTTGGCCAGGAATGTGGTAGAGGGAGAGTATAAAAATCTAGTGAATCAGCAAAATATACTGCATAGTGCTCTAGATCAAGAATGTGTTGTCTCTGTTACTTAGACATTGTTCTAGAAGGGAGAGGACAGATCTATTATAAAGCTTAAAGAATAGATCATATAATTGGTTTGAGTACGTTTGCTAATAAAAATTAAGACATGGACAGACTCTTTTGTGATTGCTTTCTCTATAAAGTGGTATAAGAGAAAAGCTATATAGACATTATGCTGAGTGAAATATCTCAGTCACAAAGGGACAAATACTGCATGGTACCATTGTTGTAGAATGGGTCTGTCATCAGGGTGGGGGTATGACAGAAAAAACTGGATAGATTATGTATATTGTATTGAAACAGATGAGGGAAAGAACAGATTAGAAGTGATATATGATTGAGTATTATGGTTAGCACAGGAATCCAGAATTAAGGTTGCATAGAGAAGTGTACTCGGGGTGGGGGCTGGGGGGAAGGGACGTGGGAATTGTATACTAATGAAGGAATTTTTTTTTTTTTTTTTTCTCTCTTCGGAGGGGGAAGCGAGCTGGTGGGGAGGGGTGGGAAGGGAGAAAATTGCAGCAATGAATGAATGGAAATCCAAAACCTCTGTAAAAAAATAAATTAATTAAAAAAAATTAATAAAATAAAATAAAAAAAATGTTTAACAATAAAAAAAAGAGAAAAGCTATATAGATTCTGTCAACTTCTAATCATCAAAGATTTTCAAGGCCGGTGGAAAAAAAATATAAAAATTATAATCAGCCAGATAAGGACACCATTTTTCTGTAATATAACTCTATCTTTTCTTCACAATTGAAGAGACCAACCCTCAGACATTGTTTGAAGACAGGTAGATAACAAGAGATCAGTACAGATCAGATATCTGAAACCCTACACTTGATATGTAAAACTGGTGGCCATGCCATGTGAACCAGGAAACTCAAAGCTTTTCCTAGTTATAGCAAAGGGTGAGTTGAACTTTCAGATTTTGCTTATATTTTAATCTCTCATTCAAATCTTGAGGACCTAATAAATTGGTACCCTTGGATTTCATAGATGTGCCTCAGTATCCTTCAAAAGGTTTCTCTCTTTTTTTTTTACTTTGAGCTGGCTTTCAGGTACAGTTCCTAACTAACATAAGAATTACTCTGGAATTATGCACCTAGGCATAATATCCTGTCACTCAGCCATTTTCTTCCCCACCCCCCCATCCTTACCTTACTCATTTTACCCCTTATAATATCTAGAACTTCTTTTACATGAGCAGGCATATTAGACTCCAACATAAATGAAAAAGAAAGAAAACAGAACGAGGACATTTTATGTATCATAAGGCCAGGAATCAGTCTTTGGAACATTATTTTGGGAGACAATGATTCAGTTTATTCTATTGAAATAGCATTCTTCTTCGTGTAAGAAATTCATTTTGACTTGCTTTATCTTTCCCTAAGGGTGTTTGTGTTCTTTCTACTCTTTTTTCTTCAACTTTTTAAAGCTATTTTAATTAGTCATCTGCACCCTCCCTGATAAACTTGCCAGCATTTTATTCTCTCTCTAGATATTTTTTAGGGATCTCTGTTGGAGTAATAGGTAAGGGATTGTTCTGTCAATCCAAAGGCAGGTGATTTGAATCCTCCAACTTCTCTGAGGGAGAAAGATGGGCAATCTCCTCCTATAGGACTTAAGGCCTCAGAAAACCAGCTGAGGATCAGCTATGAGTAAATTCCAACTCGACCTCACTTAACAACAAAATACTTCTTTAGAGATGGCACAGAGTTCTGCTTTCGCCTACCACACTTCTCCCTTGTTCTTACAATTTGCTGTTGTTGGTTGCTTTTGAATCGAGCACGACTCATAGTGACCCTATGAACAAAAGGCCTGAAGCCCCTCTACAACTATTGACTTTATCAAAGTTCATAGAGTTTCTGGAGGCATGTTGTTTAGGAAGTAGATGCCACTTCTGCTTCCAAACTTGTTACTGTTGTTGTGTGCCATTGAGTCACCTGCAATGTATAGCGACCCTATGTACAGCAGCTCTGAACCCTTCCCTGTCCTGAGCCAGTCTCACTAATTCTGACACACCAACCCCCACTGCTCCAGTTACTATATCAATTCATCTCATCCAGGGTCTCCCTCTCCTGCACTGTCTGTCCACCCTTCCGAGCATGATGTCCTCCTCTAAGGATTGATCTCTCCTGGCCACATGCCCAAAGTAAGTGAGGCTCAGCTTCAAGAGATGTCATATCTGAATGACTACAGTTTGGTAAGTGTCCGTTCATATCTGCCTTCCTGTTCCCACAGTCAAGGTACTGATAAATATCTATTTGCTGTGGTGCTCAGACTTGATATTGGTCACTAGGGCCTCATTACATACAACAATAATTTTTAACTGAGGAATCTTTCTATTTTAGAAATATTCTCTTATGATCTTCCAGACATGTCACTCCTTACATCTTACTGAGTTCGCCGTTCATTCTATGATCAGATAGAGTCTATGAACAGAGCCATAAGCACTAAGTTTCTCACTGATTAGCAACCTTGGGAAAATCTGCTGTCAAGGACCTCTCCAGAGAGCTAAGGAATAACAATGTCATTCTAAAGACTAAGGCAAACCAGATCCAGGCCATGGTCTTCTCAATTGCTTACTAAGCATCTGGGAGCTGGACAATGAATAAAGATGACAGAAGAAAAATTTATGCCTTCAAATTGTGGTACTGTAGAAGAGTATTGAGTATATTATGGAATGGCAAGAGAAGAAACAGGTCTGTCCTGTAGAGAGTAAAACCAGGTTGCTTTTTGGAGGCAAGGACTTTGAAGTTCCATCTCACTCACTTTGGACATGTCAGGAGGCATCAGTCCTTAGAGAAGGCCTTTGCATTTGGAAGGGTAGAGAGTCTGCACAAGAGAGGAAGACCCTGGAGGAGATGAATTGACACAGTGACTGTGGTAATGGGTTCAGGTGTGTCAGAGAAAATGAGATTGGTTCAGGATAGGGCAAAGTTCATGTAGGGTCATTATGAATCGTAATGGACTTGATGGTATATAATAGGGCCACCACTAGCCTTCCTGCAGGTAAACGCATTCCTTACCCCACAGCTGCCACAGTTCCCATGATCACTATTTCTCCCTTTGTGAGGCAGAGGGAGAAGGGAACTTCAGGGGAATTCTGGTCTCTCTGAGTTGGTGTCAAGCTGACAGTTATGAATGGTAGCTGCTGTTGAGACAGCTCTGATTGAATGACTGTGAGTCAGTAAAACAAAAGCCTGCCAAATCCTGTGCCAATTTCAAAATCTTTACCTTTTTTAAGTTCATTGTTGTAGTCATTATATCTTCAATCTCATTGGCATTGATTGACCTCTTTCACTGGCCCTCTACTTTTCCAACCATGACGTTCTTTGTTCAGGAACTGGTCCCTCCTGATTTCATGCCGAAAGCACGTGAGACAAAGCTTTGCCATCTTTACTTCTAAGGAGCATTCTCATAGTGCTATTTGCCAACCAGAGTATATTCAATATTCTTCACCATCACCATAATTGAGAGGCATAAATTTTAGAACACTGAATTTGGCTTATGTAGAATCTGTATGTAGAACAACAACCCAATCATTTGAATAGAATAAGGCGATAATACTGCACGGTTTAAAATCAGGAAATGTGTGCATCACATTTGTATCCTTTCACTATAATTTCTCAGCCAGTGGGAGCGGACTAGGAACAATTAAAATCCTTGAGTATGACACTGCTCATTGGGGAGCTTGCTCTTCAAATAGCATTCTTGCTGTAAGCCAAAAGACTGCCTTGTGTGCCACTTCCAGACATTTGAGTTCTGTGCTTAACTTCCAGTATCCTTCACCCTCATCTTCTGAATCTATTACTCTGGTTTCATATCCCAATCTCTGATGTATTTAGCTCCTGTGTAGAATAGGGGGTCAATCAAGGGCAGTGAGTGACAGCATTAGCTCTGAAGTCATGTTACTTAATTTCAGATATTGTCCTGCCATATTCAAATTGCTTTATTTTGAGCAATTCTTTTACCTCCTTTTCCTGGTTTTATTCTTTGTAATGGATATGCTAACAGTTTCTTGAAGTATTAATATGAAAATGAAATGATTTCTGAGGATTAAAGTACTTTGAGTACATATTAAGTATAAATATATATATATAAAGTACTTGGTACATATTATATATTCAAACATCTTAGCTATTGCAACCATTTCTTTTGTTAAAATTGTGTTTCATGCATTCCTCTATTCTCATTGTTATAACAACTATTTCTTGATCCCATACTGCTATCTTCTGCCTTGGTGAGCTGAATCAGAATTTTCAGTGCAAGAAAACTGGTATTGCCTGACCTAGTTCATGACATAAAGACAACAAGAGCAGTACAAGTTTATTCATATCAACTCAACCAGAAACAAGTTCTTTTTTTCAAATTATGCAGTATTCATATCTGTGTGTCATGCCCTTGTCACTGTTTATATCCTTCTTCATATTGTGTTGTGTGAGGGCAGAGACCATAGGGTATACATCTTTTTATCATTCATGTTAATTGCACTGTTCAAGACCAGTCCTTTGTTTATAGTGAGGGTTACTACCTGTCTTTGAGGTGAATGAATTTATAGCTAGGTGTTTAAGTGGTGTTTTCCCTCTGGTAACAAATGTGCTTACTGTATGAGAAAAACCTTGATTCAATCATATCAGTCAATAAGAGAGATTTATTATCTCATTAGGAGAACTTCTGAAGCAGAGCAACTCAATAATCAGTTGTTGTTGATTCCAACTCAGAGTGACCCCACACATGCCATAGTAGAATTGTGATTCTACATATACCTTTCAATGCCTGATTTATTTGGAGGTGCACCTGGAAGACTTGAACCTCAAACTTTTTTGATTAGTAGCCAAGTCTTGGGAATCCATGTCAACTGGAAAGTTAATGACTTCAGTGGTTTAGGGATGTCATGAAGGATGCTGTTTCTTCCTCCTTTCTGTTCAGCGATTCCACTTTGCCCCTGGTTCCTTCTCTTGTTGTGAGATGTCTACTTCAGTTCCAAGGTTTTTTTGATGATTCAATGGCTTCTAGAAAGGAAAAAAAAGGATCTATCTTCCACTCAACATGTGTGTGTGTGTGTGTGTGTTTAAGGACAAAAAAATTTTCCTCTAAAGTTTTCTGCTGCCTCTGCCTACTGTGTCAGCCAAGTTACACTACAAGCTCATAGCTAAACAAATTATTAGAAGTAGGGATGTTCCTGATTGGCTTCATGAAGCATGTAGTCCATGGGGAAATGTGGCCTAATGCAGCAAAATTGAAACTCTATAGAAGGAAGACAAGGTGCAAAGCGAAGATTGTATACATACCAAAAGTGTCACTACACCAATCCTAAGCACAGTGTCAAGAAAGTTGTTATATTTGTTTTTAAAGGAATATATTTGTTTTAGAGTTTTTTGCCTGGATGCCAAGCACTTTGGAAGACATTGATGGTTTAAAGAGTGAGGAAAAAAAAAACCAAACACCAAAACCCAAAACGTGATCATTACCCTTCCATAGAATAGAGAGGAAAACAGATGTCAGGCAAACAATATTACTTCCTGAGAAATTATAATTATAAAAAAAAGGTTATCATGACTTACAAATTGAATCCTGCTCCTAACCTGAGTTACAACCTGTTAAATTGCCTAATAAATTCTGATAACTGTGAAAACAAAACAAAAAACACTTAGCATTCCATTAGAAGTTATATTTGACAAATCTGCTTTAGACTACGAAAATGGAAAGTTTTATTTGTTTTTGAGCTAAGGACTTAATTATGAGCAATACTTAATTATGTTAAATGATAAGATATTGTGTGTGCATCTGTTAAGATTTTGTTGGAAATATTTTTAAATTCATATCTGATAAAATATTTATACCTAGATTAGAAAAGACTCCAATAACTAAAAAGCAAGTCAAATAACCTAATTTAAAAATAAGCAAAGCATTTGAATAGACATTACACTAAATAAAGTATATGAAAGACTAATAAGCACAGGAAAATCCTTCAACATTATTAGTTATAAAACAAAAACCGTGTATTTGTTGGCCATTTGAATGTCTTCTTTCGTTAAGTGTCTGTTCATATCCTGTGCCTATTTTTCAATTGGGTTATTTGCCTTTATCTTCTCGTGGTGATCGAGTATTTTATAAATTCTATATATAAGTCTTTTATCTGACATGTCATTTCTAAATATTTTTTCCCAATCTGTGGCTTCCCTTTTTACCCTGTTGGAGAAGTTTTTAGATGTGCATAGGGATTTCCCTAGCTCTAAGAGAGCTGTGAATCAAAACAGCTATGATACATCATCTCACCCCAGTAAGAATAGTAAAATTTAACAGAGTAGCAAAATATTAAAATGAAATGTGCAAGGAGCTAGAGTCAGAAAATCAAAAGGGCCAGACTCGCTCAGCATTTCTTAAGCTCAAGGAACTGAAGAACAAATTTAAACCTCAAGTTGCAGTACTTAAGGATGTTTTGGGCAGAATATTAAATGATCCAGGAAGTATTAAAAGAAGATGGAAAGAATATACTGAGTCACTGTATCAAAAGGAACTGGCACACACAGAAAAATTTAATGAAATCCTATATGAGCAAGAGCCTATGGTGGTGAAGGAAGAAGTTCCAGCTGCTTTGAAGGAAATAGCAAAAAATAAGGCCCCAGGAATAGATGGTATACCAATTGACATATTTCAGCTAACAGTTGCTGCCCTGGATGTGCTCACTAAGTTGTGCCAAGAAATCTGGAGAACAACCACTTGGCCAACTGATTGGAAAAGATCTATATTTGTTCCCATTCCGAAGAAGGGTGACCCAATAGAGTGTGGAAACTATTATAGAACGATATCATTGATTTCACATGCAAGCAAGATTCTACTGAAGATTATTCAAAAACGACTGGAACAGCACATCAGCAGAGAACTGCCAGAAGTCCAGGCTGGGTTTAGAAGGGGTCGTGGTACTAGGGATATTATAGCTGATGTTAGATGGATCTTAGCTGAAAGCAGGGAATACCAGAAGAATGTCTATCTGTGTTTCATTGATTATGCAAAGGCGTTTGACTGTGTGGATCATAACAAAGTGTGGCTGACTCTGAGAAGAATGTGAATCCCAGTACTTGGACCAAGAGGCAGTAGTCAGAACAGAGCAAGGAAACACTGCATGGTTCAAAATTGGGAAAGGCGTATGCCAGGGATGTGTCCTATCTCCATACCTTTTCAATCTGTATGTAGAACAGATTTTCCAAGAGGCTGGGCTCTATGAGGAGAAGTGTGGCGTCAGGATTGGTGGAAGATCTATTAACAATCTGCGTTATGCAGATGACACAACCCTCCTTGCTGAAACTGAGGAGGACCTGAAATGCTTGCTGCAGAGGGTCAAGGACTGCAACCTTCAGTATGGATTGAAGCTCAATGTTAAGAAGACAAAGATTCTCACCACTGGACCAATTGTCAGCCTCAGGATGGATGGTGAAGAGAGATTGAGATTGTTAACAACTTTAGTCTGCTTGGCTCCACGGTCAACACTCTTGGCACCAGTAGCCAGGAAATAAAAAAACGTATTGTGATGGGAAAGTCTGCTGTTAGGGACCTCTCCAGGGTACTGAAGAGCAACAGTGTCACTCTGGAGACTACGGTGCGTCTGATACAGGCTATGGTCTTTGGAATCACTTGTAATGCATCAGAGAGTTGGACAATGACTAGGGAGAATAGAAGGAGAATTGATGCCTTTGAGCTGTGGTGCTGGAGGAGAGCATTGAATATACCCTGGACTGCCAAGAAAGCAAACAGATTTGTCCTGGAAAGGGTTAGACCAGGTGGCTCCTTGGAGGCAAGGATTCTGAGGCTTCATCTGACATACTTTGGACATGTTGTAAGAAGGGACAGGTCCTTGGAGAGGGACATTATGCTTGGGAGGGTGGAGGGACGGTGCAGAAGGGGAAGACCCTCTATGAGGTGGATTGATTCAGTGACTGGGGTAATCGGGATGGGTGTGTCAGTGGCAGTGAGATTGGCACAGGATAGAGCAGGGTTTAGGGCTGTTGTACATAGGCTCGCTATGAGTGGCATAACAAGAAAAGAAGAAACGGTGGTGAGGTTGTGGAGAAACTGGAACCCTTATTCACTGTTCGTGGGAGTGTAACGTGGTGCAACAACTATGGAAGTCTGTATGGCACTCTTTTAAAAAGTTGCAAATAGAAATACCATTTGACCCAGCGATTCCACTACTAGGAATAAACCCTAAAGAAACCGTAACTGCCACCCTGGTAGATATATGCACATCCATGTTTATTGTGCTTTATTCACAATAGCAAAGAGTTGGAAGCAACCTAAGTGCCCATCTACAAATGAATGGCTAGAGAAGCTGTGGTATATCCACATAATGGAATACTATGCTGCATTGAAAAACAAGGAACTCATGTTATGTTATTCAAAATGGGTGACTCTGGAGGACATTATGCTGAGTTAAATATCTGAGTCACAAAAGGACAAATACTGCGTAGTGCCACTGTTGTAGAACGGGACTGACATCAGGGTTGGGGTGAGACTGACAAAAAATGGATAAATTACATATACGGCATTGAAACAGTTGAGGGAAAGAACTGTTTGAAAGCGATACATGATTTAGTATTATGTTATGACAAGAGTCCAGAATGAAGGTTGCATAGTGGAGTGTACTTGGGGCAGGAGAGGGGGGAGATTCTATACCAATGAAATAATTTTTCTTTTACTTTTCAAAGAGAAGTGCAAACTGGGGGGAGGAGTGAGCAGTGAGAAAAATGCAACAATGAATATATGGAAATCCAAAATCTCTGTGAACATTCATTAAAAGTAATATAAAAAATAAAAAATAAAATGGCTATTCTAACCCACCATAAATAAGTGTACTTTTAAAAATCATTAATCTCTATAATAAAAATTTGTAGCAAAACCCCCACAAAAATCATAATGAATTATTACTTTATATCTACTGTTGTTAAGTCAAATCATCAAACTGAGAATGAATCATAGCAACACTATGAACAACAGATCTGAAGCCTGTCCTATTCTGCACCCTCCTTATCTTCTCTGATATCCATGTTATTGAGGATCTTCCTCTCTTTTGTTGACCCTCCACCATCCTAAGTATAACATTCTTTTCCAAGGAATAACCTCTCCTACAACATTCCCTAAATATGTGAGATGAAGTTTTGCCATCCTTGCCTAATAAAACTGTAATTACAAAGAAAAAGACCAAGTACTAATTTGGAGAAACTGGAATTTTGATACTTTGATAATTGTTGTTGTTAGGTGCTATCAAGTTGCTTATGACTCATAGCGACCCTTTGAACAAAAGATTGAACAAAAGAACCTGTCCTATCCTGTGCCATCCTCATAATCTCTTACACAATTGAGTCTCTTGCTGCAGTCACTGTGTCAATCCATCTTATTCAGGGCTTTCCTCTCTTTAATTGACCTTTCACTTTTCCAGACATGATGTCTGTTTCCAGCAGAATAGCCTTTCCTAGCAACATGCCCAAAGTATGTGAAATGAAGCTCCCTTGCCTCCAGGGAGCACTCTGGCTGAACTTTTCTGTAGATCTATCTGTATGTTCTTTAGGAAGACCATGAGATATTTAGTACTCTTCTCCAACACCACAACTTAAAGGAATACATTTTTCTTCTGTCATACTTATTCACTGTTGAGCTCTTAGATGCATAGTAAGTGATTGAAAAGACTATGGCCTGAATCAGGTGCACCTTAGCCTTCAAAATAATATTATTGCTCCTCAGTAACTTAAAGAGGTTCCTACCAGCAGACTTTCTCAATGCAATATGTACCAAAGATGTTGATTATAGATCCAAGTAGGATGAAATAATTGACAAAATTGACAATTTCAATCTTTATCTATAATGATGTTGCTTATTGGTTCACTGGTGAGAATTTTTGTCTTCTTGATGCAATCTATATTGAAAGATAAAGTCTTTGATCATCTGAATCAAGTGTTTCAAGTCGTCCTCTCTTTCAGCAAAAAAGATTATGTTATCTGCATGACACAGGTTGTTGATGAGTCTTCCTCCAACCCTGATCCCACATTCTTGTTCATAAAGTTCAACTTCTTGAATTATTTGCTTAGCATATGGATTGAATTGATATAGGGAAAAGATACAAACCTAATACACACCTTTCTTGATTTTAAGCCACACAGTGTTATTCTGTCTCCATTTGGACAACAGCTTTTTGGTCTAGATATAGGATAAATATATTGTATATATATATATATATATATGTGTGTGTGTGTATATATATACACACACACACATGCATATACATACATAGATGTTCTGGAATTCCCATTCTTCTCAATTTTAGTCATAGTTTGTAATTAGCCACGCAGTCAAATGCTTTTGCACAGTCAATAAAACACAAATAAATATTCTTCTGGCATTCTCTGCTTTCAGCCAGGATCCACCTGGCATCAGCAATGATGTCCCTGGTGCCATGGCCTCTTCTAAATTCTACTTGAACTTCTTGCAGTTCTCTCTCAATGTACTGCTCTAACTGATTTTGGCTGGACAATAATATTTGGTCATATGTGATATTAATTGTATTGTTCAATAATTTCCACATTCTGTTGGATCACATTTCTTGGGAGTGGGAATAAATATGTCTCTCTTCCAGTAAGTTGGTCAAGCAGCTGTCCTCCAAATTTGCTGGTATAGACTGGTGAGCATGTCGACAGCTACATCTCTCAGTTGAAACATGTCAATTGGATTCTCATTGATTCCTGGGGGCCTTACTTTTTGCCAACAACTTCGGTTCAGCTTGAGCATCTTCCTTCATTACTAATGCCTCTTATTCGTACAGTAAGCTCTATAGGAAAAAAGGGAGCTCTGGTGGCCTAGTAGTAAGAAGCTGCACTGCATTTCCGAAGGCATGTGGTTCAAATCCACCAGCTGCTGCATGGGAGAAGTTAATCTCCTTCCTTGCGATTAAATGCCTCTGAAAATCTTCTGGAGGGTCAGCTGTGGGTTGGTTCCTACTCAGTGGTACTCAGCAACAAAATTATGAATAAGAGGTGATTTAGCGGTATGAGCAGTGCTGCCAACCAAAAGGCACACAGTTTGAATCCACCAGTTGCTCTGTAGGGATAATAATGGGTCATGTTCTCTTATGTGACTTACAGCTTCTGGAAACTTGCTGGAGGGTCAGCTATGCACTGGCCTAACTCTATGATATTGAATAATAATAACTTGTTCAAAATTTCCCTGAAATTTTTCAATGTCAACCAATTGTTTTTGGTAGAGTGACTCTGTATATTCCTTTCATCTTCTTTTGGTGTTTCCTGGATCATTCAAGATTTTGTCCATAGATTCTCTAAGCATTGTACCTCGAGGCTTGAATTGGTTTTTCAGATCTTTTAACTTAAGAAATGTCATGTGAGTTCTTATCTTTTTATTTTTCAACTCTATTTTCCTGCATATTCCGGTAATACTTTGCTTTGTCTTCTTGAGGTGCCCTTTGAAATCTTCTGTTCCGCTTGTTTACTTTGGCATTTCTTCCCTTTGTTTTGGTTTCTCAATGCTCCATCACAATTTCCAGAGTCTTTTCTGACACCTATTTTGGTTTTTTCTTCCTCTTATGTCTTTGTAACGACCTTTTGATCTCTTCATGGATCATATCTTTATGGTCATCTCATAACTCATCTGGTCTTTGATCATTAGTGTTCAATTACTAAAATTTAATCTGGAAATGATTTTTAAATTCAGGTGGGAGAAACCCAAGGGGTATTTGGTTCTTGTGAACTTAATTTTCCTTAGCTTCAATTTGAACTTTCACACAAGTAATTGGTGGTGTTTTCCATAGTCAGTATCTGGCCTGATTTTGACCGCTGACACTGAGCTTCTCCAATGATTCTTTCCACAGATGTAGTCAGTCTAACTCCTATGCAGTCCATCAAGTGAGGTCATGTGTTAAAATGACTTTTGTGTTTTTTAAGGTATTTGCAATAAATCATTGAATGTACAAAATTCAATCATTCTATGTCCAGCCTCATTTCATCACCAAAATTGTACTTTCTGATTACTATTTCTTCCTCATTGTTTCCAACTTTGCACTATTATCACCAATATTCATTACTGCCTCTTAATTGCACATGCAAAAGTTTGTAGAAATCCTCCCTTTCCTCTTTTTTGGCTGTAGTTGTTGGTGCATGTATTTGAACAACAGTCATAATAACAAATCTTCCTTGTACGCATATGGATAGTACGCATATGGATAGTATGCATATGGATACTATCACTCACAACATTGTACTTTAGGATAACAATTAAAATTACCTTTTTCACTATGAATGCAACACCATTCTTCCTTAGTTTTTCTTGATTGTCTTATTGAAAGTGACCCATACATCTCAGTTTGCTAATGCTTAGAATGTCAATCTTTATGTGTTACATTACATTTTTTCCAATTTCCAGTTTTCTTACATTCATGCTTTATATATTCCAGTTATTAAAGGATGCTTGCAACTGTTTCTTCTCATTTTGAGTTATTTCCAATCTGTGCTCTCTCTCTAATACTATATTTCTCCATGTTGTTATAGGGTTTTCAGAAGCCTGTTATTTCAGAAGTGATAGCTGTTCCTGCTTCTTAGACTATTTTAATCTGTGAGCTCTGCTGAAATATGCCCACCATGGGTGATTCTTTGGCATCTGAAACATCAATGGCACACCTTCCAGCATCACAGTTACTCTGGTTCATAGCAAACTGACGGACAAGTGCAGTACTAATAAGAGCAAACAACAAACAAGCATATACATATCCGAATTTCCCACAGAGCAACTGGTGGATTCAAACTGTGTGCCTTTGGGATTGGAGTACCATTTCTTACCACTAGGCCACCAGAGCTCCCTCTAAAGGAATTGTTATTGTTGTATCCTGTTGAGTTGGATCCCACCCATAGCTGATGTTCCAGCGGGTTTTAGAGACAGTTAATCGCACAAAAAAAGATTGCCCATCCTCACATGGAGCAGCTGGTGGATTCGAACTCTGTGACTTTGGGATTGCAGCGTAGCTTCTTACTACTAGGCCACCAGAGCTCCCTTAAATTAGCGACATGTAAATCATTCCCTCATTATACCGACTTGAGGGGTAGGTGTTGTACTTCTAACAGAAGACCACAAAGAAAAGCAGACATACAGATAATCATGGTATAGGGCAGCCTTCTCTGGGCCCAATCAGTTGTGATCCTGTGGCAGCAGGACAGGATCAAGTCCCCAGTGGGAGTATTACGGTACAGATGGTGGTTCAGCTGGGTCTGAAGTGCTGGTACTTGACATAAGGCCGGAGGTTCATGAAGTCTGAGGACCCACATTAGGAAGGGTAGGAACTTGACTTCATAGTAGGATATTGAAGATGTCTGCTTCGAAGTCCAAAGTGGGATTCAACAGTCTACCTCATGGCAGGATGTCTGCTTTTTGTAGAATGTCTGCTTCAAGACCAAAAGCAAGGAATTAGATTCAGAGTTGGGCTTAGGTTAGGTTCAGGCTTTACTAAACTCAGGATCAGGCTTAAGTTAAGCTCAGAGATAGGCTTGGGTAGGGCTTAAATTAGACTCAGAGTCAGTTTTAGGCTCAGATTTGGGTTTAGGTTCAGAGTCAAGCATAGCAAGGTTCATGGTCAGGCTTAAGTTAAACTCAGGTTAGGCTTAGAGTCAGGCTTAGCTAGGTTCAGAGTCAAGCTTCAGTTAGGTCAGAATTGAGATTAACTAAACATAGAGTTACTGTCAAATTAAGCTCAGAGATGAGCTGAAATCGAATTGAATTTAGGCTCACAGTCAGTCAAGGTTAGGTTTAAATTAAGGTCAAAGTTGGGTTTAAGTCAAGGTTAAATTATGCACAAGAGTCAGGCCTAATTTAGACTTAGAGTTGAATCTAGGTAGGCTCTGAGTCAAGTTTAGCCAGGCTCAGAGTTGGGCTTAAATTAGGTCAGAGTTGGGCTTACTCACTTCAACTAGGGGTCATAGAGCTTGCAAAATTAGAGATGGTGCAAATTTGTGACAAGTGCAGTGAACTTCTGGAGCAAGAAACCTAAGTGCCTTTGGGGAGCATGGTTTCTAGTTGCTAGCAGAGTAGGGTTGCTTAACTTGGAGCTAGGTTCACTAACCCACAGAATTGCAGCGTATACCAGCAGAGACAGAAGATATTTCAATATTTGCTTAAACAAAGCAGAAGACAGACTGAGTAGCCAATGCCCAGAGAGAGACTTGCTTTTGGGCATAGCTGAGAAGGATCTGTCATCCTTGAAGAACTGCATGCTGAGTATTCCTGAGCTTCCATTATACCTTGTTATAGGCTGCTCTGGATGCCTAGAGGGTAAGGAGCTGTGCTGCCAACCCAAAGTCATGGATTTTTAATCCCCAACCTGCTTTGTGGTCGGAAGATGGGTCAATCTCCTCCTATGCAAATTATAGTCTATAAAAACTCCCTGGAAGGTCAACTGCGAGTTACACATAACAACACATAACACGTATAGCACATAACAACAACATATTAATAAACCTCATAACTGTAAGTTCTCTGTGGTTATTTTCATGAGTGGGAAGATCTGGTGGCTTTAGCTGAAAGGAGTTGTGCTGCTAACCCAAAGGCACATGGTTTGAATCCACCAGTTGCTCCACCAGTTGCTACTTACTGCCTCTGAAAACCTACTGGAGCCCAGTATGAGTCAATTCTGACTTGGTGGTACCAAAAAAACAACAACAAGCACTGCTATAAGTGATAGAACTAGGAAAGCAATATTGCCACGGGAAGGTGGCTTAGTAGTAAGGAATTGTGCTGCCAACATAAAAGCACACAGTTAGAACTCATCAGCTGCTCCATAGGAGAAAGATGGATAGTTTTCTACAACGTGATTTACTGCCTCTGAAAACCTGCTGGCAGGTCAGCTATGAGTTGGTTTTGACTCAACAGTAAACAACAGCAAAAATATCATGACGATGTTTGTTATCAGAATTGACAAACAGATTGGAGGGCAAATCTTGTCTGATTTTCTCTTCATATGAAACAGCCTTGGGGTGATATTGTTGGTGATTCACCTGGTGAAGTTACAGGGATCAGACACCACCACCATGCCACATATGTACAAGGTAATAAATACCTCACGCCAGGTAAATTGTGTAAGTGCTACAACACAAAGTAAGGAGATAGATAGTGGTGTGGCTGCTGCTTAGGCTGGGTGGTCAAGAAAGATGAGAATGGCACAGGATAGGGAAGGTTTCAAACTTTTGTTCACATCACTGCTATGAGTCATAGTAGACTTAATGGCACGCACAGCCAACAGTCAGGCGGTAATGTCTGAACAGAGATCTAAAGATGAACAAATTGAAAGACAGAGAATTGAAGTGGATAGCTAGTTGTAAACTTAGAGAATGTTAATAATAAGTACACTCCAGTGCTCTTTTCACTAGAATAAGTAAAATTTATTATACACCCACAGAATGGCTAAGGTGAAAAGGATAAATAATACCAATGTTGGTGAGTAAATGGAGCAACTAGAATCTCATACATTGCTGAGGGGAGTGTAAAAATGGTGCAGCCACTTTGGAAAAGGATATGGAAAGTTCTCACAAAACGAAATAGATATCTATTATATAATCTAGCAATTCTACATCTTCTAGTTCTAGGTATCAATTAAGATAAATGAAAATATATGCCCACATAAGTATTAGTAAAAGAATATCCATTGAATTTTTTTCATAATAGCAAAATCCAGAAAACAAAGCAGATGCCTATGAGTCTGGCTAAGCATATAAGTTATGGGATAGTTACATAATATAATGTTATTGCTATCAGCAATAAAAAGGAACTACTGGTTAATGAAACAACATTGTTATGTGCCATCGGGTCGCTTGTGACTCATAGCAATCCTATGTACAAGAGCCCTAAACGCTGCTCTATCCTGTGCCAACCTCACCGTATCCGACACACTTATTTCCACCACCCCAATCACAGATCTATCTCATTGAGGGTTTTCCTTTCCTGTGCCATCCCTCCACTCTCCCAAACATGATGTCCATCTCCAAGGACCAGTCCCTCCTTGCAACATACACACAGCATAGAGGAATTTAAAAAAATATGCTAAGTTAACAACTATGAGATATCATCTCACCCCAGTAAGAACAGCAAAATAGAACAGCAAGCAACAAATGCTGGCGAGGATGTGGAGAAACTGGAACTCTTATTCACTGTTGGTGGGAATGTAAGATGGTGCAAC
>NW_006399810.1:14853301-14856095 GCF_000299155.1 Elephantulus edwardii | reverse complement strand
AAAAAAATAAAAAATAAAAACAATTATAAAAAATATGGTAAGTTAAAGAATCTTAGTTAAAAAAATATACTATGTGTTCTTTTTATATGAAGTCCATTGCAAGTACTTGTAATATATTGTCAGAAGGAACCAGTAGCTGGAGAAGAATGCAATACTTGGTAAAATAGATAATTGGCAAAAAAGAGGAAGAGTCTTCAATGAGGTGGGCTGAAACAGTAACTGTAAGAATGGTTTCACAGACAGTGAGATCATGAGGATGGTATAAGACAGGGCAGTTTTTCATTCTGTTGTTTGTGGAATTGCTTTGAGTTGGAACAAACTTAACAGCATCTAAGAATAACAGAACAGGTAAAATGAATGGGAAATGAGAGAAAATCTGGACAGTGAATGCAGCTGATGAATAGGGAGGTACAGGCATGGATTGGCTAGGATTGAATGAGAAAATTTCTCAAATGATATAATGTTCTGTATTTTTATAGTGACAGGTTAAGTAATTGCATCCAATGAATTTAAAATTGAAGTATATATCATAGCCAGGAAATTAAAAGGCAAATTGCATTGGGAAAGTCTGCTGTCAGAGATGTCACCAAGGTACTGAGGAGCAATGATGTCAGTCTGGAGATTAAGGTGCGCCTGATACAGAGCATGGTCTTTGCCATTACTTGCTATGCATCAGAGAGCTGGACAGTGGTTAGGAATGATAGAAGAAGAGTTAATGACTTTGAGCTTTGGTGCTGGAGAAGAGTTTTGAATATATCATGGACTGCTAGGAGAACAAAATGTTCATTCTGGGGAGAGTGAAGCCAGGTTGCTCCTTGGAGTCAAGGGTTCTGATGCTTCATCTGACATGCTTTGGACATGTTGCAGGAAGGGACCAGTCCTTGGAGAGGGATGTCATGCTTGGGAGGGTAGAGGGACAGCGCAGGAAAGGAAGACCCTTGATGAGATGAATTTATTCTGTCACTGGAGTAATGGGGATGGGCGTGTCTGAGACAGTGAGATTGGCAAGGGATAGAGCAGGGTTTAGGGCTGTTGTACATAGGGTCGCTGTATGAGTTGGAAGCGACTCGATGACATATAATAACAACATATATATTTTATCTATCTGTCTATCTATCTATCTATCTATCTATCTATCTATCTCTATCTATCTATCTATCTATCTATCTATCTATCTATCTATCATCTATCATCTATCTATCTCACCCTTGAGCTGTGATGCTGGAGAAGAGCACTGAACATTGCATGGAAGGCCAAGAGATTGAACAGATATGTTTTAGAGAGGGTGCAGCCGGAGTGCTCTTTGGAAGCAAGAATGATGAGACTTTGTCTCACGTACTTTGGATGTATTGCTAGGAGGTGCTATTCCTTGGAGAAGGACATGATGCTGGGAAGGGTGGAAGGTCAGCAAAGGAGAGGAAGACCCTCAACATGGTGGATTGATAAGGTGTCTGCAGCAACGGGCTCTTGTGTGTCAGGAAGTGTGAGGATGGCGTAGGATAGAATAGGGTGCATATCTTTTGTTTGTAGGATCACTATGAGTCATGCTTGACTCAATGGTACCTAACAACAAAAACAAATATATATATATATATATGGAAAACAAACTGTAGACTAGCATTCAGATTAATGGCTAGTGATTGCTGCTATTGCTTCTAGGGAGCTGGTTCCTGTTTCGCTGTGATCCCATGTGCTTCAGAGGAGAACTGCTCAGTGGGAGGCTGTTTGGGGGGTGCTATTTGTACAGAAAGAGGTTGCCAGTACTACTGGGTAGGTTTGAACTGCCAACCTTCAGATAAGCAGCCAATGGAAACTATGTGAACTCCTACTTAGCACCATGCATGCTGAAACGTTTAAGGAGAAGGAAAGTGTACTGAGGTCTGAAAATTACTTCAAATCTCATAATAATAAAATTCATGCATTGATAGGGGGAGATATGTGAGAGAACATGAAAGTAAAGGGTAAATCATTGGATCTAGGTGATGGTATAAAAACATTCATAGTGGAATTATTCTAGGTTTTTTGCAGATTGGCATTTCTCATAATAAAATTATTGATAAACTAATACTTCATGTTCAGAGTAAGTGTTGCCTTATGGGGTTGTCCAATGCCACCGAAAGTTTCCTATGATTATTTTGTGTTAGAAAGGATTGAGAATATTTTTTTAAGCATGAAATTAATATTGCATTTCCATCAGTAAACACAAATTCTATAAAGGAAATTAGAGGGTTGGGACTGTTGAGTTACTCATTCTAGGTCCAAAATCCACATTTCTCTTTGATGTATTTTCCCCTTCCAGTCTAGATAAACAGTTATATGATGAAATGCTGCTGACAGCTGCCTTAATTTTTTTTTCATGAAAGCTGATAAGAGATTAGAAACAGGTAGAGATGAAGTAAAGAGAGACAAAGAAAAAGAACATTCACTAGATTCATGGGTTCCATTGCCTGCTGTTTTTTTTACTTGTTTCTGTCACAATCTGCTAATTCTTTGAAAAGGAAGTTAATATTTCAAAGGAAGCTACATTACACATTTGAATTGTGCAGAAGTGGAATATAACTCCTATGGGTTAGATTAAAAAAATTCTTTATTTCTGAACGAGTTATATTGTGCATTGACATGAGTAATCAAATAAGATTAATATCTAAAAATCAGAGGGATTCCTCTACAGTAACAAAGAGAACTCAGAGAAGGAAACCAAGAAAGAACTACCGTTTACAATATTTTGTTGTTGTTAAGTGCTGTCGAATTGTAGGCGACTCATAGCTACACTATGAATGAAAGACCTGAACAC
>NW_006399810.1:14838475-14852346 GCF_000299155.1 Elephantulus edwardii | reverse complement strand
TGGGTGGGTAGGGTGAATGAAATGAGAAGGATCTTTTGGGGTGTTTTTTTGTGTGTGTGTACCATCAAATCGGACCTGACTTGTACAGGAGGAGATTGCTCCTCCTTCTCCAGCAGAGCTTCTGGTGGATTTGAACCACACACCTCTGGGATTGCAGTACAGCTTCTTGCCAGTAGGCCACCAGAGCTCGAGAAGGATCTTTTGTGAAAAACAATGTATTCAAATTTCATTTAAAAAATCAGAATTTTAAAAAAATAAAAGAATAATCAAGGGCAGTGGGAGATTAAATAATAAGAGTGGTGGGAGATGAGAGGGGTACCTAGGGAAGGCAGGTATGGCTTGTGTCACGAACATCACTCTAGTTGGGGTGCCACTGGACAGTTTCTGTTAACCATTTTGGTTTCCACTACCAGTTATGAAAGATCATTCAGTCAGCTATAAATAATTGCTATTTATTAAGATGTTATTTTTCTGTTAATTCAAGTCTGGGAGACGTACAATATGCCTAAATTTCTTACTTTCCAAAGGAAGCTAAGGACTTTTTCTGGGACTTTTAATTTATAAAAAGAAAGATTTTTTTTTTTAAACAAAACAAAAACACCAAATACTCACAAAAACTAGAATATAAAAGCCAGAAAGTTCTGTCTCTTGTGTGTAAAATCTTCTGGCAGGGAGGTGAAGAAGACAGTTGGATGAGTTTGAAGGTCAGGAATAGGGTAGGAAATTGGAATATTAATATTTGGTAATAATCAGTGGTTAAGAGATATTTGAAATTCCTGGTGCAAAGGGTTTGCTCTTAGGTTTCCCCTCAGCAAAACTAGTAGTTTTAAGCTACTGACTTTGAAGTGAATTGAGTCCTTAAAGTAGGACGTTACTATAAACAGATACTTAAAATGTGGATGTAGTTTTAGAATTGAGTAATGAATAGAAGCTTGAAAAGAGCAAAAATAACACTTTAAATACTAAGGTACAGCCAATCCACCTCATAGTATTTTAATTGCTTCATATACATACAAAAGTGAGCTCTGGTGGCCTAGGGGCAAGAAGCTGTGCTGAAATCCCAAAGGCACAGCATTCGAACCCCACCAGCAGCCCCGTGGGAGAAGGGTAGGCAATCTCCTCTTGTGTGATTAACTGCCTCTTGAAAACCCACTGGAGGGTCAGCTATTGGTCGGTTCCAACTCTATGGTACATAACAACATGCATGTAGAAAGAAGGATCGATGCCTTTGGATTGTGGTGTTGTTAAAAATATATATAACAAATCTGTCTTGGACAAAGTGCAACTAGAGTGTTCCTTAGAAACAAAGTTGGTGAGACTTTCTCACATCTATTTTAGACATGTTGTCAGGAGGGGTCAGTTCATGGAGAAGGACATCATGCTTGGAAAAATAGAAGGCCAGTGAAAGAGAGGGAGATCCTCAACTGATGGGCTGACACAACCCAGAGGAGAGTGTGAGGATGGTTCAACAGGGTCTGAAGATTGGTGTGAGATGCCAGGGAGCTGGACTAACAGAGCTCACATCTCCAAACTCTGCTCCTAGTCCAATCAGAAAGCCTAGTGATCTGCTGCTGAAAAAATGATAGCCAAGAAAACCATACTGAACCACATAACTCTGTATGACATGCATTTGCTACAGTGCGGTGAGTTGCATAATGTGGTTCTTCTAGCGTTGATAATGCAATTCTCACCAGATAACTTCATGAGGTGTTTGTAGCTCATTAAGAAGATTGGATAGTTTGTAAATAATGTAATTACAGTTTATGGCACATTGGTGTGTTAGAATTTAAGGTGTATCTGATCCAAGCCATGGTATATATTTTCAATTGTTTCTTAGGCATTTGAAAGTTGGACAATGAATAAGAAAGATGAAAGAAAACTGATGCCTTAGTCTTTAAACTGATACCCTGGCTCTTTAGCACTTTAAAGAGGTTCTTGACAGGAGATTTACGAATGCAGCACATCTTTTCATTTCTTTATTGCTGCTACCATAAGTGTTGATTGGATCCAAATAAATTGACATCTTTGATGACTACAATCTTTTCTACATCTGTCATGATGTTGCCTATTGGCCTAGTGGTAATATTTTTTGTTTTCTTAATGTTGAGATGTAATTGTCATTGAAAGATAATTATTTTTTTTTTATTTTCTTAAGGAAGACCTTCAAGTCCATTTCACTTTCACATTGCACATTTGTGGTCATTTGTTAGCTTTTGACTAACAGTCAATGGCTTTTCATACATATCATAGATTCTGCAGTAAGTGAAGTAGAACCCCTTTGGACAATGTGTGGGTTTGAGGCATCAATATTCATGCAGTCAAAAATCCACATATAACTCTTTACTCCCCCCAAGCTTAATTACTAATAGCCAAAGCTTAGTAAATGTGTGTGCTCCCAGGTTTGAAAATATTACAGCAAAGCTAATATATCCACATGAAAAAAAATTAAAAACAAAACAAAACATCTCCACGTGGTATTTTGAAATTCATTCCAATAGTGACTGGACTGAACGATCTGCTGGTTTGACAGACTGATAAAGTCCAAGAGCTTCAGCATTTCATTAGTGTCAGAATCTACTATGATACAGATCAGGATCTACCATGATCCTGGTCTACTATGGATCTACTATGATCCTGGTCTGAAATCTGATATGTAATTATCTTTTCTTTCTCTCTTGCCCTCCTGCAGCTTAATGGAGAAACCTCTCACAGGGCCTCTCTGGATTCTCTTCATCAGAGATGTCACATAGCCTGCTATCTTGTTTTGGAGCTTCTTGCTGGGAATTGTGTTCTCCTTATACACATGCTTGTTTGTGTAGAAGTCATTATTGAGGCACATATAGTACTTCTCAATGAAGACCAGGGCTACATTCTTCACTGTTCAGGTGCGAATGTAGCCCATGTTGACAGGTCCTTGGTGAAAGAGGAAATAGACTAATAGCCAACAGTTAACAAGAAGTCTTAATGATAATAACAGCTGTATGAGGAGGAATGTGGCATCAGGATTGGAGGAAGATTCAACAACCTGCATTATGAAGATGACACAAACTTGCTTGCTGAAACTGAAGAGGATCTGAAGTGCTTGATGCAGAAGATCAATGACTGTAGCCTTCAATATAGATTGAAGCTCAACATTAAGAGAACAAAGATTCTCACCACTGGGCCACTTGGCACCACCATTATGGATGGTGAAGAGATTGAGATTGTTAACAGTTTTAGTTTTCTTGGCTCCATATCAACACACTTGGCACCAGCATCTAGGAAGTCAAGAGATGAATTGCATTGGAAAAGTCGGCTATCAGAGACCTCTCCAGAGTATTGAATAGTAATGATGTCTGGAGACTAAGGTGCACCTCATTCGGGCCATAGTCTTTGCAATTGCATGCTTTGAATCAGAGAGCTAGACAATGACTAAGTATGATAGAAGGAGAGTTGATGCCTTTGAGCTGTGGTGCTGGAGAAGAGTATTGAATATATCATGGACTGTTAGGAGAACAAACAGGTTCATCCTGGAGAAGGTGAAACCAGACTGCTCCTTGATGGCAAAGGTTCTGAAGCTTTGTCTGGTATACTTTGGACATGTTACAAGGAGGAACTGGCCTTTGAAGGGGGACATCATGCTTGGGAGGTTGGAGGGACAACACAGGAGAGGAAGATCCTTGATGAAATGGATTGATTCAGTCACTGGGGCAATGGGAGTAGGTGTGTCAGAGACAATAAGGTTTGGACAGGATAGAGCAGGGCTTAGGATTGTTGTACACAGGGTAGCTACGAGTAGCAAGCAACTCAACAGTAAATAACAACAGCAACAACATTGTCTTACTTATATCTTGTATTTTGTAGGTTTTGTGTACTTTATTCTATAGTTTTATAACAAAGTAACCTAGAGGTAAAAAAATGCTATAAACAAAGTCATAATGAAGAGAAAAATACATTACTGTATTATATTTATCAATACCATAAATTTATGGTATCTCCATTCTTGCTTTTAAATATCATTGAATAATCATGGAATAGTCTTTGGATAGTCCATGGTATGATTAAGACTATTCTCCAGCATCAATTCTTCTGATGTCATCCATAAGAGTTTTCCAGCTCTCTGAGTTTACAAGTAATTGCAAAGATCATGGCCTGGATCAGGTATACCTTAGTCTCTAGACTGACATATTTGCACTTCAGTCCTCTGGAGAGGTTGCAGAGAGCAGAGTTTCCTAATGCAAGCCATTAATGACCATTCAATAGTCATTGAATAGTCCTTGAAATATCATAAAATAGTCGTATCCCATCTTGCTTTAAAATCTTAGTGCTCCTTCATGACATCTTTTTCACCCCAGAACAAGGCACTTGCATGGGCATTAAAAACCTGTTCATGGATATAGCATTTCCCCTCAGTGAAGTGCTTAATGGTGTCTGGGTGCTTATTTGTTTCTTCTCACTTGGCAGAGAGGCTTTTTTGTTGTCTTGACATTTTCAAAGCCATCCTTTGCTAGAATTATATTCTCCAGCTTTAAATCCTTCATCTTCCTTTTGTTTCATTTTGTCATAATGCCTTTGCTATTTTGTGGATCTTATTATAGTCCATGTTTTTATTGTTGTTAAGTGATGCCAAGTATGGCCCACAGAGACTGTATGAACAACAGAGCTGAAACCTGTCCTATCCTATGTCATCCTCATCATCTTCTGACACACTTGAGCCCATTGCTGTGGTCATTGTGTCATTCTATCTTTTGGGGGGGGTCTTCTCTTTCACTGACCCTCCGACTTTCCACTCAACATGCTGCTTTCTGAGGAGTAGCCTCTCCTAGCAACATACTCAAAGAATGGGAAATAAAGCTTCACCATCTTTGTCTCCAAAGAGCACTCTGGCTGCATTTTTACCAAGTCATATCTGTTTGTTCTTTTGGTAGTCAGCAGGATATTCAACACTCTTCTCTGACATCACAACTCAAAGGCATCAATACTATAGATTAGAGTCCATAGTTATGCTTTTATTGTTTTTTCTAACCCTTTCTTTTTCTATGACTTGTGTGACAGTTTACACGGTAAAATGTTTTGATTTTTTAAATTTATTCAATAATGCATATTTTGTTCCCTTTTAACTACTGTAAACACTATGTCTAATTGTCCATTCATTCTACATTGTCCCTCCCTTCATCAATTCCAATAAAGTATTCATTGTTTATCCATTAATTTTCTTCTCCCTGGTAACTATACTAGATTGATTCTCTCCATATATAATTGTTTCTCTAGTTTTCTATAGCAATGATCATAAATAGTATTTGTTCTTTTGAACAAATTATATTTGACACTTAATTCACTATAATGTCTTCTACACTCATCCATGTTGTATTGTGTTTAAAGATTTTTTCATTGTTTATCAATACTGCATAGTATTATTATGTAAGTATACCATGGTTTATCTGTTTGTTTATTGATAGACAGAATTATTTCCATTGTTTTGTTATTGTAAATAAAGCTGCAATAAACATGACTGTGCCTATGTCTGTTAGTGTCACAAGTCTTATTTCTTCATTGTATATTTCATCAACACACTTGATACCAGCAGTAAAGAGATAAAGAGATGTATTGCTCTGGGCAGGTCTATTGTCAGGGACTTCTCCAAAATACTGACAAGCAATGATGTCAGTTTGAAGACTAAGATGTGCCTAATCCAGGCCATGGTCATATGAATGACTTTCTATGCATCTGACAGCTGGACAACAAATAAGGATGAGAGAAAAAGATTTAATACCTATAAGTCGTGGTGTTGGAGAAGAGAATTGAATATCCCATGGACTGGCAAAAGAATGGAAAGGCAAGCTTGGGAAAAGTGCAGCCAGAGGCAAGGATGGCCAAGCTTTGTCTTTCATACTTTGGACATGTTGTTAGGAGAGACTATTCTTTGGAAAAGGGTATCATGCTTAGAAAAGTGAAGGGTCAAAGAGAGGAAGACCCCCATCAAGATGGATTGACATGATGACTGCATAAATAAGCTCAAGTGTATCATGATGGTGAGGATGGGACAGGACAGGACAGGATTCAGAGTCATTGTTTATAGGGTTGCTATGAGTTGTACTCAACTCGATGGCACTGAACAACAAAAACAAGTAATGGAATAGGAGGATCAAATTTCTATTTCAACATTTTAAGCAAAGGCCAAATTGCCTTCCACACCAATTGTACCATTTTGCATTCCCACTAGCAATGTATGAGAGTTCCAATCTCACTGCACCCTTGCCAGCATTTGTCATTTGCTGTCCTGTTGAACTTTGCTATTATTGTTGGGGTGAGATAAAATCTTATTGTTGTTTTGATTTGTATTTTTCTAATAACTAGTGATCTTGAGCATTTCTTAATATTTGTTTTGGCCATCTGAATATCTTTGGTAAAAAGTCTTTTCATATATTTTGTTTATTGTACATAATTAGATTATTTATACATTTTTCTTATTGAGGTGCTAGTGTTTTCTATTAATTTTAGATATGAGTACCTTTTCAGAAATGCCATCTCCAAATATATTTCCCAAGTCTATAGACTATCTTTTTATTTTTTCCAAGAAATTTTGATGCATGTAAGATTTTTATGTTTAGAAAGTTCTGTTCATCCATCTTTACTCTCCTGGATGTGCATTTTTGACTATGTGTGATAATCTATTTACGCTGTAGATTAGAAATTCATTCCTATTTATTTCTCTAATGATCTTTACAGATTTCAGTTTTACCTCCAGGTCTTTGATCCTCCTTCTGTTAGTTTTTGGTTTGTTTTTTTTTTTAAATATTATGTGAGGTATGGATCTTGCTTTAGATTTGTTGTAGATGCTCAATTTTGCAAGGATCATTTGTTAAAGAGGCCTTCTTTTCACCATTTAATAGGCTGCATCTTCTTGTAAAAATCAATTAACCCTAGGTGGATTAATTAATGTGGGTTCTCTGGGCTCTTGATTCTATTCTGTCCATCAATGTGAGTGTTGCTTCAGTATCATGTGACTTCAATTACTTTGCCTGAGTAGTAGGCATTGAGATCAGTAGGTGTAAAGTCTCCTTTATTTTTCTTCTTCAGCAGAGCTTTGCTGATATGGGGTGTTCCTTTCCATATAACATTGGTGATTGGTTTTCCATCTATTTCAAGAATAATGTCAGTGTCTGAATAGGCATTGCATTACATCTATGGATTGATTTGATAGTATTGCTATTTTCACAATGTTGAAATCTTCCTGTTCATAAGCATGGAGTATTCTTTCTTTTTCTAGATTTCTTTTTGTTTCCTGTAGTAGTGTTTTATAATTTTCTTTATTTGATCTTTGTGTCTCTGGTTAGATATGTTCCTAAGTATTTAATTTTGTGAGAGGCTGTTATAATTGCTATTGTCCTTATTTGCCTTCCAGTGTTCTCTTTGTTGCTGTAAAAAAATATGACTGATTTTTGTATGTTGATCATGTATCCTGTCATTTTGCTGAACTGGCCAATGAAGTCCAATAACTTTCTTGCTAAGTCTTCAGAATTTTCTATGTGTAATATTGTATCATCTGCAGATAGAGATGGTTTTACCTCCTCTTTTCCAATTTGAATGCCTGTTTTGGTTTGTTTTGGGGTTTTTGGTTTTTTGGTTTTTTTTTTGCTATGATGATGGATGCACAACTTTCTTGACTCTAAACCATGAAATATCCCCCTTATTTGTTTCAAAAGATTGCTTGTTAGTCTACATACAGTTTCTTCATGAGCACAATTAAGTGTTCTTGGATTCTCATTTTTCTCAATGTTATCTATAATTTATTATTATCCTAACAGTGTAACATCCCGAAGAAGGGTGACCCAAAAGAGTGTAGAAACTATAGGACAATATCATTGATTTCACATGCAAGCAAGATTCTGCTGAAGATCATCCAAAAGTGACTGGAACAGCACATCAGCAGAGAACTGCCTGAAAGTCCAGGCTGGGTTTAGAAGGTGTCACGGTACTAAGGACATTGTAGCTGATCTTTGATGGATCTTGGCTGAAAGCAGGGAATACCAGAGGAATGTCTATCTGTGTTTCATTGACGAATGCAAAGGCATTTGACTGTGTAGATCATAACAAACTATAGCTGACTCTGAGAAGAATGGGAATCCCAGAACACTTGATCATGCTAATGTGAAACCTATACTTGGACCAAGAGGCAGTTGTCAGAACAGAACAAGGAAACACTGCATGGGTTCAAAATTGGGAAGGGTGTATGCCAGGGATGTGTCCTGTCTCCTTTTCAACTTGTATGCAGAACAGATTATCCAGGAGGCTGGGCTCTATGAGGAGAAATGTGGTGTCAGGATTGGTGGAAGATCTATCAATAATCTACGTTAGGCAGATGACATAACCCTGCTTGCTGAAACTGAGGAGGACCTGAAGTGCTTGCTGCAGAAGGTCAAGGACTGAAGCCTTCAATATGGATTGAAGCTCAATGTTAAGAAGACAAAGATTCTCACCACTGGACCAATTGGCAGCATCAGGATGGATGGTGAAGAGATTGAGATTGTTCACAGCTTTAGTTTGTTTGGCTCCATAGTCAACTCTCTTGGCATCAGCATCCAGGAAGTTAAAAGATGAATTGCCATGGGAAAGTCTGCTGTTAGGTATCTCTCCAAAGTACTGAAGAGCAATGGTGTCTCTCTGGAGACTAAGGTGCTTCTGATATAGGCCATGGTCTTTGCAATCACTTGTTATGCATCAGAGAGTTGGACAATGACTAGGGAGGATAGAAGGAGAATTGATGCCTTTGAGCTGTGGTGCTGGAGAAGAGTATTGAGTGTACCATGGACTGCTAAGAAAACAAACAGATTCATTCTGGAGAGGGTTAAACAAGGCTGCTCTTTGGAGGCAAGGATTCTGAGGCTTCATCTGACATACTTAGGACATGTTGTAAGGAGGGAGAGGTCCTTTGAGAGGGACATCATGCTTGGAAGGGTGGAGGGACAGCTCAGGAGACGAAGACCCTCTATGAGGTGGATTGATTCCGTGACTGGGGTAATTGGGATGGGTGTATCAGAGACAGTGTGATTGGCGCAGGACAGAGCCAAGTTTAGGGCTGTTGTACATAAGGTCACTATGAGTCGCAAGCGACTCGATGGCACATAATAGCAACAAAACAACAACAGTGTAATACATTTACATAGCCAATAAAATACAATATCTTTCTGTTAGTATCAAGTGCATATCTCTGTTTTCAGTCAAGATCCATTTGCCACAACTATGATATCCCTTGCTCACAGCCCCTTCTGAATCTAGCTTAAATTTCTATGTGCATCAGGGGTGCATCTTTTTCACTTTACCTAGCCAATCTATATTCTGAGTAAATAACCCAAGAAGATGGATAATATGAAGAAGAATGTGAAATCAGGATTAGAAGACTCTTCAACAAACAAATGCAGATGATGACAGTCTTGCTAGTTGAAAGTCAAGAATACTTAAAGCACTTATTGTTGAAGATAAAAGAATATATATAGACTTCAATATGGATTAAAACTTTCAAACTGGACCAATAACAACATCATGATAAATGGAGAAAAGATTAAAGTTTTCAACTATTTCATTTTACTTGAATCAGGAATTAATTCCAATGAAAGTAGAAGTCAAAAAATCAAATTATGTTCTTTTTTTTTTAATCTGCTGTCAAAGACCACTTGAAAGAGATAAAAATTCAGTATATAAAAATTTAACTCTAATCCCATTTAGAATAATCATTGGTGATTCTGAATTTTGTGTTTTTGTTTTTGTTAGATGCCATTGAATTGACTATAAATCACAGCGAACTATGAACAACACACTGGAACCTTGCCCTATCCTGCGCCATTCTCATGATCTGATACGCTGGAGTCACTGTGCCACTCCATCTGGTAAAGGTCTTCCTCTCTTTCTTTGACCTTCCACCTTTCCTAGCTTTTTCCAAGGGCTGAATTTTCACTCCAAAGACTGATAACCCCCGCCCCCCCAGGACTGTTGTTTCTTACTGATAATGTGCCCAAAATGTATGAGAAAAAGTTTTACCAATCTGAAAAGATTGCAAAATATAATAAGCAAATTGGCTTATTATTAATTTTTTGCATTTACTAAGAGAGCAAAGGAAGTAAACAAAAAACCGTCAAACTCATTTCTGTGAAGTTGGAACTGATTCAAAGTTGATTCAACACAAAATAATAATAAGCAAAACTCAAACTTGTAAAAATGGTCAGTCTTATTGCTCTAACAGAGACTGATGAGACCCCTAAAACTAGGCATTTAGTTTCCTTTTGAGCCAGGAGTAAAATTCTTCTCCACTACTGATACTTTTCTGTGCCAGGGAACACAGTCACAGATAACACAGTTCTGATCCTAAGGAATTCATCCTGAAGAAAGAAAAGACTTCATTCTCCAAGAGGAGCAGTTGACTGTCTTTAAAAGCCAAGTATAAGTACTCCCTTTTACTCAAACATTCAGTTTTAATTATGTTAATAAAGCATTTTATTGCTTTAAAATTCAGACCTCATCATCTGTAAATACAACTTGCTTAAAACTGAGGGTTGAGTCAGAGGTGCTGACAACTTTTCTAGTGTATAGAGTCATTCTTTAGAGGTAAATATGTGGTGCCTGTGCCTCCAAAGGAGTAACAGGATGCCAAATTCCTCCTCCTTTTCAGGATTTATAAATGTGCGAGTATAAATTCCTGTCCTCTTAAACTATGTGCAGAAGATAGAAGACTCTTGTCTTTTTCTCCTTATTACCTACTACAGTCACAGCCTGTCTGCATGCTCACACAGAACACAGCTAGATCTATTCCCTGACGTGCTGATGATGAGCCTCTATTTCCACATGAAGGTATTATGACAAGGCGCGACGCTGGGAATCCATTTACTAAAAATTCAGATGAGGAAGAAATTTGAAGTTATTTTTTTTGCCAAAAAGGCAATTAAAGATTTGGGCATAAATGCAGAGAGCCACTGAGGATGCCCAACAAAAAAAAAGGTAAAATGCAACAATAGTTTGGCAAGATGGGAGAAAGAGGCTTTTGGTATGACCAGGATTCCATTTGCACTTGCAAGGCGGACTGATTAACCTACAGCAACTGAACAAAGCCCAGTAAGGAGCAACAACAAAAGCCTAAAGTTCAATATTAATATATTTCTGGACTATAACTGTACACAAATTTAAAATATGAAAGAAAAAAAAAGAATAAAAAGAGAATTCAATGATACCAAAAACCCTCCAACAACAAAACTCAAAACAAAATAGCCTAAAGCTCTTTAACTTCATTGTTAAAACAGATTCTTCTATTTGCCCCCTGATTATACATGTAGGGTTCCCCACCACCCCCTTCAAATGGGCAATTTCTCATGCAGAGCTTACAGCCTCCCAAAAGCTCATCACAGGGTCAACTTTGAATCAGTTCCAACTCCACAGAAATGAGTTTGAGGGTTTTTTGTTTACTCCTTTGCTTTCTTAGTAAATGCAAAACTGTCATCACCCTGTATCATGGGGTTTTACTCCTGATAGACATTGCAATAGGGATTTTCAACTTTTTCTATCTCATGCACAATCTCCAAGTTCATGTACATTCTTTATTTCATTGCATTAAACATGATAGGCCATATCTCCTGTGATTCCTAAGTTCAGAGAAAGGGGAAAGGACATTGATAACAAGGAAGCAACAGAGATGTAATGAAAAGAGAAGATGATCCAGGAAGAAGAATTGTAGAAAGAGGACAAAGCAAACTTTCTCTGGTGTAAGGGGAAACAACATTATCAAACATTATCAGTCGCAAGAAAAAAAGAGAGAGAAAAGGAAAGAAAGAAAGAAAGAAAGAAAGAAAGAAAGAAAGAAAGAAAGAAAGAAAGAAAGAAAGAAAGAAGAAAGAGGAAGAAATGAATAAATAAGTAAGGAAAGTTTGATGGATGGATGAATGATTATGAAAAAATAAAATGAAATAAACCAAGTAGAACCCACTTCCAATGAGTCAATTCCCACTTATACTGACCCTTTGTCTTGTTTCTGACATTTTAAATATTTGACAGGAAGAAACTTCCTCTCTTTCTTTCTTAGACTGATGTAATTGACTCATAACCAACCCTCCCCCGGGGGTCTCTGAGGTTGTGAATGGCACAAGAGGAGAATGACCATTTCCCCCATAAAGTGACTGGTGGATATGAACTGCCAGAGAAATGTGGACTTTGGGTTAGCAGCCCACTCCCTTTGGACTACACCAATGGAGCTCTGTTAGTGCTCAAATAATGCTTAAGTCCTCACCACCCTAAAGCTCAATGAGCTAAAAGAACTAAGTATTTATTTTCAAGTTAATCAATTTATGGGTGAGGCGCAAAGATGGCATCTAGTCTCCAGTCTACAGGTTGGGTTTGGTGGTACTCTACTTGCTCTCGTCTTCTTTGGTATGACAGCTCTCTGGGCCATCAGAGAGGGTGATTCTGATCCAAACATCATAGTGTCTTTGAATCAGAAATAACACTACCCACCACATGTCACAGGAAAAGCAAACTACATGGCCATGCCCTAATATCGAAGAGGCAGAAAATAAACTCTGCTTTCAGATTATGCTTAATCTTGTTTGATTTAATTTAAAAATGTCTTATTATTCTGTTTATGCATTATTTTCCTTATTTTCTTGAGTATCTAGTCTATGTTGTCCTTTGGTTATTTGAATGTATTTAATTTAATTGTTCTCAAGTCTTTCTAGTAGTTCAATCATTTACGTTTCCACAGAGATAATTTATGATGATTTATTTTTTTCTTCCCTATGGGGCATCTTTTCCTGTTTCTTAATATGCTTTGCTAGTCTGTTGTTTTCCTTAGATGCCATCAAATTGGTTTTGACTTACGCCGACCCCACACAAATAATCATAAACACTATCCTATCCTTAACTAAGCCTCACAATTAAAGTTTTGCTTGAGCCCATTGGCCCATTCTTACAGCCACTGTCAAATTATTGGTTGGGGAATCTTCCTCATTTTCAGGACATTCTTTTCCCAGTATGATGTCTTTCTCTAAGGCACCAGTCTCGACAACATATTCAAACAAAGTTTCTCCGTTTTTGCCTCCAAGGAGCACTCTAGTTGCACTTCTTACAAGACAAATTTGTTTGTTCTTTTGGCAGTATATGGTATATTCAGTACTCTTCATCAACACCACGATTCAAAGATAATTATTCTTATTTGGTCTTCCTTTTTCATTACCCAACTTTTGCATGCATATGGGGCATTTGAGAATACCATGGCTTTTGTTGGATGTACCTGGGTCTTTAAACAGATACCATTGCTCTTTTGCACTTTTAGAGAGAGCCCTGACAATAGATTTACCCCTGGTGCTTGGGACTTAACTGTAATTGCTAAAATTTGGAAGTTATCAAGATGTCCTTTAATGGAAGAAAAATTAAAAAAGTGTAGTACATCCATGCAAAACCCCATTGTATAGTGATGGAAAATGAGCTATCAAACCAGGAAAAGAAATGGAAGAAACTATTAGCATACTGCAAAGTGAAAAAGTCAGTCTGAAAAGTTATACTGTTTGATTCCAAGTAACCAACATCTGGGAAAAAACAAAACTATAGAGATGGTGAAAATGCCGGTTATTACTTGAGGAGGAAAAAGGGAATGAATAGATGGAGCACAGAATAATTTTCGTACATTTATTTATTTTTAAATCTAAAATTTTTATTTTATGTTGGTTTACTTATGAAGTTCATATATATTGGTTTTTCACACTGGATCTTTCCGACTTCCTTAACCCACTCCTGCCTCCATCCATCAAATTGTGCGAAGATTATCCAAAAATGACTGGAACAGCACATCAACAGAGAACTACCAGAAGTCCAGGCTGGGTTTAGAAGGGGTCGTGGTACTAGAGATATTGTAG
>NW_006399810.1:14823859-14837505 GCF_000299155.1 Elephantulus edwardii | reverse complement strand
GGATGGGAGTGTCAGAGACGGTGCGATTGACACAGGACAGATCGGAGTTTAGGGCTATTGTACATAGGCTCGCTATGAGTCGCAAGTGACTCGATGGCACATAACAACAACAACAACAACATGATTACCTCACACCCATCATCACCTCTCTTCTTCCTCCACTCTACAATGACGGTCTTATACAGTGTTTGTCCTTATGGGACTGAGTTAGTTCACTTAGCATAATGTTATCCAGTCCTTTCCCAACAAAGTGTGAAAATTATCAAACAATATCATTAACATCACATGGAAGCAAGATTTTGCTGATAATTATCCAAAAACGATTAAGCAATACACCAACAGAGAACTACCTGATGTTTAGGTTAGGTTTAGAAGAGGCCATGGTACTAGGGATATTATAAGTAATGTTAGATAGATCATGGCTGGAAGCAGAGCATACTAGAGGAATGTCTATCTGAGTTTCAATGACTATGCAAAGGTGTTTGACTATGTGGACACAAAAACTGTGGCTGACTCTGAGATGAATGGAAATCCCAGAACATTTGTTTGTCCTGTGTGAAACCTATACTTGGACCAGGAGGCAGTTTTAAGAACAGAGCAAGAAGACACTTCATGGTTCAAAATCAAGAAGGGTGTATGTGAACAAAGCCGCAATAAACAGGGGTGTGCATATATCTGCTTGGATGGCAGTTATGGTCTCTTTAGAGTATATTCCCAGTGGTGGAATTGCTGGGTCAAATGGTATCTCTATTTGCAACTTTTTGAGAAAACACCACACCGCTTTCCACAGTGGTTGCACCATTTTACACTTCCACGACCAGTGAAAAGGGTTCCTGTCTCTGCAACCTTGCCAGCATTTGTTGCTTGCTGCTCTGTTAAATTTTTTTTGTTTTTTTGTTCTGTTAAATTTTGCTAGAGTGACTGGGGTGAGATGACAACTTAAGCGCCCATCAACAAATGAATGGATAGAGAAGCTGTGGTATATTCACACAATGGAATACTACACTGCATTGAAAAACAAGGAACTCATGCAATATTATTAAAAATGGGTGACCCTAGAAGACATTATGCTGAGTGAAATATCTCAGTCACAAAAGGACAAACACTGCATGGTGCCACTGTTGTAGAATGGGACTGACATCAGGGTTGGGGAAAGAATGAGAAAAAACTGAATAAACTATGTATACTGCATTGAAATGGATGAGGGAGAGAACAGTTCAAAAGCAATATATTATAGGCTATTATGATTATCATAAGAGTCCGGAATGAAGGTTGCAAAGTGGAGTATACTGGATGGGTGCTGGGTGGGGGGATTGTATACCAATGAAGGAATTTTTCTTTCACTTTTCAAAGAGAAGAGAGAACTGGGGGCGGAGGGGGGGGGAAGGCGGGGAGAAAAGTGCAACAATGAATGAATGGAAATCCAAAATCTCTGTAAATGCTCATTAAAATTAATTTTTAAAAAGTTAAAAAAAAGAAGGGTGTATGCCAGGCATGTATTCTGTTTCCATACCTTTTCAATCTATATACAGAAGAGATCATCCAGGAGTTTGGGCTGTATGAGAAGGAATGTGGCATCAGAATTGGAGACTCATTAACAACCTATGTTATACAAATGACACAACCCTGTTTGCTGAAACTGAGGAGGACTTGAAGCACTTGCTGCAGAAAGTCAAGGACTGTAGCCTTCAATATGGATTGAAGCTCAACATCAAGAAAACAGACTCTCACCATTTGGCCAATTGGCACCTTTATATAGATGATGAAGAGATTGAAATTGTTAACAGCTTTAGTTTGCGTGGCTCCACAATCAACATTCTTGGTATCAGCAGCCAGGAAAACAAGGAAAAATTGCATTGGGAAAGTTGGGTGTCAGGGACCTCTCCAGAGTACTGAAGAGCAACAATTTCAGGCTGGAGACTAAGGTGCACCTGTTCCAGGCCATAATTTCTTGCTATTTGTCGGAGAGCTGGACAATGAATAACTAGGAATGATAGAAGGAGAATTGATACCTTTGAGCTGTGGTGCTGGAGAAGAGTGTTGAATATACCATTGCTTGCCAAAACAAGTTTGTCCTGGAGAGGGTAAAACCAGTCTGCTCCTTGGAGACAAGGATTCTGAGGCTTCATCTGACATGCTTTGGGTATGTTGCAAAAAGGGACCGAAGGGTGGAGGGATGGAGAAAGAGAGGGAGACCATCGATAAAATGGATTGATATAGTTTCTGAGGTAATGAGGGTAGATATGTCAGAGACAGTTAAGTTGGCACAGGATAGAGCAGGTATCAAGGCTGTTGTACATAGGGTTGCCTTGAGTTGCAAGAGACTTGATGGCACATAACAACAACAAAACCAACATTGGTTTGCATACAAAATTCGTATACTCTTTTTCATTCATGTACATTTTGTTCACACATTCCTTTATTAGCATGTTTTATATGATCATTAATAGACATTATTTTGTTTAAAATTAATCACACTGATCAATATCTACTATTACCTTGTCTTTGCAAGTCCCTATTGGATCTTTCCCAATTTCTTCAACCCTCTCTCCTCCTACTAAACTATTATCCCAGGGATTTCTCCCCTTCTCCACACTCTACCCCCCTCCCCTTCTCCATTGGGACTTTTATACACATCTTTAGTTATTGTTCAATTTTTACAATAATGGTTTTATGCAGTATTTGTCCTTATGATGGTCAGTTAATTTACTCAGCACAATACTCTTTAGACTCTCCTATGCTATGTAGTATTTTGTGAAATTGTTGCTCCTTGGTGAAGCATAGTAATCCATTCTGTGAATGTACCATCATTTCTCAATCTGTTTGTTTGTTGATGGACATGTGGTCTGTTTCCGTTTTCTTGCTATTGTGAATAACACTGTTATGAACATGTTGCTGTTGTGTACTGACCCATAGCTGACAGTTAATCACACAAAGGAGACTGACTATCCTCTTCTTGAATTTGGGATTACAGTGCAGACATATCTCCATTTGTTCTCAGGTCTATTTTCTTTTCGGTATATTCCTAGAAGTGACATAGTCACTTCAGCAAAATTCTGCTGAAGATTATCCAAAAATGACTGGAACAGTACATTGACAGGGAACTACCAGAAATTCAAGGTGTGTTTAGAAGAGGCTGTGGCACAAAAAAACCTTATAGCCAATGCCAGATGGATTTTGGCTGAAAGCAGATAGTACCAGGGGACCTTCTGTTGTTCATTAACCATGCAAAGCATTTGAGTGTGTGGATTATAATAAGTTGTGGATAAACTGAAAAGAATGGGAAACCCAGAACACTTGATTGTGCTCCTGTGAAAACTAGTTCAGGAAACAGTCTTCAGAATGAAGCAAGGAAACAGTGCATAGTTCAGAATCAGAAAAGGAGTGTGTCCAGTGAGGTATCCTGTCTGTATACCTTTTCAATATTTACATGAAACAGATAATTTGAAAGGCTGCACTTTATGAGGAGGCATGTGGGATAGAGGTTTAGGGGAGAAAATGTGCAACAATGAATAAATAAAAGAGGGGAGAAATAAAAAAAAACCAAAAAAGTAAACAAAAAAAATGGAGGAAGACTCATCAACGACCTGCATTATGCAGATGACACAACCTTGTGTGCTGAAACTGGTGATGACCTGAAGAAGGCCAAGAACTGCAGTCTGATATAGAATGAAGCTCAACATCAGGAAAACAAACATTCTTAGAACTGGACCAATTGGCAGCACAATGACCAACAGAGAAGAGATTGAGAATGTTAACAATTATAGCTGGCTCGGTACCACGGTCAACAATCTTGGAAACAGCAATCAGAAAATCAAAAGACAGATTGCATTTAGGAAATTGCTGAAAAGGACCTCTTCAGAATGCTGAAGAGCAACTATGCCAGCCTAGAAACTAAGATGTGCCTAATCTAGGTTATGGTCTTTGCAATTACTTTCTATGTATCAGAGAGCTGAACAGTGACTAACGATGACTGATGAAGAACTGATGGCTTTGAGTTGTGATTCTGGAGAAGAATATTGAACATGCCTTGCACTTTCAAGACAACAAACAAGTTTGTCCTGGAGAGGGGAAAACCAAGTTGTTCTTTGGAGACAAGGACTTTAAAGCTCCATTTGTCATACTTTGGGCATGCTGCCAGGAGGGATCAGTCTTTGGAAAAGGATATCATGCTTGGAAGGATGGAGGGACGGCACACGAGAAGAAGACCCAGGAGAAAGTGGATTGACACAGTAACAGGGGTAATGTGGGTAGATGTGTCGAAGATAGTGAGCTTGGCTCAGGATAGGACAGGATTCAAAGCCATCGTACATAGGCTTACTATGAATTGTAGGTGACTCGACAGCACATAACAACAACAATTGAATTTCTATGATCAGTTTTTGAGTAAATGCCAAACTGTCTTCTAGAGTAATTGTACCACTTTGCAATCTCACGAGAAGTGCATGAGGGCTCTAATCTCTTCATTTCCTCTCCGACATTTATAGTTTGCTGTCCTGTTAAACTTTGTCACTTTTACTAGAACGAAATGGTGTTTCATTGTGGTTTTGATTTGCATCTTTCTTATTGCCAGTGATTCTGCACATTCCTTCTTATGTTTATGAAAAGTCTTTTTATGACTTTTGCCAGTTTTGTGATTTTGTTTTTCCTCTGTGGAGGCCCTATAGAATTCTGTAAATTTTTGTTATAAAGCCATTTTCTGAGATTTCATTGCCAAATGTTTTTGCCCCAGTCTGTAAGTATTCTTTTCACCTTATGGGGAAAAGTGTTTAAACACACAGGGACTTATGTTATCCTCTCCTGGTTTTGCATTTCCAGATGTATTTGCCAGTCTATTTATAACATAAGTTAGGGCTTCTAAATTTTGTCCCTTTTGCTATTTATGGTTTTGAGCTTTACCCCTAGGTCTCTGATCAGCCTTAAGTTGATTTTTGTGTATGGAGTGAGGTGTGGATCCTGCTTCAGTCTTCTGCAGATGTTGTTATTGTTATGTGTCGTTGAATTGTCTGCGACCTATAGTGACCTTATATTCTGACACACCAAGCCCTGTTGCCTCAGTTACTGTATCAATCCATTTTATCCAGGATCTTCCCCTTCTGTGCTGTCCCTCCACCCTTCTGAGCATGATGACCTTCTTCAAGGACTGGTCTCTCCTGGTTACGTGTCCAAAGTATGTGAAATGGTGCTTCAAAATCTTAGCCTTCAAGGAGAAAATTAGTTTTACTCTCTAAGACAGACTTATTTGTTCTCTTGGCAGTCCACAGTATGTTCAAGACTCTTCTCCAGGACCACAACTCAAAGGCATTGATTCTTCTTCTGTTATCTTTAGTCATTGATTGTCCAGCTCTCTGAAGCATAACAAGTAATTGTGAAGACCATAGCCTGGATTAAGCGCACCTTAGTCTCTAGACTGACATTGTTGCTTTCCAACACTCTGGAGAGATTGCTGACAGAAGATTTTCTCAGTGCAAATAATCTTTGTTTTCCTGTCTGCTGGTATTAAGAGTGTTGATTGTGGAGATGAACAAGCAGTAATTGTTAACAACCTCAATATCTTCTCCATCTAACATGGTGCTACCAATTGGTCCAGTGGTGAGAATCTTTATATTCTTGATTCTGAGTTTCAATCTATATTTAAGACTACAATCCTTGACCTTCTACAGCAAGGGCTTCGGGTGTTCTTCAGTTTCAGCAAGGTTGTGTCATCTGCATAACTAGATTGGGTTTTTGGGGTTTGTAAAATTTTAAACTTTTTTACAGAATATACTTCCTATTTAATTTTTTTCTCTCATTCATTCATTGTTGCACATTTTCCTCCCTTCCCACACATCCCCAAGTTCACTTTTCTCTTTGAAAAGAAAAAAATATTCTTTCATTGTTATGCAATCCCCCCAAGTCCACAGTTCATTTTACTATGCATTTCTTTTTCTTGAATCTTGCCATGAAAAGAATACATAACCATATATTCCTTTTAAACAGTTCTCTCCCTCATCTGTTTCAATGCAGCATACTTATTTATCACTCTTTTCTTAGGGTCCCCCAACCCAATGTTAGTCCTGTTTTACCACAGTGGCACTATGCAATATTTGTCTTTTTGTGACTGAGATATTTTACTCAGCATAATGTTCTCCAGAGTCACTCATTTTGAATAATATTGTATGAGTTCCTTGTTTTCAATGCAGTGTAGTATTCCATTGTGTGAATATACCACAGCTTCTCTATCCATTCGTTTGTTGATGGGCACTTAGGTTGTTTCCAACTCCTTGCTATTTTGAACAAAGCTGCAATAAACATGGGTGTGCATATATCTGCTTGGGTGGCAGTTATGGTCTCTTCAGAGTTTATTCCCAGTAGTGGAATTGCTGGGTCAAATTGTATTTCTATTTGCAACTTATTGAGAGAGTGCCATACCGCCTTCCACAGAGGTTGCACCATTTTACACTCCCATCAATTGTGAATAAGGGTTCCAGTTTCTCCACAACCTCACCAGCATTTGTTGCTTGCTTTTCTGTTAAAATTTGCTGTTCTTACTGGGGTGAGATGATATATCATAGTTGTTTTGATTTGCATCTCTCTTAGAGCTAGGGATTTTGAACATTTCTTCATGTGTTTGTTGGACATATGAATGTCTTTTTTGGCAAAGTGTCTGTTCATATTCTGTGCCCATTTTTCAATTGGATTATTTACCTTTATCTTGTTGTGGTGCTCAAGTATTTTATAAATTCTAGATGTCCCTTATCTGACATGTCATTACAAAATACTTTTTTCCCAGTCTGTGGCTTCCCTTTTTACCCTGTTGGAGAAGTTTTTGAATGTGCATAGGGATTTGATTCTTAGAAGGTCCCATTCATTTATTTTATCTTCTCCTGGTTGTAGGTTTTTGAGGATACTTGGAAGACCTTTTATGTTTTGGATTAGGACTTCTAGCGTTCTTCCAGGCTGTTCTTTAATGAAGATAATAGTTCTTGGATTTAGTCCTAGGTCCCTGATCCACCTTGAGTTGATTTTTGTATATGGAGTGAGGTGTGGATCTTGCTTAGTCTTTTGCAGATACTTTTCCAATTTTGCCAACACCATTTGTTTAAAAGGCTGTCATTTCCCCACTTAATTCATTTTATCTCCTTGAGAAAAATCAGTCGACCATAGATAGATGGGCTGATTTCTGGGTTCTCAATTCTATTCCATTGATCTACGTGTCTGTCATTGTACTATTATGCTATCTTAATCACTATGGCAATGTAGTAGGATTTGAAATCAGGGAATGAGATACCTCCTACTGGAAGGTATTTTTACATGGTGTTTTGCTTATTTGGGGCTTCTTGTCATTCCAAATGAAACTGGAGATTGCCTTTTCCACCTCGTCGAAGAATGAGATTGGTATTTGTATTGCAATTGCATTAAAAGTGTAAATTGCCTCTGATGTTATTGCCATTTTCACAATATTGAGTCTTCCTATCCATGAGCAAGGGATATTCTTCCACTTCTCCAGCTCTCTTTTTGTTTCTTGTAGTAGTGTTTTGTAATTTTCTTTGAATAGATCCTTTGTGCTTTTGGTTACATTTATTCCTGAGTATTTAATCTTGTGACTAGCTATTGTAAATGGTATTGCTTTTCTTAGTTCTGGCTCTGTATTCTTTTCATCACTGTAAAGAAATCCTACTGATTTTTGTATGTTGATCTTGTATCCTGCTACTTTGCTGAATCGGTCCACTGTCTCCAATAGTTTTCTTGCTGAGTCCTTAGGGTTTCCTAAGTATACTATCATATCATCTGCATATAGAGATAATTTTACCTCCTCTTTGCCAATTTGGATACCTTTTGTTTCCTTCTCTTGTCTTATTGCTATCGCTAAGAATTCCAATACAATATTGAATAAGAGAGGTGATAGTGGGCATCCTTGCCTAGTTCCTGTTCTTAGAGGGAATGACTTTAACCTCTCTTCATTGAGAAAAATGTTGTCTCTCATGTTTGCAGAAATACTTTTTACTATGTTGAAGAAATTCTCCTCTAATTCTATTTTGTTGAGTGTTTTAATCAGAAAAGGGTGTTGGATTTTGTCGAAGGCTTCTTCTGTATCAATTGGTATTATGTGGTTCTTGTTCTTTGCTTTGTTAATGTGATGAATTACATTAATTGTTTTTCTTATATTGAACCATCCTTGCATACCTGTTATGAATCCCACTTGGTCATGGTGAATTACTTCTTTGATGTATCATTGGATTCTACTGGCCAGTATTTTATTCAGGATTTTTGCATCTATGTTCATGAGAGATATTGGCCTATAGTTTCCTATTTTGGTGATGTCCTTTCCTGGCTTTGGTATCAAGGATATGTTTGCTTCATAGAATGAGTCTGGTAGAATTCTATCTTTTTCTATTTTCTGAAATAGTTTGTGTAGAATTGGTGACAGTTCTCTAAATGTTTGATAGAATTAACTTGTAAAACCCTCTGGTCCAGTGGTTTTTTTGGTTGGACATTGTTGTATTAGCTTTTTAATTACTTCTTTTGTAATGAGTCTGTTCAGATGTTCAATTTTGGTTTGTGTCAGTTTAAGTAGGTTGTGCATTTCTAAGTATTTATCCATTTGCTCTAGGTTTTCATATTTGTTTAGGTAGAGTTTTTCATATTACTCTAATGTTAGCTTTTTATTTTAGTTGGTTCTGTTGTGATGTTGTCTGATTTGTCTCTTACTCAGATTATTTGTGTCTTCTCCTTCTTTTCTTTTTTGAGTTTTTCTAGTGGTTTGTTGACTTTATTGACCTTTTCAAAGAACAAACTTTTAGTTTTGTTGATAGTTTCAATTGTTTTTCGGTTTTCTATTTCATTTATTTCTGCTCTAATTTTTAGAATTTTAGTTTTTTTAAGAGAGTGTCAGATTTTCTTGCTGTTCTTTTTCAATTTGTTGGAGATGTTGGATTAGAGAGCCAATGGTCAGTTTTTCCTTCCTTTGATGGGTTTGCTCATTGCTATAAATTGTCCTCTGATTACTGCTTTGACTATTTCCCAGAGGTTTTGGTAATTCATGTTTTCTTTGTCATTTGTTTCAAGAAACTTTTTAATTTCATTTTTTATTTCTTCTAGTGCCCACTCATGTTCAAGTTGTTGTTCAGCTTCCAAATGTATGGGGTTTTTTTTCTCCTTTATTCTCTTGTTATTAATTTCTAATTTTGTGGAGTTGTAGTCTGAGAAGATACTATGTATAATTTCTATGTTTTTTAATTTGTTGATGCTTGCCTTGTCATCTAGAATGTGATCTGTTCTGGAGAATGTTCTATGCACATTGGAAAAGAAGGTATACTGTTATTTTTTGGTGTGCATTAGCCTATAAATATCTATGAGATCGAGTTGGTTTATTGTGTGGTTTAATTCTTGAGTGTCTTTGTTGAGATTCTTTCTGGTAGTTTTGTTTTTTCTTGGGAACCCTTAGTCTTTTGTTTTATCCAATTGTCTCTTTTTCTTATACAGTGTGGAGATCTACTTATGCTTCTTTAAATTATGAGCTGAGTTGTAAGGATAACAATAGAAAGGGGGGGAACACAACAGCTACCCATCCAATGTGGCCTCTAGGTACCATGCTCTGTCAGACATCATGGAGCCTGAAAGAGTCTGGGAAGTAAAATAAAATAAATCTGCAGTTAAATACCCAATTTCACAATTAATAAATAAGCAAGTGAGAGCAATTGCCAATCAATAAAAAAATTAAGCCTGAATAGCAAGCAAAACTATGAACTGACTCATAGCTGACGTTCCAATGGGTTGCTAAGACTGTAAATCATATGGAGTAGGACTGACTGTCTTATTCTTTTGAAGTTACTGGTAGATTGGAAACTCTAGAAAGGAGTTACTTTAGGTTAACAGTACAGCTCCCTAGAGACTAGATCACCAGAGATCCATCATTAGGAGTTCACTTATCCATATCATGCAGTCAGAACCGACTCATAACTGACCTTCCAGTGGGTTTCTGAGGTTATACATTGCCCCAAAGAAGATTGCTTGTATTTCTCCTGTGGGTCCACTGGTAGATTCAAATTACCAGAGAGTGTTATTTGAGAATTAGCAGCTCAACTCCTTGTAGATTTTGTCACCAGAGCTCCCTCATTAGTAATTGTCATTGTATACTGTAAAATCAACCAAATCAAAACTGACCCTGCAGAAGATTTCCAGAGGAATGGTGACGGATTGTCCATTCTTCTCCCATGGAGCAGTCAGTGGATTGAAGCAGTATGCCATTGAGTTGGCAGCACAGCTCCTAAACCACCAACCCACCAGAGCTTCCTTATTAGTACTTGTTGCTGGGTAACGAAATCCACAAGAATCAAAGTTTTGACCCTCCTGAATTTAAAGACCATCTCAGGGACAGGTTTGCAGCCTTAAATGCTAGTGACTGAAGACCAATGAGAGGATATCAAGAATATCATTCATGAAGAGTGCAAAAGGTCATTACAAAGACAGAGAAAGAAGAAAGAAATCCCCAAAATGGATGCCAGATGAGACTCTGGATTTTGCACTAGACTGCCAACAAACCAAAGCAAAGGGAAGAAATCAAGATAAAAAGGAGCTGAACAGAAGATTTCAAAGGTCAGCACAGGAAGATAAAAGTATTATGACGTGCAGAGAGCTGGAGTTGCAAAATCCAACAGGACAAACTTGCTCAGCCTTTCTTCAGCTGAATGAACTAAAGAACAAATTCAAGCCTTGAGTTGCAATATTTAAGGTTGTTGTTGGAAGTATAATGAATGATCCAGAAAGCATCAAAAGATGAAAGGAGTAAACAGAGCACTATACCAAAAACAATTGGCGGACACAGAAGTATTTAATGAAACAATATATGATCAAGAGCCTTTGTGGATTAAAAAGAAAGTTCAAGGTGCTCTGAAGGAATTGGCAAAAAACAAGGCTCCAGGAACTGATTTCATATCAATTGACATGTTTCAACACACATGGACAAGCTCACCAGGCTGTGCCAAAAAATCTGGAGCACAACAAGTGGAAGAGATCTGTATTTGTTCTCATTCCAAATATGGTGATCTGACAGAGTGTGGAAATTATTGAACAACATAATTAATGTCACATGCAAGCAAGATCTTGCTGAAAATTAGCCTGAAACAACAGGAACAGCATGTCAAGAGAGAACTTCCAGATGTGCAGTCTGGGTTGAGAAGATGTTGTGTCAATAGGGATGTTATAGCCAAAGTTAGATGGATCTTAGCTGAAAGCAGAGAATACAGAGGAATGTCTATCTGTGTTTCATTGACTGTTCAAAGGCATTTGACTTTGTGGATCATAACGTACTGTGGCTAACTCTAAGATGAATGGGAATCCCAGAACACTTGATTGTGCTTATGCAAAATCTATACTTGGACTAGAAGACAGTCATCAGGAAGGAAACACTGCATGACTAAAAGTCAGTAAAGGTGTATGCGAAGGATATATCTTATCTCCATACCTTTTCAATCTATATATAAAACAGATCATTCAGGAGGCTGGACTCTGAATATGGCATCAGAAATGATGGTAAACTCATCAACAACCTTCATTGTAAAGATGACACAACCTTGCTTACAGAAACTGAGAAGGACTTGAGGCATTTGCTGAAGAAGGTCAAGGACTGCAGCCTTCAACATGGATTGAAGCTCAGCATCAAGAAAATAAACATTCTCATCACTGTGCCAATTGGCAACTTCATGACAGATGGAGAAAAGATTGAGGTTGTTAACAACTTTAGCTTGCTTGGCTCCATAATCACCACTCTTGGTACCAGCAACCAGAAAATCAAAAGACAAATTGCATTGGGAAAAATCTGGCAGATATCTCTCCAGAGAACTGAAGAGCAGTGATCAGTGTAGAGATATGGTGTGCCTAATCTAGGCCGTGGTCTTTGCAAATACTTTCTATGCATCAGAGAGCTGGACAATGATTAAGAATCATAGAATAATTGATGCCTTTGAGTTGTGTGCTGGAGAAGAGTATTTAGGATAACATGGACCACCAAGAGAATAAACAGGTTTGTCCTGGAGAGTGTGAAATCAGGCTATTCCTTGGAGGGAAGGATTTTGAGACTTTGTCTGACATATTTTGGGCATGTTTCCAGGAGGGACCAGTCCTTCGTGAGGGGTATGATGCTTGGTAAGGTGGAGGGACAGCACAGGAGAGGAAGACCCTGCATGAGATGAATTGACTCAGTGACCAGAGAAGTAAGGGCAGGTTGATCAGAAACAATGAAATTGGCTCAAGATAGAACAGGGTTCAGAGCTATTGTACATATATGAGTTGCTATGATTTGCAGGCAACTTGATGACACATAACAACACTGTTAAGTCAGAACTGATTCATAGCTAGCTGACCCTCCTTTAGGTTTTCAGAGGCAGTAAATTGCATGAAAGGAGATTGCCCATCTTTCTCCTGTCAAGCTGCTTGTGGATTTGAGCCATGTGACTTTGAGTTGGCTGCACAATTTCTTTTTTTTTTAAAGTTTTAATTTTTTAGTACTGGTGTATTTACAAAGTTCAAATACATTGTTTTCACAACAGATCTTTCCCATTTCCTTCATATCCCCCCAATCAAATTGTACAACTCTACAATTAACTCCCCTGCAGCCCATCCTTATTTCTCACCCTTCTGCTTTCACCCTCCCCTCCCACACCTTGGATTTGCATAGTCATGCTACAATAATGGTTTTATGCAGTATTTTTCTTTATGGGACTGAGTTAGTTCACTCTGCATAATGCTTTCTAGTCCCTTCCAGGTCTAGAAAGAATTTACAAAATCATTGCTCCTGCATGCTGTATAGTATTCCATTGTGTGAATGTACCAAAATTTCTCAATCCATTTGATTGTGGTTGGACATCTGGGCTGTTTCCATGTTCTTGCAATGCTGAATACCACTGCTAAGAGCGTTGGTGTACAAGTTTCCATTTGTCCCTCAGTTCTTATTTTCTAGGGATATATTACAAACAGGGGAATATCTGGGTCATATGGAATTTCTACTTTTAGCTTTTTGAGGAAGCACCAAACTGCCTTCCACAGTGACTGTACCATTTTACAACCCCACAAACAATGTATAAAAGTTCCTATCTCTCCTCATTCTCTCCAATATTTATTACTTCAGCACAATTTTTTATCCACCAACTAACCAAAGTTCCCTTCTTAGTAATTGTTCTTGTTTCTATGTGCCATCGTTTGCGACTCATAGCCATCCTGTACAACAGCTTTTAACCCTACTCTATGCTGAGCCAACTTTATTGTCTCTAACACACCTATCCCCATTATCCCAGCTGCTGAGTCAATCCTTCTCATCCAGGGCCTTCCTCTCCTGCATTGTCCCTCTACCCTCCCAAGCATGGTGTCCCTCTCCCAGGAATGGTCCCTCCTTGCTGTATGCCAAGGTATGTCAGATGGAGCTTCAGAAGCCTTGCCTCCTTAGAGCAGCTTGGTTTCACCCTCTCTAGAACAAACCTGTTTGTTCTTCTAGTAGTTCATGGTATATTCAATACTCTTTTTCAGCAACACAACTCAAAGGGATTGATTCCTCTTCTATCATTATTAGTCACTGTCCAGCTTTCTGATGTTGTTGTTGTTGTTATGTGCCGTCGACTCATAGTGACCCTATGTACAACAGCCCTAAACCCTGCTCTATCCTGTGCCAA
>NW_006399810.1:14817190-14822398 GCF_000299155.1 Elephantulus edwardii | reverse complement strand
GTATATTCCTTCCATCTTCTTTTGATACCTACTGGATCATTTAACATTCTGCCTAAAGCATCCTCGATTGTAGCAACTCGAGGTTTGAATTTGTTCTTCAGTTCTTTGAGCTTAAAATGTTGAAGGACCTCCAAAATAGCTTCTGACATGCCTCCAGGTAACAAGCCCCAAGGTGGAGTCTAAACCGGTTGGGGAGGAACAAATCAAGAGACAGAGGGAAGCAGCTGAGACCAGGCACCACAGAGGACCTCCACAATAGCTCCTGACACGCCTCCAGGTAACAAGCTCCAAGGCAGAGGAGCTTTCTGATGTATAACAATTAATTATAAAGACCATAGCCTGAATCAGGAACACCTTAGTCTCTATACTGACATTGTTGTTCTTTCATTTGCTGGAGAGGTCCCTGACAGCAGATTTCCCAATACAATTTGTCTTTACTTCCTGATTCTGGTACCAAGAGTGTTGATTGTGGAGCCAAGCAAACTAAAGCTATTAACAATCTCAATCTCTTCTCTGTCTATCATGATACTGCTAGTTGGCTCAGTGGTGAGAGAATATTTGTTTTCTTTTTTAATTGATATTTTAATGAAAGTCTACAGAAAACATGGATTTCCATTCATTCATTGTTGCACATTTTCCTCCCTCCCCTCCCCAATTCACTTCTCTCTTGAAAAAGATTCTGTCATTGTTGCACAATTTTCTTCCTCCACCCCTAGTTAATTTTGCTATGCACCTTTTATTCTGAACTGTTGTCACGCAAATAATACTTTAGACAATTCTTTCCCTCATCTATTTCAATGCAGTGTTCATTACATATCCTTTCTTTTCTTAGTTTCCTCCCCAACTCAATGTCAATTCTGTTTTATAACAACGGCATTTTGTGGTATATGTTCCTTTGTGATTGGGATATTTCACTTAGCATAATGTCTTCCAGATTCATCAATTTTGTAGAATAGTTCATGAGTTCTTTGTTTTCAGTGTTGCATTTAATTTTGTGACTATACCACAGCTTCTCTATCCATTAGTTTGTTGATGAGCACTTGGGCTGTTTCCATCTCTTTGCTAATATGAACAATGCAGCAATAAACACGGGTGTGCATATATCTCTTTGGGTGGCGGTTTTGGTTTCTTTAAGGTATATTCCTAGACTTGAAATTGCTGATTCAAAGGTATTTCTTTTTTCCAACTTTTTGAGAAAGCACCATACTGCCTTCCATAGTGGTTGCACCATTTTACACTTCCACCAACAGTGAATAAGAATTTCAATTTCTCTACAACCTCATCAGCATTTGTTGCTTGCTGCTCTGTTGAACTTTGCTATTGTTACTGGAGTGAGATGATATCACATTGTTGTTTTGATTTGTATCTTTCTTAGAGGTAGGGATTTTGAACATTTCTTCATGTGTTTGTTCACCATCTGAATGCCTTCTTTGGTGTATCTGTTCATATCCTGTGCCTATGTTGCAATTGGTTTGCTTATCTTGGTTTTGTTGAGATGCTGTTCTATAGATTTGTTGAGTGTTCTATAGATTCTAGATATAAGTCTCTTATCAGAAATGTCATTACCAAATATTTTTTCCCAGTCTGTGGCTTTTGTTTATATTCTGTTAGAGAATTTTTTTTTTATATGCATAGGGATTTGATTCTTAGAACATCCAATTCATCTATTATATTCTCTCCTGGTTGTAGCTAAATCTTTGTTTTCTTCATGTTTATCGTCAATCTATATTTAAGACTGTAGTCTTTGACTTTCTGCAGCAAATGCCTCAGATCCTCCTCAGTTTCAGCAAGCAGGGTTGTATCATCTTCATAGTGTAGGTTGTTGATGAGTCTTCCTCCAATCCTGACGCCACATTCCTCCTCAAAGAGTCCAGATTCCCAGATGATCTGATCGGATATAGGTTGTAAATGTATGAAATCATTAGTAATTGGAGGAATACAAATCAAACAAGAAAATGTCACTGCATTCCCATCATAAAAGGGGAAAATTAGGAAAGTGAAAATTGTGTCTGTATTCCCCAGCCAACAAACCTGAACGTCATTAGTGATGACAATCTGAGAGAGGAAGGATGAAGAAAGGAGAATGCAACAATGTAGAAGGGAGAGCAAGTCACTGCTAACGCCAAATCAGCTGATTGTCTGATCTCTTGACAATGATCTGGGAATTTGTACGAACTTCTCCAGAGACAGTTTTGAGTGGGTGAACCTTTCTCTTTAAGACTGCTAACTTTCCTGCATTTCTGCGTTGCTCGTGTGTGGGAATGCAGCCAACTTCTCATGTCTCAGTGGTAATGGGGATGCCCTGGGGTAAAGGCAAGAGGCCCTTCTATGAGGTAAAGAGCTGTCTGCTTGTGCTTGGGAGAAGCTGGTTGCTTTGTTAGCAGGCACAAGCAAACAGTCAGTTCCTTTGAGATCACTAAGGCTAGAAGAAGAAGGCAGAGACATATAAGAACACTAAGGAGGTGCAAACTGTTACAGCCATTCTGGAAAGACATCTAGTAGTATAGAGTCATATATTTATTTCCCATAAATCTGTGACCTTCATTCTTATAAACTCATACAGATTGATACAGGGCATTTAAAGAGTGTTAATTTCATTATTTTTCATACTGCATAGAAGGAGGCAACACAAATGTTAATTATTAGGAATTTAGGCATATAAAATGCAGTGGATACAGTTAGGAAATACATCCAGTAACAAGGAGTAATAAACTAAATTTATGACAGCATGACTAGCTCTCAAAATATGGTGAGAAAGGAAATAGGAAACAATGAGATATGAGATAAAAACATTTGTAAATTAAAGATTGTGCACATAAACAAAACAGTTATACAATAATAGGGAGTTCTGGTGGCATAGTGGTAAGAAATGGCAATGTAATCCCAAGGGCATACAGTTCGAATCCACTAGCTGTTTCATGAGAGAAGGATGAGCAATCTACTTCCTTATGATTTACTGCCTCTGAAAACCTACTGGAGGGTCAGCTATGAGTAGGTTCTTACTTGATGGCACACAGTAACAACAGCAAATATACAATGATAAAAAATATTTTTAAGAAAAGTTAGGATATATACTTATGAAGGGGATTGAAATGGGAAAGAGACTATGGAAGAAGAAACAAAATTATAGTTCTGCTATGTGCTATGAAGGTAAAAGAAAATCAAGAAAATATGTAAGAAAAACTTTGCTTAGATTGGAAAGTAAGAGAAGACTTCTTTAGAAAATTATAGGTAAGTTGAAAATAGACAATGGAGATATTTTGGGGCATGATATTAAAATTATATACCAAACCTGACCGAACATCACAATTACTATATGTTGCAAACTGCTTGAGAAATAAGAAATTAAGAATATACAAAGCAGAGAGTCAGAAAAGCCCATTCCTTCCCTTGCACAATTGCTGGGTACATTTGAAATGCTGATCATTTAGTTAGGAGAAGTCAGCCATCAAGCCACTGGCTATGGGTAAGAAAGTAAAAAAAAGATAAATATAACATTGTTTCAAGAGTTAGAATTAATGTTCCAGATCACAGTGTGAAGCACAAATATCTGGATGTGATCAAATAAACACAGAATATAGGAAATCACTTCAGAAATATAGATCAGAATAAGATTTGTTAACTAGATTTTAAGTCTGATAGGAATATTTAAAGTCAATATTAGCCCGGTATTACCGAGTATCATTCAAGATTTAGATCAGAAACATAAAATATTTTTTAAAGGACCAGAAGTTGTTGTCAGGTGCTGGCAAGGCAAGTACAACTCATAGTGAAGCTATGTACTATGGATCTGAACTCTTCCCTGTCCTGTGTTATCCTCAGCATCTGTGATATACTCAAGCCCATTGTTACAGTCATTGTGTTGATTAGATTGGTGAAGGTATTCTCACTGACCCTCTAGTTTTTCAAGTATGAAGTCTTTTTCCAAAAACTAGTCCCTCCTAATACTATACCCAAAGTAAGTTAGATGACGTTTCACCATCCTTGTCTCCACGGAGCGTCCTGATGCACATTCTCTAAGACATATTTGTTTGTTCTTTTCGCAGCCCAAGACCATTCACTACTCTTGTTGTTTATCATTGAGCTGGAATTGAACAGTGGTTGACCCTACATAGGGCTTTCAGAGGTAATAAATCATGTTGGAGAATTTTTCTACTGTGGAGCAACTGGTGGATTCAATCCATGTACTCTTGTGGTGACAGAACAATTACTTACCACTAAGCTACTAAGACTCCTTATTCACTACTAGATCCACAATCAACACCCTTGGTACCAGCAATCAGGAGATCAGGAGGCATATTGCATTGGGAAAACCTACAGTCAAATACTTCTCCAAATTATTGAAGAGCAACAGTGTCAGTTTGAGGACTAAGGTACACCTGATTCAGGCTATGGGTTTTTTTAGTCACTTCTTATACATCTGAGAGCCAGACAATGAATAAGGATGATAGAAGAAGAATTAATGCTTTTGATTTATGGTGTTGGAGAAGAGTACTGAATATCACATGGAGTGCCGGAAGAACAAATAGATATTCCTTGGGAAAAGTGAAAGAAGCAGAGTACTCCTTGGAAGCAAAGATGACAAAGTTTTGTCTCACATATTTTGGCATGATGTTAGGAAATGCTAATTACTTGGAGAGGAACATCATTCTTGAAAGGGTGAAGAGTCACCAAAAGAGAAGACCTTCAACCAGATGGATTGACACAGTGACTGCAGCAATGGGATTGAGTGTGTCTAAAATAATGAGGATGGCACAGGATAGGATAGGGTTCTGATCTGTCATTCATAGAGTTGTATGAGTCCTACTCAACTTGATGGCACTTAACAACAATACTTGAAGCATTATGGAACAATATCTGACACAAGTATTAAGCTCTGTAAGTTCAGCACAAAATTTAACTGCAAACGAATGGATGAAGCTTTGGTCAAACAACTCTGTTTATAAAAATAGGCAGTCAGATTTGTCTCATAGTCCATAGTTTGTTAACCCCTGACTTAGATTGACAAACAGTATGAAAAGAATAGATTAATTACATCAGTAATGTTTATAGATAAACTAATTGGTAGAAGACAAAATAATTTAAGAATGAGTTAAGTAAAATAGTTTGTAAAAATGAGAACTATAACCAAGGAAGTCAGCCTTTCCGCTGAATGTTTCCTTAAAAATACACCAGTCAGTAGCTAAGAGAATACGCCATCCCCTTTTC
>NW_006399810.1:14814077-14815650 GCF_000299155.1 Elephantulus edwardii | reverse complement strand
TGAATGAACTGAATGCACCAATCAAGAGGAAAAGAGTAGCAGAATGGGTAAAAAAAGCAAAGCCCATCAATATGTTGTCTACAAGAGACACATCTAATAAATGAAGAGAAAGACAACTCAAAATCAAAGGTTGAAAAAATATATATCAAGAAAATAACATCCACAAAAAAAGCAGGAGTGGTACTAATCTCTGATAAAAATAGACTTCAGAATGAAAATCACCATGAAAGACAAGGAAGGGCACTATCTTGTGATTAAAGTAATGGTAGATCAAGAGAACATAACATTGGTCAATATCTATGCATCAAATGATAGACCTGTTAAATACATGAAACAACTGTTAACAGAACTGAAGAAAGAAATAGACAGCACCACAATAGTGGTAGGATACTTTAACACACCACTCTCACCAAAAGAAAGGTCAACTCAAAAGAAACAAAACAAAGATGCAGATGACTTAAACTACACAGTTAGCCAACTCGACTTTCTGGATGGATTCTGAGCACTGCACCCAACTAAAACTCAACTCACCTTCTTCTCAAGTGCACATGGTACATTCACCAGAATTGATCACATACTAGAGTGCAATGCAAGCTTCAACAAGTTAAAGAACATTGAAATAATACAAAGTATCTTCTCAGACACAAGACCATAACAGAAATTAACCACAAGAGGATGAAGCTTATAAAGCCATCAATGTAGAAGCTAAATAACACCTTGCTAGAATACAATTAGGTTATAGAGGACATAAAGAATGAAATAAAAAATTTCCTTGAAATAGTGATAATGAAAACACAACATACCAAAACCTCTGGGATGCAGCTAAGGCAGTCCTCAGGTGCCACTTCATAACAATTGGCAAACACATAAAAAACAAAGAGGCACAATAAATTATCTAACTCATCACATTCATCAAATAGAGCAAAAACAACAATTTAGCCCAACAGCCTCTAGAAGAAAGGAAATTATAAGAATAAGAGCTGTAATCAATGGATAGAAAATGGAAAAAACAATTGGAACTATCAAGAAATCAGGAGACAGTTTTTTGAAAGGATCAATAAAATTGACAAACCACTGGCTAAATTAAGAAAAAACGGAGAAGACATAAATAACTCAATTAAAGAATGATAATGATTACATCACAACAGAACCAGAGGGAATTAAATCTATAATATCAGAATATTATGAAAAAGCCATACTCAGATAAATGTGTAAACTTAGAAGAAATGGATAAATTTCTTGAAACTCATGCCTTACCCAGATTGACAGATCAGATGGTCAGATGTAGAAATATTTCAAAAGACCCATTACAAAAGCAGAAATTGAGCAGTTCATAAAAAGACTCCCCCACAAAAAAAGCCCTGTACCAGATGGCTTCACAGCTGAATTCTATCAAAATACAGAGGAGATTTCTCACCACTTCTACTTAAGTTATTTCAAAATATAGAAAAAGTAGGAACACCAAAAAAGAAAACTACAGATCAATATCTCTTATGAACATAGACACAAAAATCCTTAACAAAATCCTAGCTAATAGAATTCAAAAGTACATAAAAAAATAATTCATCATGGC
>NW_006399810.1:14812822-14813633 GCF_000299155.1 Elephantulus edwardii | reverse complement strand
AGATCCAAAAATCAGTGGAATCCCTCTACAGTAAGAAAGAAAACTCAGAGAAGGAAACCAAGAAAGCAATACCATTTACAATAGTCAACCACAAATTGAAATATTTGGGAGTGAACCTAATTAAAGATACAAAAGACATTTACAAAGAAAATTATGGAGTATTTCTGTAAGACACAATAAAAAACCTAAAGAAATGGAAAAATGTGACCTGTTCATGGATAGGAAGACTCACATTATGAAAACGACAATCCTATCAAAAGCAATCCACATGTTCAACACAATCCCAATATAGATACCAAATTCATTTTTCCAGGAAATTGAAAGGCAAATTGTCAAGTTTATTTGGAGAAGAAAAAGAGCCCAAATAAGAAAAGTACTTCTGAAAAACAAAACCTAAGTGGGAGGCAAAGCATTTCCTGACCTCAAAACCTATTACACAGTGATAGTAATCAAAACAGCATGGTTCTGGTACAATGACAGGCACATAGATCAGTGAAACAGAATTGAGAACGTAGAAATGGACCCACCTATTGATATTTGACAAGGAAATAAAGCCTACCAAATGGGGAAATGATAACCTCTTCAATGAATGGTGCTGCCAAAACCGGACTGTTACTTGTAGGAAGCTGAAACAGAATTGACATCTCACAATTTACACAAAAATCAACTCAATGTGGATCAGAGACCAAAATAAAGTCCCAAACCATAAAGTTCATAAGAAACAAACTGGGACCAAGCTTAGAAGGCCTAGTCAATGGTATAAAGGGACTGCCAAACACAGCAAGAAATACACAATCAGAAGAGGATAAAA
>NW_006399810.1:14804098-14812477 GCF_000299155.1 Elephantulus edwardii | reverse complement strand
TCAATACCATCTCAGACAAGGGTCTCATAACAAAAGTTTACAGAATCCTGCAGGGCCTCCAGAAGAAAAAGACTGATAATTCAATTAAAAAATGATCAAAAAACATGGAAAGACTTTCACAAAGGAGGACATTTAGATGGCCAACAGACACATGAAGAAATGCTCCAAATCACTGAGAGATGCAAATTAAAACCACAATGAGATACCATCTTACCCCAGTAGCAGTGGCAAAGTAGTGCATCAAGTAATAAATATTGGAGAGGATGTGGTGACACAGGAAATCTTAATACATTGTTGGTGGGATTGTAAAATGGTACAACCACTCTGGAAGGCAGTTTGGTGTTTCCTCAAAAAGCTGAAAGTAGAAATTTCATATGACTGAGCTATTCCACTGCTTGGAATATTCCTTGAGAAAATGAGAACTGAAGTTCAGATGGAAACTTGTACACCAATGTTAATTACAGTGTTATTCATTATAGTAAGAACATGGAAACAGCTCAAGTGCCCAACCACAATCAAATGGATTGAGAAATTCTGGTACATTCACACAATAGAATGCTATGTAGCATGCAGGAGTGATGATTTTGTAAATTACTACTAATATGGGAAGACTGGAGAGCATTTTGCTAAGTGAACTACTCAGTCTCATAAAGACAAATACTGTATAAGACCTTCATTGTAGAGAGTGTATGAAGATCCAAATGGGAGAAGGTGGGTCGTGGGGGTGGTGGGCTAAAACAGAGAATTGCACAATTTGATGGGTGGAGGGAGGAATTGGTAAAGAAAAGAGGAACGGTCCAGTGTGAAAAACAGTGTATATGAGCTTTGTATGTAAACCAGTTTTTTGTTGTTGTTATGAGCAGACCAGTCGCCTGTGACTCAGAGTGACCTTACGTACAACAGTCCTAAACCTTGCTCTATGCCTTGCCCGTCTTACTGTCTCTGACACATCTATCCCCATTACCCCAGTCACTGAATCAATCCATTTCACTGAGGGTCTTCCTCTCGTGTGCTGTCCCTCCACCCTCCCAAGCCTGACATCCCTCTCTAAGGACTGATCCTGCCTTGCAACATGTCCAAAGCATGTCAGATGAAGCTTCAGAATCCTTGCCTCCAAGGAGCCGCCTGGCTTCACCCTCTCCAGGACGAACTTGTTTGTTTTCCTAGCAGTTCATGGTATGTTCAATACTTTTCTCCAACACCACAGCTCAAAGGCATCAACTCTCCTTCTGTCATCCCTAGTGACTGTCCAGCTCTCTGATTCATAGCAAGTAATTGCAAAGACCATGGCCTATATATATCAGGCACACCTTAGCCTCCAGACTGACATTATTGCTCTTCATTACTTTGGAGAGGTATCTGACAGCAGACTTCCCCAGTGCAATTTGTCTTTTAATTTCCTGGCAGCTGTAAATCAGTATAAAATAAAATTTAAACAGAACCAAACCCAAATAATACAGCCTTTAATATTGATTACTTCCACTGTTATGTGTTATTATGCTGCTGAGCGGAATGCTCCAAGATGGGCACTTTTGGGTGATGAGAGCCAATGAAAATGCATGATTATAGAGGAATTTGGAATGAAGGAGTTATGGAGTTTGAACCATGCTCTGGTTCTTAAATTTGGTAGGATCTGAGGGCCTGTGGCCCTCAGGCCCGTTTTCAATTGTTTTTGGTTGAATATCCTTCTACGTCATATAGTCCTGGTCTGTCCAATTGCTGTACAAAGGTAACTTGTGATTGCTGTTGCTGAATGCTGTGACACTAATATGTCAAATGTGATAATTGTTACCCATGGTGGACAGTGTTTGGTGGAACTCCTCAATTAAAACAAGCTTGGAAGCAGAAGTGGCATCCACTTCTGAAATAGCTTGCTTCTAGAAACCCTATGAACCTGCAGAAAGGATGAAAATTATACAAGTGTTCAGGTCTTTCTTTCATTGGGTCGCTATGAGTAACCTATGACTCAGTGGCACTTACCAACAACAACAATGCTGCTGAGAATGTTTAAGTCCACTTCCAGACTAAGATGAATTATGAATAAAGAGAACTGTGGGTCTACTTTCAAAAACTAGCAATGAAAACCCTGTCCATCATAATGGTCCAATCCATTACTGATTATGAGGATATCACATTTCTTTCCCTTTAGCATGGGCAACTATGAATTAGCGTCTGACTGAACGACATCAGACAACAACAATAAAAGTAATCATCTTAGCATTCTTAGTCCTGAATCTCTTTCACTGTTGTTGAACTACATCCTGTGCAATTTGTTATATACTCAAGACAATGAGTTGTCCAACTTGGAGAGCAAGAGTCTTTTCTGGAGAAAACCAGGGTGAAGGCTTGGTATTTTGTCTAATTGAAATAGCTCCATGGAACGACAGGAAAATCCAAATCCTAACTCACATCTGACACATTCTAAGTCAGCAGTACAGAAGAGTAGTGGCTGATCTGTATGTCCTTCTGTGCAGATTCTCAAGTCCTTTCCAGAGAAGAGAGGTTAGCTACTCTACAAATCACAAAAGAAGTTACACACAAGCTCCTAGACGACCATCAGATATGAAAAACATATTTAGTGCTTAGATAAGTTTGTGATTTTGTTCCTTCCACACATTTTCAAATCCTTCTCAAGGTGGCACTGCAAGCCCATGTATAGTCTTTAGAACTGAAATGTCAGTTTTTTAGGAATATTCTTTAGGTTTAAGAATGTCATTTGTAGAGTTGAATTAATTGATCTAAGTTCTAAAGCTGATGGACTATTCTCAGTTACCTTTTTCTCTATTTCTTTCACAATGTAGGTCTTTCTGAAAAAAAAATTTTTTTAACTAACTCAAGTCCTGAGAATACCCAGGCACCATGAAGTCTATCAAACATTCCAGATATTGTCTTAAACTCTTCTTTCTCTTGCATCAAAGAAGGTGATGCTATATTCTGTTTCTTCTTTACTGAAACTAACTTGAGTAGTTTCCTATTTTGAATATTAAGTTCCTTTTACCCAGAGGAGTGATTAATAGTGCATTATGGGGGAGATGTTATTGGAAAGGGATGGCCAAATTGAATCTCCTGGGTGCTAATTTATTTCATTTTCATAGAGTGTTATTACTCCTTGTTAAAACTGATTAGCCTCATAGCGTTAGAGAAGAGGATACATTCACAGAGATTCCTAAATTGTAAGCTTCTTGAGGAAAGAAACTAGTTCATCCTTTTGCACGGTGTGCAGCAAGACATTTTGCCTTTGAGAAGTACTTAATAAACATTTTTAAAAAGTGGAGTGATTATGATTAGCTGTAGATTGTTATGCTTGATCATTGCATAACATTTTGAAGCATTTAGCAAGTCATTTGTTCTAGAACTGTCTGTTTACAATGAATTTGGAGAGTGAAAACTGGGATTCCATTTCCAAATGCTAACATCTGCAATTAATCTGCCTCTGTGTGCTCAAACTTCTCATGGATATTTACAGTTCTTCCATGGAGACACTGACTCAGTGTCCAGAATTAAGGCCACATTGCTGTGAGAGCTAGGATTTCCTGGGTTTAGTGACAGTTTATATATATGTGTTTGTAAATATGATTCAAAATCTATTTTCCCTTTGTGTATTCATTAGCTCTTTTTTGTAAGAACATTTTGCTGTGAATTAGGTAAAAGTTTATAGGGGACATCCATTTTCCATCCAACAGTTCTTATGTTTTGGGTGAAAGTTTACTGAGCAGATTGATCTAACATTCCACAATCATACGCATTTTGTTCTGTGACACTGATTGCAATCTCCACAGTGTAACATCACCTTTATTCTCCTCTGTTTCCCATTTTGTTTCCCTCTTCTTTCCTCAGGTATTTTTGCTTTCTGAACTTTGTCCTTGAGCAAATATCATTCCTTTAATCTTGACTGGTTGATTGTTCTAAAGAGTGCTTACCTCTCTAATATTATTGACCTTATAGGCTTGTCTGTTTGAAAATTGAGTCATGGAGTGGGTTTAGTTCCATACCTTAAGGCTGACTATGAGCCAATGTCTTTGGGTTTCACCAATCTCTATTCGATCAGTAAGACTTTTCCATGATTTTGAGTTTTTCTATTTTTTTCTCATCCACTGTGTGTACCTTCTACTATCACTCTTTTCCAAGAGGTTGGTAGTAGTAAACAAGCATCATCTAGGTTTTCCTGTCCCAAGAATGTGGAGGCTTAAGTTCACATGGACCATTTGGACTAATTATTTCCATATTATCTTTTATTTTCTACATTCTTTGCTCCAGACTGGGAGTGATAATTGCACTTTAGATGGTCACTCATAAGCTTTTAAGACCACAGTTACTACTCACCAAAAGAGAATGCAGAGTATTTACTTTGTGGTGTATACTCCCAGGCTCAGTGACTCATTCTCTCATAGTGTATTTATTCCCATATTCTCTATCTACTATATCTGTGGATATATTTGCAGCATATGTGTGTGTGCATATAAACATCCTGTTTATAATTGTTCAGCTTGTGTGTCTATATATGTATCCACTTAAATATTGTTATTATTGCCATGGCAGGTATATGTATAGCACTTACTTCTTTTACCTTTAACTCTTGAACTCAACCCAGTGTCTTCTTTAGCCTTGATAATTTCGCTGTTGTTGTTGACCTCTCCTTATTGTATATTGCCTTCTATTTTACCAAAGTTAATTTGTGTCTATCTTCCCCAAGTAGTGATGTACCTTCCTTCCCCCACCCACTCTTGATAATCATGAAAGAATGTTCCTTTTTTGTGTGAAATCTTTTGTTGACTTTTTGTATTTGTGGTTGTATACAGTATTTGTTCTTTTGTGATTGACCAGTTTCACTGAGCTATGCACTCCAGGCTCATCCGTGTTATAAAGGGTTTCACAAATTGTCACTATTCTTTAACATTGCCTATTATTCCTTTTTTGGTATGTATCATAGTTTATCTCTTTATCCATCGATGAGAGTTTAAGTTGTTCCTATCATTTTTCTTGTGAAAAATGCTGCAATGACACATGGGTGTGCTTATCTATTTTTGTCATGGCTCTTATTCTGGAGGATATATACTTGGTAGTGGGAATGCTGGGTAATATGTTATTTCTATTTCCAACTTTTAAAATAATACATTTGAAATGCACTGAAGGTCACATTTTGGTTCTTACAGGCTTGTTTAATTTTCTTCAACTTTGGTTTGAACTTGTATGAGTAGTTGATGGTTTGTTCCACAGTCAACCTTGGACTGGTTTTGACTGCAAATATTAAGCTTCTCCAATGTCTCTTTCCACAGATATGGTCAATATGATTCCTGTGTAGCCTATCATGTGAAGTCCATGTGTGTAGTCAGCATTTATGATTTTTTTAAAAAACATATTTGCAATGAATAAACCATCCATTGTACAAAATTCTATGCTGTGAACTCTAGTCTTATTTCTGTCACCAAGACCTAGTTTTCAAAATGCCAATCCTTCTTCTTATTTCCAACTTTCACATTCAAATTACCAATTATTATTAATGCATCTTACTTGCATGTTTGATCAATTTTCAGACTGCAGAAGTTGTTGAAATGTATGGCTTTTGTATTTGGTGTGTATATTTGAATAAAAGCTGTATTGAGAGGACTTCCTTGTATGCATATGGATAGTATCCTATCACTAATAGCATTGTCCTCACCACTGGATTGATAGCTAGTGTTGTGATAGATGGAAAAAAGATTCAGGAAGTATTGTTGAGTCTAAACAAGAGGCTTAAATAAAAACAACCAAACAATCCACACAGATCCTCAACCAAAACAAGAATATCAGCTTACAGAGTTCAGCAGCTTCATCCATCTCCAAAATGGAGACAAGGGCTTTGGGGTTATATGTTGCTCTTAAGTGCCATCTAATACCAACACTATAAACAAAAGAACTATTGTCCTTTAAGTTCACAGAGTTTTTACAGGCATGTTAAGGAAGTGGATGCCACTCCTGCTTCCAAGCCTGTCTTAATCAGTGAGCTCTACCAAACATTGTCAACCATATGTAACCATTATGGCATTATGGCACATCATTCCGTATCACAGCAATCCAAAGTTACCTCAGTACAGAGAAACACCATTTACAAGAATGTTCATTTCAAATGAGTTTTCAAAGACCCCAGGCCCATACCCCAGCCTCTCATTGGCTCCAACAAGAGGCTTCCAGTCAACCAAACACTCTAGAGCCAGTCCCAGGCAACACAGGGAAAAAAAACCCACCTGAACTCTTTTTCACCATGTTGTTGATTGTTAATTGCCTTTGAGATGAGCACAACTCATAGTGACCCTATGAACAAAAGGCCTGAAGCCCCTCTACAACTATCAACATTTATCAAAGTTCATAGAGTTTCTGGAGGCATGTTATTTAGGAAATGGATGTCATAGGTTCTTGATAATACATTTTGTTTCATAAAATTCCTCTGTGTAGCCAATTATTTTTAGTACAGTGACTTTGTAGACTCCATTTTCTTCCTGGATGATTTCATATTCTGCCCATAGTATCCTTAAGTATTGCAACTCGAGGCTTGAATTTGTTCTTTAGTTGCTTCAGTGTAAGAAATGCTGAATGAGTTCAGCTCTCTGATTTTTTTACCCCAGTTCTTTGCACATTTTGTTATAATACTGCTATGTGTTCCTGAGTTGCCTTTCGAAATCTTCTGTTCAACTCCTTAACGTCTTTATTTTTTTCCTTTTGCTTTGTCTTCTTGGTGCTCTAGTGTAATATTCAGAGTCTCATCTGACATCCTTCTTGGTATTTTCTTCCTACCCTGTCTTTGTAATGAACTTTTGCATTCTTCATGGATGATACTCTTGGTATCCTTCCACAGCTCATCTGATCTTTGTTCATTAGTGTTAAAAGACTCAAACCTGTTCCTGAGATGGTTTTTAAATTCAGATGGGATAGTCTCAAGGTCAAGTTTTGGTTCCTGTGGATTTGATTTAATCTTCTTTAGCTTTAGTTTGAACTTGCATAGACTAAGGTGCACTTTATCTAAGCCATCGTGTTTTTAAGGATTTTTATGCACGTGAAAATTGGAGAATGAATAAAGAGGACTACAGAATTGATGCCTTTGAATTGTGGTGTTGGAAAAGAGTATATACTATCCCATGAACTGCTAAAAGAACAAACAAGTCTTGTTATGAAGGAAGTGTACCAGCATGCTGCTTAGAGGGGAAACTTGAACTTGCCATCCTTTGGGCATGTACTCAGGAGAAACCAATCATGGGAGAAAGTGGAAGAAAAAACATATGGTATACAAAGGACAGAATATTGCTTGCTAAAAGTGAGGAGAACTTGAAATGCTTGCTGCAGAAGATTAAGGACTACAGACTTCAGTTTGGATAGCATTCAATATCAAGAAAACAGGTTCTCACCAGTGGGTCAATAGGCAACAAAATGAGAGACAAAGAAAGGATTGATATTGTCAATGATTTTATCTTACTAGAATCAACAGTAAACACTTGGTAGCAGCGGTCAGGAGATCAGAAGATGTATTGCAGAGACTGCTCCAAAATACTGGCAAGCAATGTTGTCAGTTTGAAGACTAAGATGTGCCTCATTCAGGCCATGATCCTTTCAATCACCTATGCTTCATCTGAGAGCTGGATAATGCATAAGGGTCAGAAGAAGAATGGACGCCTTTGAGTTGTGATGTTGGAGAAGAGCACTGAATACTTCATGGACTGCCAAAAGAGTAGTTACGTTTTGGACAAAGTGCAGCAATAGTGTTTCTTGGAGGCCACAAAGATAAAGCTTTGTCTTACATACTTTGGACATGTTACTATTCCTTGGAAAGGGATATGATGCTTGGAAAAGTAGAATGTGATCAAAAGAGAGGAGGACCCCTCAATGAGATGCATTGACAGAGTAACTATAGCAATGAGCTCAAGGTCAGAGATGAGAATGGCACAAGATGGGACAGGGTTCAAGTCTTCTGTTTATAGAGTTGCTATCATACTTGATAACCCCTAACAACAACAACAACAAAATGGCTAGTAAGAGGCATTTCTTTGTGTTTGTTGGCTACCTGAATATCTTCTTTGGTCAAGTGTCTGTATCTTCTGCCTAGTTTTCAACTGGTTTTGATGTGTTGAAGTTTTCTATAAATTTTAGAAGTGACTGTCTTATCTGATGTATTGTGGTCTAATGCCCCCGAGTCTTTTATTTCTCTTTTTACTTGGTGAAATATTTTTAGAAATACCAGAAGTCCAGGCTGGGTTTAGAAGGGGTCGTGGTACTAGAGATATTGTAGCTGATGTTAGATGGATCTTGGCTGAAATCAGGGAATACCAGAGGAATGTCTATCTGTGTTTCATTGACTATGCAAAGGCATTTGACTGTGTAGATCATAACAAACTATGGCTGACTCTGAGA
>NW_006399810.1:14801179-14803103 GCF_000299155.1 Elephantulus edwardii | reverse complement strand
TTGCAAGCGACTCGACGGCACATAACAACAGCAACAACAAGTTGGAAATAAAGAAGGATGTTTTTATTATTGTTGATGCCATCAAGTTGAGTTGACTATGGTGCATAGTGACTCTATGAACTACATTGTCCCTTGCTGTATACTGGGCCATTGTTAGGATCTCCATCATGTTCAAGCCCATTGTTATATTCACTACGTCAGTTCTTCTCATTGACAGTCTCTCTCTCTCTCTCTTCTTCTTCTTCTTCTTCTTTCCCAACATGATGTCTTTTTCCAAGGACTGGACACTCTTGACAACATGCCCCAAATATGTCAGATGAAATTACACCATCCTTGCCTCTAAGGAGCACACTGGCTGCACTTGCTCCAGGGCAGATTTGTTTGTTCTTTTGACTCTCCAAGGATATTTAATATTCTTCTCCAATAGCACAATTTAAATACATTGATTGATTCTTCTTCTGTCATCCTTATTCATTATCCAATTGTCAGATGCATAGCAAGTAAATGAAATTACAATGGCTTGCATCAGGCACATGTTAGTCTCTAAGCTGACATCATTGTTCTTCAGCAGTCTGAAGAGATCCTTAACAATAGACTTTCTCAATGCAACACATCTGTTGATTTCTTGACTGTTGCTACCATGGGTATTGACTGTAGATTCAAGTAAAAGTAAGTCATTGGTCATTTCCATCTTTTCTTTATCTATTATGATGTTGTCTATAGGTCCAGGGATGGGGATTGTTTTTCTTTGATGTTAATATATAATTCAAATAAAGACTCTATAGTCTTAAAAAAAAAAGAACACATATCAAAGAAATATTCTTCATGTTTCTACATTGGGAGAAAAGGTGAATGAAATGGTGACTAAAACTTTTTTCTCATTCCAGTGTCCAACACTTAATGCATCTGTTATTAACACAAAGTATTAGTGACTACTTGAAATGACAATTTCATAAAGTACTTCGTAATTATAATGTTCATTAAGTGTTTTAGTTCTTTATATGTTTTTCAGCAGCAACTAAAGTGCTATGAAGGCAGCTATTTCTGAATTTTAAAAGGATTCCATTCCTGATACAGCTAAGATATTCTTGTGTTTTTGTCATTTGCCCTAGAGTCAACTACGACTCCTCATTGTGACACTATACTCAACAGATCTGAACCTTGCCATGTATTACCCATCCTCACGATCTCGGACATGCTTAAGCCATTATTATAGTCACTGGGTTAACACATCTTTTTAAAGGTCTTACTCTCTTTTTCTGACTCCCCACTTCTCACAGAATGATGTATTTTTTCACGGAATGGCACCTCCTGGCAACATGCCTAAAATATGTGAAATGAAGCTTCAACACTTTGCCTCCAAGGAGCAACCTGGTTACACTTCCTTCAAGACAGATTTGTGGTTGTTTTTTCATTTGTTTGTTTGTTTTGTTTTTACAGTTCATGAATATTCTTATCAAACACCACAATTCAAAGACATCAATTCTTTTTCTGTCATCTTTAATCATTGTCCAAATATCAGATATATAGAAATCAATTAAAAAGATCATGGTTTATATCAGGTGCACCATAGTCTTAAGACTGATATCATTGCTCTTTAGCACTTTAGAGAGATCCAAACAAGCTGGCGTTTTTTGTTTTATTTTTTGTTGTTGTTTTTGTCTTTTTTCCCCAATGTAATACATCTTTTGATTTCTTGACTACTGTTAACATGGATATTGACAGTGGATCCAAATAAAATGAAATTATTGATAGCCTCAATCTTTTCTCCATCTATCATGATGTTGCCTATTGGTCAACTGGAATCACAGAAGCCCAGAAAGATTGACGTATAGGGCCATCACATCAAGGGCTGGTTAGGGGAGATAAATGTTGAATGGAGTAGGTGGAAGTAGAAGTGAATGCTGGTAGAGCAGGGAAAGGT
>NW_006399810.1:14798581-14800677 GCF_000299155.1 Elephantulus edwardii | reverse complement strand
CTGGAGATGAAAGGTGAGGAAAAACGGGGTCGCTTTCATAGTTAAAAAAGTAATTGCTAGATCTGTCTTGAAATACAATGTTGTGAGTAACAGGATAGTATTCATACACATACAAGGAAATTGAGTGAATACCACCATTATTCAAATATATGCATCAACCACCAGAGCCAAAGAGGAGGAAATAGAAGATTTCTAGGAACTTTTTCAGAGATTGGTAGAACATGCAATTAAAATGAATTAATAATAATGGATTACTAGAATGCAAAAGTTTGAAATAAAGAAGAAGTATCAGTAGTTGGAAAACATGGACTTGGTGACAGAAATGAAGCTGGAGATGGAATGATAGAATTTTGCACAATCAATGACTTATTCGTTGCAAACACATTTTATAAGAAATATAAAGACAGGCTATACATGTGGATTTTATCTGATGGTATGCATAGAAATCAGATTGATTACATCTGTGGAAATAATCACTGGAGAAGTTCAATATCAGCTGTTAAAACTAGGCCAAGTGCTGATTGTGGAACAGACCACCAATTACTCATATGCAAGTTTAAGCTAAAGCTAAGGAAAATGAAATAAAATCCACGGAAACAAATATATGACATTGAGTCTATCCCACCTGAATTTCAAAACCATCTCAGGAACAGGTTTGAGGCCTTGAACACTAATGAGCAAAGACCAGATGAGCTATGGGAGGATATCAAGGGTATCATCCAGGAAGAATACAAAAGTTCATTACAAAGAGAGGAAAAAGAAAAGACCAAGATGGATGTCAAAAGAGAGGCTGAATATTGCAATAGAGAGCCAAGAAGCCAAAGCAAAAAGAATTCAAGATATTAAGGAGTTGAACAGAAGATTCCAAAGGGCAACGTGGGAAGACAATATAAAGTGTTACAATGAAATGTGCAAGGAGCTGGAGTCAGAAAACCAAAAGGGTCAAACTCACACAGCACTTCTTAAACTGAAGGAACTGAAGAACAAATTCAAACCTTGACTTGCAATACTTAAGGATGTTTTGGGTAGAATATTGAATGATCCAGGAAGCTTGAAAAGAAGATGGAAAGAGTATAGTACCAAAAGGAATTGGTGGACACAAAAGAATTTCATGAAACAACATATGAGCAAGAGCCTGTGGTGATGAAGGAAGAAGTTCAAGCTGTTCTCAAAGAATTGGCAAAAAACAAGGCCCCAGTAATTGATGGCACACCTATTGACACATTTCAACAAAAAGACACTGCCCTGGATGTGCTCACCAAGTTGGGCCAAGAAATCTAGAGAACAACCTTTTGGCCAACTGACTGGAAGAGATCTATATTTGTTCCCATTCAAAAAAACGGGAGCTCCAACAGAGTGTGGAAATTATCAAACAGTATCATTGATATCACGTGCAAGTAAGATTCTGCTGAAGATTATCCAAAAACCACTGGAGGCAGCACATCAACAGAGGACAGCCACAAATGCAAGCAGTATTTAGAAAAGGCCATAGTAGTAGGGATATTATAGCTAATGTAAGATGGATCTTGGCCGAAAGCAGAGAGTAGCGGAGGAATGTCTCTCTGTTTCATTGACTATGCAAAGGCATTTGACTGTGTAGGTCACAACAAATTGTGTCTCACTCTGAGAAGAATGAGAATCCCAGAACATTTGATTGTGCTTATGTGAAACCTATACTTGGACCAGAAGGCCGTCATTATAACAGAGCAAGAAAACACTGCATGATTAAAAATTGGGAAGGGTGTGCCTCAAGGATGTGTCCAATCTCCATATTTTTTCAGTCTATATGCAGAACAGATTATCCAGGAGGCTGGGCACTATGAGGAGAAATGTGGCATCAGGATTGGAGGAAGACTCATCAAAAATCTATGTGTGCAGATGACACAACCCTGCTTTCTGAAACTGAGGAGGACCTGAAGCACTTGCCGTGGAGGGTTAAGGATTGTACCCTTCAATATGGATTGAAGCTCAACGTCAAGAAAACAAAGATTCTCACCAATAGGTCGATTGGCATCATCATGATACATGGTGAAGAGATTGAGATTGTTATCAGCTTCCGTTTCCTTGGCTCTGCAACCAACACTCATAGTACCAGC
>NW_006399810.1:14796131-14797986 GCF_000299155.1 Elephantulus edwardii | reverse complement strand
GGAAACTATGCAACTGATATTTCAGATACAAGCAGGATCATGATACTGGGTAGATTTCAGCAGAGCTTCTATACTATGACACACTAAGAGGAAAGGCCGAGTTACCTACCTCAAACTCAGAGTTGACCATCTAGCAGGTCTTCAGAGGGTGTAAATCACATGGGAACAGATTGTGCATCATTTGCCTGCAGAGGTAATGGTGGATTTGAACTACTTGCCTTTTGATTGGAAACCATAAAAAGAGCAAGGGCCATGTGAGGACAGCCATATTTAACCTTGACCAACTTCACAAAGGGGAAATGTCCCTGTCAACAGCATTAATAACACAAAACCAATTTCCAGGAAGTCAAACATGTCCCTCATGCTCCCATACCTCTTCCTTCTCATCTCAACATCAATCTGAATACTTCACAGTCCAAAATCCAGTGCAATCGCTCACTGACCAAGCAGAATCATATCGGGAAAGTATGGCTTCCATAATATGCTTGCAGGCACCTAAGCCTGAGCCTCTTGACTTTAGGCCGGTGTTACAAAGTTCTCAGTCCTGTGAATTATGGCTCCCCACTCCTAGGTGTTCAACAAAAGTGAGAAAAAGCTTTTAGCTCAGGTCCCAATAGTGTAGAAGTTCCAAAGTCCCATCTCACATTAGGCTTCTAGTTTGGCTATGGCTATTACTACAGTGGGTATAGCTGGAGCAAGAATTTCTGCACTGGGAGGACATGTTACAATCTCTTCTGCTTCTTCTTTGCTGGTGGAGAAAGTCTGCCGGAGTGCTCAATTTAAGGACAAGACTAGCCAATCCCCTTGTGGATAGGCCCCATTCACACATTCCTGCCTATCTACAAGTCAAGGTCAAACAATGCCTAGGAACATCATATTGAAAGATAAACTCCACAGCAACACAACTCTTTACCCATTACACCATCAAAACTCCTTTAGCCAACAAAAATCTAATGAGTTACAACAGCATAACATCCCATATAATGCTGAATTCCCTAAATGGAAGGGACTCAAACAGTGATTGTAACAAAGGACTTGAGCATAGTAATGACCGTGAAGAAGGCCCAGGGCAAGGCAGTAGTATGTTATTCTGTTGTATATGGGGCATCATAAGTTAGAGCTAGCTCAACAGTAACTAACAGCAACAGCCCAACAATTTAAAAATGTTGGCACTTACATTCAGTTAATTACTTTAAACAGAAATGTCAGGCAAATAAAATAATTTGGTGTGGCTGAAAGAAATGAAATTCACAGATAACTAAAAATTAAAGCTGATTTTAACTATTAAGAGATAATTAATCCACAGATATATAAAAATCAAGATTCATTTTAGCTATTAACACAAACAGACTAAGTTTTATGATCTTAAGTGTGGTGTTTCAGTTCAGCAGAGGAAGGACGAACTTTCAATAATGAAATATTATCTTGTTAATAGGACCTGTTCCAAAACAGCTTCATTCTGATGTTAATAATGACTCCAGTTTTCTTTTGATTAACGTTTGCGTGGTAAGGTCACGGTGTTGTTTTTATGTTCTTTCGGATCAGAACTGATCCATAGCTGGCCCTCCAGTGAGATTTCAGAGGCAATAAATCACAGAGGAGGAGATTGCTCCTCCTTCTCTAGGCCTCTGCCCCCCATTTGGAAATAATGTCAAATAATCATAAAAACAAAATGCATTTTAAAAACCCTCAAATAATGTAAAAATTTACTGTATAACATAAATAAAAGATGAATTTTCATTTAGGAAACAAAATTCATTCCAAACATAACTTTTATATCACAATAAACCCCAATATATTAAAGGTTTACTACAAAAAAACAAAACAGTAGGGAGAGTTGGAATTTGAACTACAC
>NW_006399810.1:14793956-14795851 GCF_000299155.1 Elephantulus edwardii | reverse complement strand
TGCATAAACCCCTGGCACTGCCCAAACCCCGCCCCCTGCCTCCCGGTGGTAGTGTCCCAGCCCCGTGCTCCCCTCACCCACCCCAGCCCCAAGCTCCTGTGCCCCTTCCCCCCTCCTACAGCTCCACAATCACTAGAGAGTCCTTCACACTGCACAGAGACCAACCAACATGACGAACCATGGACAGAACTTCTGTTGCAGCAGTTCCTTTTGGAGCTACTGGACCACAAAGCCAAGCCACTGATCCAGCCATCACCCAGAGCCACCAGCCAAACGGCTGTGGGACTAATCTGGCAGGAGAAAGGCCGGTAGGATCCTGACTGGATTTTCTAGGGCACTGCTGATTACCTGGGAGAGCACCCGAGGGCGTGCCCACTGGTGGGGAATTTGGCTGAGCTCTCTTGGGCCACACTGACTGCCCAGGAATGAGCCAGCCAGTGGCAATCTGTTTGAACTTTTGTGGACTCTGTAGACCAGCCAGAAATTTGACTCTGACTTTTCAGGTACCGTTGGACCCAGGACCTTTCTTGGACAGGGTCTGCCTGGTGCTTGAAGGCACCTGCACAAGTGCCATTGGGCAGGGCCACTGAGTGAAAACCACTGGGTGGGAAACAGACAGTGGGAATTTGAGTAGGGATCCCAATTGTGAGCACACCCAGACAGCGGTGAGGTCCCCAAGGGTTTGACCTGCCCTTGTAATCACCCCAACCCTATGCCAGCCTCACCCCATTTGGTTCCACATCAGTGTCTACACGTCTGGTCAATCAACTTGTCTTTAATCAGGAGCACCTTGACCTGTCTTACCAACAAGAGGTTCCTCTCACAGGCTCTGAACTGATATTTCCCTGAAGTGAGAAGTTCAGAGAAACACACAAGTGGGGTAGCTGCCCAAGTGATCTCTAGAGCATTGTCTTCAGATCAAGAACATATCAATGTCTCGAAGAAAGCAAGTTATTCCACACAATACACAAGAGCAAAGCAAGATGTCACACCCAAATGGTGACACAGTACCAGTGAGTTTCCTGAACTTTCTGACACAGAATTTAATAGAAGAATGATTGAAAATATTAAATGGATAAAAGACAAAACAAACTTGATGAATTAGAGGATACTACAAGCAAAAAACAGGAGGATCTTAAAAAACCAACACCACAATGCAAAACAATACAGAGAAAACAAACGAGGCACTAGTGGCACTGACAAAACAAGAAACCACTATGCAAAATATAAGATCCAATGTTTCAGAGGCTGTTAACATGATGGAGGGTTGAAGAGGTGGAACACAGAACCAGTGAAATTGAAGACAGAATCATCACCACTGATATGCTAGAGCAAAAAGCAGACTTGAAAAGGAAGGAAAAAGAAGAAAACCTAAGAATAATGTGGGACACCATCAAGAGAAATAACATGCACATCATTGGAATCGCAGAAAAGGAAGAAGCAATTAAAGGCACTGAAAAAGTTGTGGAAGAATTACTAGAGGAAAACATCCCAGGCCTAATGAAGAACGAGAGAATATATATTCAAGAAGCTCAGTGAACATGATATAGACTAGACCCCAAAAGAAAAACATCAAGGCCTATCATAGCTAAATTTGCCAGAACCAAAGATAAGGAGAAAATCCTGAAAGCAACAAGGGAGAAACAAAGAGAAACCTATAAGGGAGAGCAGATAAGATTAAGTGCCGATTTCTCAGCATAAACCATGCAAGCAAGAAGAGAGTGGAAGGACATACATCAAACACTCAAAGAAGACAACTGTCAACCAAGAATACTGTACCTAGCAAAATTATTCATCAAATATGAAAGAGAGATCAAGATATTCCCAGAAAGCAGAACCTAAGAGAGTTTGTAAAAACAAGACCAGCATTGCAGGAAAGACTCAGAGATGTCCTT
>NW_006399810.1:14791040-14792386 GCF_000299155.1 Elephantulus edwardii | reverse complement strand
GATACATCAAAGAAATAATTCACCATGATCAAGTGGGATTCATAACAGGTATGCAAGGATGGTTCAACATAAGGAAAACAATTAATGTAATTCATCACATTAACAAAGCAAAGAACGAGAACATCATGATCCTATCAATTGATGCAGAAAAGGCCTTTGACAAAATCCAACACCCTTTCCTGATTAAAACACACAACAAAATGGGATTAGAGAGGAATTTCTTCAACATAGTAAAAAGCATTCATGCAAACACGAGAGCCAACATTGTTCTCAATGGAGAGAGGTTAAAGGCATTTCTTTTAAGAACAGGAACTAGGCAAGGATGTCCACTATCACCTCTCTTATTCAATACTGTGTTAAAAGTCTTAGCAATACCAGTAAGACAAGAGAAGAGAATAAAAGGTATCCAAATTGGCAAAGAGGAGGTAAAATTATCTCTATATGCAGATAATATGATAGTATACTTAGAAAACCCTAAGGACTCCACAAAAAACTATTTGACACAGTGGACCAGTTCAGCAAAGTAGCAGGATACAAGATTAACATACAAAAATCAGTAGGATTTCTTTACAGTGACAAAGAGAATACAGAGCCAGAACTAAGAAAAACAATACCATTCACAATAGCTAATCACAAGATTAAATACTTGGGAATAAATGTAACCAGAAGCACAAAGGATCTATTCAAAGAAAATTACAAAACATTACTACAAGAAACAAAAAGAGAGCTGAAAAAGTGGAAGAATATCCCTTGCTCATGAATAGGAAGACTCAATATTGTGAAAATGGCAATACTAACAAAGGTAATTTACACATTTAATGCAATCCTAAAACAAGTACCAATCCCATTTTTCAAAGAGATGGAATAGGCAATCTCCAGTTTCATTTGGAATGGAAAGAAGCCCCGAATAAGCAAAGCACTCCTTAACAATAGAAGAAAGGTAGGAGGTATCTCACTCCCTGATTTCAAATCCTACTGCACTGCCATACTGGTTAAAACAGCCTGGTACTGGTACAATGAGAGACACATAGATCAATGGAATAGAATTCAGAACCCGGAGATAAGCTCATCTATCTATGGTCAACTGATTTTTGACAAGGAGATGAAATCAATCAACTGGGGAAATGACAGCCTTTTTAACAAATGGGGTTGGCAAAATTGGAAAAGTATCTTCAAAAGACTCAAGCAAGATCCACACCTCACTCCATATGCAAAAACCAACTCAAGGTGGATCAGGGACCTAGGACTAAATCCAAGGACTATTATCTTCGAAGGCGAGAAGTCCGAACCCACAACCTAAATAGTCTTCCAAGTATCCTGAAAAACCTAAAACCATGAGAAGATAA
>NW_006399810.1:14775555-14788617 GCF_000299155.1 Elephantulus edwardii | reverse complement strand
TGGGTGTGTCAGAGGCAGTGTGGTTGGCGCAAGATAGAGCAGGGTTTAGGGCTGTTGTGCATAGGGTCGCTATGAGTCACAAACTACTCGACGGCACATAACAACAACAACAACAAAGTAATTCTAAGTAAAGAGAAGGGTTATTAATGTAATCTAAAAATTTCTTATCAAGCAAAATTAAAATCAGCAAGTCATAAAAGAAAAAAACCATGAAATTTTCCTATGAGGAGGATTTCCACTCCTTGATGAGATAGAGTTGTTTTTTTGGTTTCCTGTTAAGCAAGTGAAACTTAGTTGGTTCACCATGTATGCAGAGTAGAAATGTTCCAGAGAATAAAAATTCCAAATGTATCCCAGTATTGTAAGAGATGGTTATATTTATACAAATATATTTACCCTGCAGCTCAGTTCAACTCACTGTCATTGAGTCAAAACCAATTCAAAGCTGACCTTTCATTGGGTTTCCAAGGCTATAAAACACATGAGAGGATATTGTCCATCTTTTTTTTGCAAAACCATTATTAAAGAAAAAGGAAATAAAAACACCTTTAAAGCATTCAGATGAAGAAAAAAGGAATACGATAGAGATATAATAGACAATAATAATAAAAATAAGCAAGTCAGGAAACAATGGAATAAGTATTTTAAGTAAATAATCAAAAGATTAATTTCATTAGGAAAATCTACTATCAGAGACCTCTCCAGAGTGTAGAAGAGCAATGATGTCAGTTGCTCTGTTATAACAAAAATGTGGTTTTAGAGACAACATAAACATATGTTGCATGTTACTTTCATTTTTATCCAAATGGATAATTATTGTCTTTTAATTGGAAGATTTAGTCCATTTTTATTAAATAAGATTATAAAAAAAGATTAGGTTTAAATCTCTTGTCTTGCAATTTATTTTCAGTTTCTTCTATCTGCCATTTGTTCTTTTCCCTTTTCTCTTTCTCTAAATTATAATTTTAGGATTTTATATAATATTTACTATTGGCTTGTTAGCAATATATTTCTTAGTGGTTCTTGAGGGGTTTTCAATATGTGTCCTTGATTTTTTTCTAGTTTACTTAAAAATTTTGCTTTTCCATTTCATTTATAATGTAAGCTTACAACTATGTACTACTGTTTCACTCTAGTCTCTATTTCCTCATACATTTCATAACTGCTATGTCACTAAAATACATTATCATTGTTGCTATAAAAAGGCTACTGTTTCTTAAGATTAAAAATGAGAAAAACATTTCATATATTTACCCATAATTTCCATTTTTGTGCTTCTTCATTTGTTTGTGTAGATCCAAATTCCCATCTGCTATCATTTGGATTTCTGCTTAGAAATATCCTTTAATATATTTTTAGTGTAAATCTACTAGAAAGAAATGATTCCATTTTTGTTTGGGAAAAAATATTTTCTTCATCTTCATTTACGAAGTATCATTTCAATGGCTATAAAATTATAGATTGGAAGTTTTTCTTTGTTTTAGTTATTGTTGTTCTGTGCCGTCAAGTCAGCTGTGACTCATACTGACCCTATGTACAATAGCTCTGAAACCTGCCCTATTCTGAACCAATCTCACTGACTCTTATACACTTACCCCCATTACTCCATTTACTGTGTCAATCCATCTCATCCAGGGGCTTCCTCTCTTGCATTGTCCTTCCAGTTTTCCAAGCATGATGTACTTCTCCAAGAACTAGTCCCATCTGGTCAGACACCTAAAGTATGTGAGAAGGAGCTTCAAAATCCTTGCCTTTAAGGACAGATGTTTGTTCTTTTGACAATCCATGTTCATTACTCTTTTCTAACACCGCAGCTTAAAGGCATTGATTCTTTGTCTTCCATTGTCATGTCCTTGTCCAGCTCTCTAATTCATAGCAAGTAATTGTGAAGACCCTGGCCTGGATTAGCACCCCATTATAATACTTTGCTTTGTTTTCTCAAGCTGCCCTTTGAAATCTTGTGTTCAGCGCTTTTACTTCAGTGTGTTTCCCCTTTGTTTTGGCTTCCTGACACTCTAGTGCAATTTTCAGATCTCTTCAGACATCCATTTCATTTTTTTTTTTTTGTTCTCCTGTTTTTGTAATGACCTTTTGCTCTTTTTATGGATGATATCCTTGATACATTTGATTTTCAATCACTAGTGTTCAATGCTTCAAATCTATTCTTGAGGTGGTTTTGAAATTTAAATGCAATATGTTCAAGGTCATATTTTCGTTCTCATGTATTTATTTTAATTTTCTTTGGCCTCAGTTTGAACTTGCACATGAATAGTTGATAGTTTGACCCACAACCTGCCGCTGGCCTATTTTTGTTGTTGTTATTGTGTACTTTAAAAAAATACTAGTTTATTTACCAAATTTGAGTACACTGATTTTGAGAACAGATTCTTCCAGTTTCTCCTCACTTTGCCACCCATCAAATTGTACCCATCAAATTAATCAAATGATTAATTCCCCCTCTGTCAGCACATCCTCATCCCTCTGCTTCCACCCTCTTTCATGGATTCTTATACTCATTCAACAATAATGATTTTATATAATATTTGTCCTTGTGGGACTGAGTTAGTTCACTCAGTTTAATGCTCTCCAGACCCTCCCAAGTTAGGCAATAATTTACAAAATCATTACTCCTGCATGCTGCATAGTATTCCATTTTGTGAATGTACTATAATTTCTCAATCCCTTTGATTGTGGTTTGACATTTGAGCTGTTTTCATGTTCTTGTGATGGTGAATAATGCTACTATGAACATTGGTGTACAAATCTCCTTTTGTGCTTCAGTTCTCATTTTTCTCAGGATATATTCCAAGTAATGGAATAACTGGGTCATATGGAATTTCAAAGTTCAGCTTTTTGAGGAAGCACCAAACTGCCTCCCAGAATGGTTGAACCATTTTACAATCCTACCAACAATGTATAAGAGTTCCTTCTTCACCACATTCTCTCCAAAAAAATTTATTACTCGTTGCCCTGTTAAACTTTGCCACTGCTACTTGGAGTGAGATGGTACCTCATTGTGGTTTTGATTTGCAGCTCTTTTATTGTCAGTGATTTTGAACATTTTTTTGACTACTAATACTAAACTTATTCAATGATACCTTCCATAGATGTAGTCAGTCTGATTCCTATGCAGCCCATCATGTGAGGTCCATATGTAAAGTCACTGTTTTTGTTTTTAAAACAGGTATTTACAATGACTATATCGCTGAACATATAAAATTTGATCACTCTCTTTTCAGTCTCATTTCTATCACGAAGTTGATATTTTCGGACTACTATTTCTTCTTCATTGTTTCCAACTTTTGCATTTCAGTCGCCAATTATTATTAACACATCTTGATTGCATGATTGGTTAATTTTGTACTGCAAGATTTTTTTTAAAATTTTAATTTTTTCCTCTTTGACTCTAGATATCTGAGTGTATATTTGAAGAATTGTTGTATTAACAGATCTTCCTTATAAGCATTTGAATAATATCCTCTCACTCACAACATTGTATTTCAGTACAGAATTTGAAATTGACTATGAACGCAACACCATTCTTCTATTTTTCATTCCCAGCATAATATACTATGTGATTATCTGATTCAAACTGGCCAAAACTAGTCCACCTTTCTCACTAATGCCTAGAATGTTGATGTTCACGTATTCCATTTCCTTTTTCACGATTTCTAGTTTTCCAACATTCAAGCTATGCATATTCCATGTTCAAATCATTAAAGGATGCTTGCCATTATTTGTTTTCATTTTGACTGAGTTCAAATCTGGGCTTTACTTCTAACACTATAAATATCTGTGTTCTTCCACTTTTCATATGATTTTCAGAGGACTGTTATTTAACAAATGGATGGCCAATCCCGCTTCCTATTCTGGGAGCTCTACTAAAATCTGTTCACCATGGTTAACCCTTGTGCCATTTGACTCACTAGTGGCATGACTTTCAGTATCACAGCAACCTGGGTGTTTTCTCAGTATAGCAAATTGTCAGACAAGAGTTGTAGTTATTAGAACAATGTTCTTCCTAAACACAACAAACTGACAGTTTAGTTTATACCTCTAATAGCAAATCAGTCTTCACATCAGGTCTGAGAGCTGCAGTTTGAAGAATTTGGAATCCAGAAGGTAGATCTCTTTGATTTGCTTAATAGTCAGTGGTGGGCTAGTTGTTGTTGTTAAGTGTCATAGAGTCACAGGCGACTCATAGCGACCCTGTGAAGGAGAGTCTTGCCTGGCTCCTGGAGGCAGAGTAGTCCTTCACGTGCAAAAACTGCCACAACACCCGCACACACAGCACCATGCTCTCTCAGGCTACCAGGTCACAGCAGCCCTGGGCAGAGAAAACCTGGGAGAATATGGCCGCCTTCTCTCCCCTCTTTCCCTTTTGGGCTTGAAGCCCCCTGCTGCCTTGAACCCTAGGCCAAGCCTGGCTTGCATTGGTGGGCTAGTAGATCTTTTTAATTTAATTAACACACAGTTGTGGTATGTTGGTCTTTTTTTATTTGATTAAGAGTCAGTTATGTGGAATAGGCCTTTATAATTTAATTAACAGTCAGATATGGGCTGTTTTGTCTTTTTTTATTTGATTAACAATCAACTGTGGGCTGAGAGCCACTTGTTTAAGCCAGTGAGTTGACCTTTGTGACTGGAATCCAAAAGGTATGTCCCTTTTATTTGATTAACAGTCAGTTGTGGGCTGGTAGGTCTTTTTCATTTAATTAACAGTCAGATGTGGTCTGTTTGGTCTTTTTTATTTAATTAACAGTCAGTTGTGGTCTGGAAGCCTCTTGCTTAAACAAATTAGGACTGGTGAGTGGGCCTTTGTGATTAAAATTGGTGTAAAGAAATGATTGATGCACTGGAAAAGAAAAAAAAATACTTACTTCAGAGAAATGTGTTATTTTCCAGCAGGCAACAAAAGTTGAGATTTTGTTTTTCTTTTTCTTTTTCTCTGTTTGATCAACACTTTCACAGGATAGAGGTGCATAAACATAAAAAGTAGAACTTGACATCAGGATAGTGGCTTTTCTTTTTTTCTAAATCTAAGCAGCACATGTCTTAAATTACTGTTCTGTAGCAGACAGTAATGCAAAAAGCAACTCTTGAATTGATGAGCAGTCTAAATTTGTAATCAGAACATCCATGGTTTCCGAGCAGAACTATAAACTAGTTTATAAATTTATAGCTTAAGTTGTTATACAACATTTCTGGGCAGGGATGGTGAAGCTCTAGACAAACAGTGGCTCAGGAGCAAATCATATTGTGTACTTTAGAAACACCTGCTCTCCCACTCAATTCAATGTCATTTGTGGGTATCAGTTTCCTTAATGAGCTCAAACAAAGGTGTTCGGAACTGGGCTCTAGCCACTTGCTTTTAAGACAGAATTTATTTGTATTTGTTTTAATTGTATTTTTTTAAAACACATGACTTAAAACAAAATAAGAAAAAAAAAGAGAGAATGGCAATTATTTTTCAATTTTTGTTAATAAACAGGGTAGGTGTCTTAGGAAATGAGGCCTGGCATTCCAGCTTGACTACCTTTATTTCGAGCATAAATAATTGCACATTATAAATCAACCTTTAGAATGCATGTCCTTTGGAAAGAGAGAAAATTTTGGGTTCTTTTAAACATATCTGTAACAAGAAATATATGAGAATGTTATAAATTGAATCTGTTGGACTGATCCTAGTAATAATTAGGAGTTAAGAGAAAGGTTCAACTTGTTTATGGCTGAATGGAAGAAGTTACTACTTCTGTCTTGTGACTGTTAATAATTTTCTTCTGTATTATTGTGTCCTGTTTTATAGGAACCAATTCAGAGCTGCTCCTCCGCTAGGTTTTCAGTGTGAGTAATTGCACTGAGGAGATGGCTTGAGAAATCGTGGTACATTCACACAACGAAATAGTTTTCAGCACTAAGAAAGAATGATTTTGTAAAATATTATATTAAATGGGAGAGTCTAGAGAGCATTTTTGAATGAAATAACCCAGTCTCACAAGGACAAATATTACATAGGACTATCGTAAAAATAGAAGGATAACTAAGCAAAATGTTTATGAATGTTCAGAAGAAGAAGCAGAAAGGAAAAAGGGGAGGGAAAATGGAAGGAGGGAAATCACTAGCATAGTAAAAGTTAGTGGGCGAACGGAGGGTGAATGGATAGAAATGAGTCAGTAGGGCCTGGAAAAGATGGTGCAACAATCAGCATGGATCAATAATAATCAGTTCTATAAAATACAGTTGTTGTCGTTGTTGTTGTTATGTGCCATCAAGTCGCTTGCGACTCATAGTGATCCTATGTACAACAGCCCTAAACTCTGCCCTATTCTGTGTCAATCACACTGCCTCTGACACACCTACGCCCATTATCCCAGTCACTGAATCAGTCCTTCTCATCGAGGGTCTTCCTCTCCTGTGCCGTCCCTCTACCCTTCCAAGCATGACATCCCTCTTCAAGGACTGGTTCCTCCTTGCAACATGTCCAAAGTATGTCAGACAAAGCTTCAGAATCCTTGCCTCCAAGGAGCAGCCGGGCTTCACCCTCTCCAGGACAAACCTCTTTGTTTCCTTAGCAGTCCATGGTATATTTAATACTGTTCTCCAACACTACAGCTCAAAGGCATCCATTCTCCTTCTATCATCCCTAGTCACTGTCTAGCTCTCTGATGCATAGCAAGTGATTGCAAAGACCATGGCCTGTATTAGGCACACCTTAGTCTCCAGACTGACATTGTTGTGCTTCAGTACTTTAGAGAGGTCTCTAACCGTAGACTTTCCCATGGCAATACATCTTTCAATTTCCTGGCTGCTGGTGCCAAGAGTGTTGACTGTGGAGCCAAGCAAACTAAAACTTTGAACAATCTCAATCTCTTCACCATCCATTATGATGCTGCCAATTGGCCTAGTGGTGAGAATCTTTGTTTTCTTGATATTGAGCCTCAAATCATACTGAAGACTACAGTCCTTGACCTTCCACAGCAAGTGCTTCAGGTCCTCCTCAGTTTCAGCAAACAGGGTTGTGTCATCTGCATAATGCAGATTGTTGATGAGTCTTCCTCCAACCCTAATAAAATACAGCACATAGGAATAATTATATAAAATACAATGTATATGAACAAAACACAATATAAACGAAAGATTGTATAAAATACAACATACATTCATGAAATAATATATATTAATGTTGTTATTGTTGTTATGTGCCATCAAGATGCCGCCTGTAACTCATAGCACCTCTATGCACAGCAGCTGTGAACCCTGCCCTGTTCTGAGCCTGTCTCACTAATTCTGACACAACAACCTCCAGGTCCCAGTTACTGTATCAATTCATCTCATTCAGAGTCTTCCCCTCCAGTGCTGTCCCTCCACCCTTTGAAGTATGATGTCTTTCTCTAAGGACCAGTCCTTCCTGGTCACGTGCCCAAAGTATGTGACACGAAGCTTCAAAAACCTAGCCTCCAAGGAGAGATGTGATTTTACCCTCTTCAAGACAGAACTATTTTGGCAGTCCATGGTTTGTTCAAGATTCTTTTTCAACACCAGAATTCAATTCTTCTTCTGTCATCCTTAGTCATAGTCTAGCTCTCTGATGCATAGCAAATAATTGCGAAGACCATGGCCTGGATTAGGCACATCTTAGTCTCTAGACTGACATCGTTGGTTTTTGGCACTCTGGAGAGGTCCCTGACAGTAGATTTTTCCAATGCAATTAGTCTTTTGATTTCCTTACTGCTGGTGTTAAAAGTGTTGATTGTAAAGCTGAGCAAGCCGTAATTGTTAACAGTCTCAGTCTCTTCTCTATCTTTCAAGGTGCCAATTTGCTCAGTGGTGAGAATCTTTGTTTTCTTGCTGTTAAGCTTCAATCCATATTGAAGACTACAGTCCTTAATCTTCTGCAGCAAAGTACTTCAGGTTTTCAGTTTCAGCAAGCAAAGTTGTGTCATCTATATAACGTATGTTGTTGATGAGTCTTTCTTCAATCCTGATGCCACATTGATTCTCATAAAGCCCTGCTTTCTGAATTATCTGCTCTACATATAGATTGAAAAGTTATGGAGACAGGAAACATCTCTGACACACTCCTTTCTTGATTTTGGATCATGCAGTGTTTCCTCTGTTTTGAGGACTGCTTCCTGGTCCAAATACATGTTTCACATAAGCACAATCAATTGTTCTGGGATTCCCATTTTTCTCAAAGTTAGCCACAATTTGTTGTGATCCACACAGTTAAATGCCTTTGCATAGTCAATGAAACATTGACATTAATGTCTCTAGTGCCAAGACCTCTTCTAAACCCAGTTTGTATTTTTGATAGTTGTCCATGTACTATTTCAGTCATTTTTGGATGATCTTCAGCTGGATTTTGCTAGAGTGTGATATTAGTGATATTGTTTGATAATTTCCACACTCTGTTGCATCACTTTTATTTTTTTAATGGGAATAAATATGATATTATGCAAATAAAAATATGTGAAGAAAAAAGTAGAATCTACATTTAATTTGATGTCACTATATTACCCTTAACCACTGATACTCAGTACAATATATCTATTAAATTGGTATCTAGATATAAGATATCCTTTTTTTTTCCCAGGGACAAGTAGGATCTCTGATCTTTTATTACAAGGTATCAGCAGCAGTGATGGGGATGGAGATGGTGGCAAAGGTGGGGTAGAAATGCTCATTTGTTCCTCAGGTAGATCGTGGGGGTCTGTCAACCTTCAGGGGCTTCCTTTAGGCCAGCCTTCAGCCAAATACGCCCTAGATCTCTCTCGAATTTTATCTGCTTCTGTTTCGCGCATCTTCTGCCGCAGGAAGCAAGTCCTCTTGACCAGCTTTCTGTACTTGTGGTGGTTCATCTTCCGACGGCGGATCTTTAGCACATTTTTACACTGTATCTGGGGCACATCTGAGACCTCATTACTCCCCTGCTCAGTCCCCTCCCCTGAGTGGCCAGGTGGACACTTATAGAGCTGGGCAGGAGCCACAGCTCCTGGAGCCTCAGCACCAAGAGTGGGGAGGAGGCAGCGAGCAGTTAGCCAGCTTTCCAGGGGGCTGATGGACATCTTCCGGGGGATCAGCACCTCGTCCAGCTCCAGCTGGGTCCCCCTGCCAGGTAGCAAGATAGCCCCACTTGGGCTTACTGGTGGTTGCGTGCTGTAGTGGAGCCTGTAGGCAGGGTACCACGTATCCTTGAGACAGGCCAGGGAAGACCTCGGCCTGCCTGTGAAGCAGCCCTGACCAGCTGAGAAGTCAGATGCCCCAAGAACATTGTCTGTGGGTGGTGATGGCTCCAGGTGCTTAGAAAAGCATTTGGCTGGTGTTCACAGGCACTTCCGGTCCCAGGATATCCTTTTTAATTGACATGTATTGTTGTTGTTGTTATGTGCCTTCACCACAGTTCAAAGGTATCAATTCTCCTATCCTCCGTAGTCATTGTCCAACTCTCTGATGCATAACAAGTGGTTGCAAAGACCATGGCCTGTATCAGACGCACCTTAGTCTCCAGAGAGACACCATTGCTCTTCAGTACTTTGGAGAGCTCCGTAACAGCAGACTTTCCCAGGGCAATACGTCTTTTAATTTCTTGGCTGCTGGTGCCAAGAGTGTTGACTGTGGATTACAAATTAATAAAATTGGTGTTTTTCTAATTTCCACTGGTATCATCTCTATTGTCCTAGTGTTTTCTTCTTCTTTAAGCAGTTAAAGATTTATCTCATTTCCATATACTAATTAAAATAGCCATATTGTCTTCATTTCAATATTTCAATATTTTATTATGAGCCCATTTAACTTTTAGATTATTTGTGGAAAATATAATGTTTAAAATACGAAGTTTTTCCTGTCAATATGTTAAGTGTCTGGCTTTTTCTACCTTTTTCTAAATTTAAGTAGCAGTTTTTAAAAAAAAAAACCACAATATTTATTTTTACTATCATTCACTTTTATGTAATTATTCATATATATTGTTTCATTCATGTACATTTCATTTATTCACTCATTTAGGTTCATTGTGTTTCACATAATTCTTAATGATGTTATTTTATCTTCCTCTCTCTTCACATTCCAACTACACCTTACTGATTTCTTTACCCTCCCAACCCCCCAACTTATCTCTATTGTCCTAGTGTTTTCTTCTTCTTTAAGCAGTTAAAGATTTATCTCATTTCCATATACTAATTGAAATAGCCATATTGTCTTCATTTCAATCCTCCTTTCTTGTCTACCCATTCTACTTCTATTCTTTCACCTTCTTCCTCCCTCCCCATACTCCTAGTTATGCTCCTATAGTCAGAGCAACACTCTTGTGCAATATTTATCCGTTTGCAACTGAGTTATTCACTCAACATAATACTCTGTGTTATGTCATACTTTATTGCTACATAGTATATTCTATTTTGTATGAATATATCAAAGGGTTTTTATTCGTTCATTTATAGACATTTGTACCATTTTCTTGCTATTATGAGTAACACTGTTATAAACAAAGGTGTACATATGTCTATTCATGTATCACTTCTATTTTTCCTGGGGTATATTCATAGTAGTGAAATCGCTGGGTCATATGGGATATCTATGTTCAGCTTTTTGAGGAAATGCCAAACTACCTTCTACAAAGGTTGGACCATTTTACAATCACACCAGTAGTGCATGAGAATTCCAATCTCTCCACATCCTCGCCAACATTTATTACTTGCTGTCCTGCTAAATTTTGCCACTGCTATTGGTGTGTGATGGTATCTCATTGTGGTTTTGATTTGTATCTCTCTGATTGCTAGTGATTTTGAACGTTACTTCATGTGTTTGTTGGTAATATGAATATCCTCTTAATAAACTTTTTTCAAGTTTTTTGCCTATTTTGTTATTGGATTATTAGTTTTTTTTCTTGTGGAGGCTCTATTGTTCTTGTTATGTGCCATCGAGTCGTTTGTGACTCATAACGACCTCATGTACAATAGCCCTGAACCCTGCTCTATCTTGTGCCAACATTATTGTCCCTGACACACCTACCCTTATTACCTCAGTCACTGAATCAATCCATCTCATCAAGGGTCTTTCTCTCTTGCACTGTCCCTCCACCCTCCCAAGCATTATGTCCCTTTCCAAGGGAGAGGTACCTCTTTGCAACATGCCCAAAGTATGTCACACAAAGCCTTAGAATCCTTGCCTCCATGAGCAGCCCGGTTTCACCCTCTACAGGACAAATCTGTTTGTTTTCTGGCAGTTCATGGCATATTCAATACTGTTTTCTAGCACCACAGCTAAAAGGCATCAATTATCCTTCTGTCATCCTTAGTCACTGTCCAGATTTCTGATGCTTAGCAACTAATTGCAAAGACTATGGCCTAGATCAGGCACACCTTAATCTCAAGATTGATGTCATTGCTCGTCAGCACTCTGGAGAGGTCTCTGACAGCAGACTTTACCAATGCAATTCGTCTTTTGGTTTCATGGCTGCTGGCATGAAGAGTGTTTGTTGATTGTAGAGCCAAGCAAACTAAAGCTGTTAACAATTTAAATCTCTTCATTGTCTATCATAATGCTGCCAATTGGCACAGTAGTGAGAATCTTTGTTTCTTGATGTTGAGCTTCAAACCATATTGAAAGCTTCAATCTTTTACCTTCTGCAACAAGTACTTCAGGTCCTCCTCAGTTTCAGCAAGCAGTGTCATCTGCATAATGGAGGTTTTTGATGAGTTTTCCTCCAATCCTGAGTCCACATTTCTCTTCATAGAACCCAGCCTCCCTGATAAACTAATCTGCTTATATGTTGAAAAGGTATGGAGATAGGACACATCCCTGGCATTCACCCTTCTCAATTTCGAACCATGCAGTATTTCCTCACTCTGTAGTATTCTGTAAACTTATTTATGAGACCCTTGTCTGAGAAGTCATTGCCAAATGTCTTTCCCCAGTATATGGTCTTTCTTTTCACCTATTGGAGTAGCTTTTTGATGTACACAGGGATTTGATTTTTAGAAGGTCCCTTATGTTAATTTTATCCTCTCCTGGTTGTGCATCTATGGCTGTATTTGCAAGGTTATTTTTGCTGTAGAGTAGGTGACCTAATAGATTTGGTAATTATACAGAAATATCATTAATATAACAGGAAAACAAAATATTGCTGAAAGTCATAGAAAAATTGTTGGACAATGAAAAACACATAAACCAATAGAACAGAATTGAGAACCCAGAACTTAACCCATCAACGTATGGCCAACTGGTATTCAACAGGAAACAAAATATAAAATTAGGAAACGACAACCTCTTCAACAAATGGTTCTGGCAAAACTGGACTTCTATCTGCAGAAAGCTGAAGTGGGATCCACATCTCACATCATACACAAAAATCAACTTAAGGTAGATCAGAAACCTAGGGGTAAAGCAAAAATCACAACGATCATAAGAGACAAAATGGGACCAAACTTAGAAGCCCTAGCCTATCATATAAGCTTCCAAATACAGCCAGAAATATACAACAAAGAAAGGTAAAAATTGATCAGTGAGACCTTCTAAAGATTAAATTCTTACCATATAAACATCTTTCAACAGGGTGAAAAGAAAATTTACTGACTGGGAAAAAGCATTTGGCAATGGTATCACAGACAAGGGTCTCATAACCAAAGTTTATACTGGACCTCCATAGGTAAAATAACCTCTGATAACCCAATTACAAAATAGACTAAAGACATCAAAGACTTTTCAAAGAGGAAGGCAAATCATCAACAGATACATGAAGAAATGTTCAAAATCAGACAAATGCAAATCAAAACCTCATAAGCAGTTCCTTACTTCACCTCTGCCTTGCACGCGGACTTCCAAGTTGTAAAACAACCCAGTGGTAGATGGAATTTGCTCCAGGACTTAAGAACAATAAAGGACATAGTTGTGCCTTTACATCTTGTGGTTCCTAACCTTTATACTATAATAGACAAAGTGCTAGTCAATAGGCCTTTTATTGTAAGAACTACCTTCCTTCTGTAACTTAATTTGTGCCACTGTTAGAACCTCTACTTGGAATATTATTGCTTTTAATTTTTGACTCATGTACTTTTAACTTGT
>NW_006399810.1:14748047-14772559 GCF_000299155.1 Elephantulus edwardii | reverse complement strand
TCCCCTTTTCCTTATGAATCAGGGTGAATAGGGAATGGCAAAGGACCCACTGACAAAGGAGATTAATCAGAACTGGCTTTGACAAGCACTGTGGCAATGGGACAATTAAAACAGACTTTCAAGGGGGGGGAAGGAGGAACGAACTGGGGTGGGGGAGGGTAGAGAAAATAGTGCAACAATGAATGCATGGAAACCCAAAATCTCTGTAAATGTTCATTAAAATTAATAAAATTTAATTTAAAAAAGAATGAATAGGGGAACTATGGTACATTACACAAAGGAACACTATGCAGCATTGAAAAATAATTAGCTCATATAGCATTATAAAACATATTGTATGGAAGATGTTACGCTGCATGAATTATCTCAGTTACAAAGGGACAAATACTGCTTATGCCCATTATGACCATTATTGTAATCACAGAATTGAGATGAGTGGAGAGGGTAAGAAGAGGAAAAGAATGGATAGATGATGGACACTGCACTAGAATGAGCAAAAGGTAGGACATTCTAAAAGGAATGGACAATTAGAAACCATGTGTATGATAATTAATCGTCCTACAAGGGTTTGGGAGAGGGATGAAATTGTACATGAATGAACGAATAACAAGAAAAATAAAATTTTTTTCAAAAGAAGGCAAAAAAACCCCAAAACCAACCACAAAACTATAATGCGATAACATCTCACCCTTGTAGCAGTGATAAAGTTTAACAGAACAGCAAACAAGAAATGTTGGCAAGGATGCGGTGAGGTTGGAACTCTCATACACTGTTAGTGGGATTGTAAAATGGTAAAACTACTCTGAAAGGCAGTTTGAAATTTCCACAAAAAGCTGAACATATAAATTTAATGTAAACCTGCTACAGGAAAGAACAAAACAAATGAACGAGACCTTCTAAGAATCAAATTCCCAGGCACATAAAAAACTTCTACAACGGGGTATAAAGAAAAGCCACAAACTGGGAACAAATATTTGGTAATGGCTTATCTGATAAGGCCTTCTTATCTAAAAGTTACAGAATACTCCAACACCTTAACAAGAAAAAGTAAACAACTCACTCACAAAATGGGCACAAGATATGCATACTCCACCAAAGAAGACATTTAGATGGCAAACAAACACATGAAAAAAATGTTCAAAATCCCTAGCTCTACGAGAGATGCAAATCAAAACAACTATGAAATATCATCTCATCCCAGCTACAATAGGAAAGTTCAACAAAGCAGCAAACTAGGAATGCTTGCAAGGTTGTGGAGAGACTAGAACCTTTATTCACTGCTGGTGGAAGTGTAAATTGGTGCAAACACTATGGAAGGTGATTTGGCATTCTCTCAATAATTTGGAAATAGAAATACCATTTGAATGAGCAATGCCACTACTGGGATTATAACCCAAAGAAACCAGAACCACCATGCAAATTTATAAATGCACACTCATGTTTATTATTGTATTATGTACAATAGCAAAGAGTTGAAGCAACCCAAGTCCCCAAAAACAAACAAATGGATAGAAAAAAACCTATAGTATAGTCATACCATGGAATACTACACAGCACTGAAAAACAAGGAACTCATAAAACATCATAGAGCATGGGTTACCCTAAAGGACATAATGCTGAGTGGAATATCTCAGTCACAAAAGGACAAATACTGCATATTACCACTGTAATAAAACAGGATTGACATGGGTGGTTGGGAGCAGAATAGGATAAGAGTGTATTGATAATAAACATTGAAATGGAGCAAATGAAGGAAATAACTGTTTAATAGGAATGTATGACTAGGCATTACATGTATGACAACAGCCCAGAATAAGAGATACATCACAAAGAGGACTGGGGGGGAGGGAGGAAATTGTGCAACAATGAATGAATATTTATAGAAAACAAAAAGAGTGAATGGGGGAGGGAAAAAGGAGGGAGAGGGGTCAAAAATATACAAAAATGAATTAATGAAAATCCAACTTTTCTGTAAACTTTTGTTAGAATCACAATTGTTTTTGTTGATTGCTGTTGAGTCGAGCACTCCTAATAGCGACCCTATGAACAAAAGGCCTGAAGCTTTTCTATAACTATCATCATTTATCAAAGTTCATAGAGTTTCCAGAGGCATGTTGTTTAGGAAGTGGGTGCCATAATTAAAATTAAAAAATTATATATATAAAAAATAAATTTCATATGATCCAGCTATTCTGCCAAGAATATACCCTAAGGAAATTAGAACTGAAACACAAACTGAGATTTGTACACCTAAGTTCATAGCAGCATTATTCACATTCGCAAGAACACAGAAACAACCCAAATGTACAACAAACAAATGCATTGAGAAATTGTAGAACATTCACATGATGGACTACTATACAGCACTCAGGAGCAGTAACTTAGAAAAATACTGCATTACAGTTAAGAGATTGGAGAGCATTATGCTGAGTGAACTAACTCAGTCTCATAAGGACAAATACTACATAAGACCATTACTGTAAAAAATAGAAGAAAACTAGTAAAATCCTGATGCCACATTCTGCCTCATAAACCCCAACCTCCCAGATGATCTGTTCTGCATGTACATTGAAAAGGTATGGAGATAGAACACATTCCTGGAGTACATCCTTCCCAATTTTTAGCCACGTAGTGTTTTCTTGCTCTGTTCTGCCTCCTGGTCCAAATTTAGACTTTGCATAAACACAATCAAGTGTCTGGAATTTCCATTCTTCTCAGAGTTAGCCAAAGTTTGTTGTAATCCACACAGTCAAACGCCTTTGCGCAGTCCATGGCATACAGATAGACATTCCTCTGGTACTCTCTGCTTTCAGCCAAGATCCTTCTAACATTAGCTGTAATATCCTGAGTACCATGGCCTCTTCTAAACTCAGCATGCATATATGGGAGTTCTCTATTAATGTGTTGGTTTAGTCATTTTTTTGGTAATTTTCAGCAGAATCTTCCTTGTGTGTGATACTAATGATATTGTTCTATAATTTTTGCACTCTGCCAGGTGGCATTTCTTTAGAATGGGAAAAAATATGGATCTCTTTCATTCAGTTGGCCAGGTGGTTGTTCTCCAGGTTTCTTGGCACAGTGTGGTGGGCACATCCAGGACAACGTTGCAATATGTCAATGGGTATGTCATCAATTTCTGGGGCTTTGTTTTTTGCCAGCTCCTTCAATCTACATACAGAACTGGCCATCTGAGAAGCTGAGTTCTATAAGGAGGAACGTGGCATCAAGTTTGGAGGAAGACTTATCAACAACCTCTGTTGCTTGCTGAAACTGAGAAGAACCTGAAGCACTTGCTGCAGAAGGTCAAGGACTGCAGTCTTCAATATGAATAGAAGCTGAACATCAAGAAAACAAAGATTCTCACCATTGAAAATTGGCAGCCTCATGACAGATGATAAAGAGATTGAGATTGTTAACAGCTTCAGTTTGCTTGGCTCCACAGTCAACACTCCTTATATCAGCAGCCAGGAAATTAAAAAATGAATTTAATTGGGAAAGTCTGAAGAGCAATGACATCAGTCTGGAGACTAAGGTGTGATTGATCCAGGCCATGGTCTTCACAATTACATGGTATGCATCAGAAATCTGGGCAATGACTAGGGATCATAGAAGGACAATTGATGCCTTTGAGCTGTAGTGCTTGAGAAGAGTATTGAATATACCGTGGACTGCTAGGAGAACGAACAGGTTCACCCTGTTTGAGGGTGAAACTGGGCTATTTTTTTGAGGCATGGATTCTGAAACTTCACCTGAACTACTTTTGACATGTTACAAGGAAAGACCAGTTTTTGGAGAAGGATACCATGCTTGGGAGAGTGGAGGGACAACACAAGAGTGGAAGATGTTGGATGAGATGAATTGACTCAGTGACTGGGGTAAGTGTGTCAGAGATGATGAAGGCGGCGAAGGATAGAGCAGGGTTTTGGAGCAGTTGCATATGGGGTTGCTATGAGTTGCAAGTGACTCAAGGGCACAAAACAACAACAACAACTAGTAAAATATGTGTGAAGGTCTAGGAGGAAAAGAGGAGGAAGCAAGTGGGACTGAGGATGGGCAGGGGGAAAACCACACAGGATCATACAATTTGGTGGGCAGAGGGAGGGAATGAAGAAAATGGGAAAGGTCAAATGGGGACCTAAAGATGGGGTAGTAGTGGGCATATATCAATGGTGACTAATTTTATAAAACAGAATACATGGATATTCTTTGACACACAATGAGAATGAAGGAAAGGGTGAAAAAGAATATACAATAATATTGTATGCAAACCAATATATAAAATAAAAATTTTTAAAAATAAGAAAATATACTACAAAATCTTTACTTTTTTATTTTAAATTACTAGATTTTTAGTTTATATGAAAACTTTCATAACACATGCCATGAAAAGCAGTTAGCATTTTGTCTAAAATAAAAATATTTCTTACATTTCTTCTGAAATAAATCATGTACTTATCCTGTGAGTGAATGGAGATTGTTTAAGTTATAAAGTATGTTTGAAATTTTCACATTATTTGTTATTCACTGCCTAACAAGTCTTTGAAGTTCTTCTTTGCCTACCCAGGATATACTTTTCAGCAAATTTAATGTTATATTTGCTTTTACACTCATCTCTGGTGGTATATATGTAATATCTAAATCTTCAGATAATTTAGATCTAGGGTTATATAGCATGTTAGTAATAGTTTAATGTTACAAGTTTTATACCCAGTTTATCTTAGTGGTAAGCTCTCAGATTCATTGTAGTTAATTTATTGCTGCTGCTGCTGCTGCTGCTGCTTGAGGTGGTCTTAGAGGCTTGAATGGCCTCTCTAGATTCTTTGCTGATGTTGTCACTGAGATATATCTGTTGTATTTGTGCATTAATATCAGAATTTTTTAAGAAAATGTTCTCATTGTTCAAAGTCTGTGGGTATCTTTGAAATGTTGAGGCTTTGTGTGTGTGTGTGTGTGTGTGTGTGTGTGTGTGTGTGTGTGTGTCTGTGTCTGTGTGGGTGTGTGTGTTGAAATTTACCTGGGGGCTGATCAGAACTTTTTCTGATTCTGTGGATGCATCCACAACAAGTCACTGCTTCTAGTGAAAAGGTGGTAAATACATGTGTGGTAGGCGTAAAATGTGAAAATGGTTCTAATGTCACACATGAAAATGCTTTGATGTCCCAGGGTTTTTAAAATATATTTCTGGCTCTTCTTTCTGTTTATCTTTTATAAAGTTCTTTTGCACATAAAGCAATGGAAATATTGTTTGATTTAATCAACCAGATCATCTAGCCAGGAAAGGTGTCCTTTCTTCACTGATGGGATTGGTTGAAGCAATATTGTAATTAAAAAAAAAAACTGACTAGAAGAGTACATTGACAGAGAACTCCCAGAAGTTCCAGTGGGATTTAGAAGAGGCTATGGCACCAAGGATATCATTGTGGATGTCAGATGGATTTTGACTAAAAGCAGAGACTATCAGAAGAATGTCTATTTGTGTTTTATTGACAATGCAAAGGTATTTGACTGTGTGTATCATAGCAAATTATGGCTAATCTTGATAAGCATGAAAATTCCAGAACACTTCATTGTCCTCATGAGAAATCTACATTGAAGCTGTTCTCTAAACAAGGGAACACTGCATGGTTTATCAGGAAGTGATGTATCCTTTCTGCAAACTTACCCACTCAATATGCTGAGTAAATAATTCATGATCTTGGGCTCTGTGAAGAGGAATGTGGTATCAGGACTGGAGGAAGACTCATCATAATCTGTGTTACGCAGATTACACAATTTTGCTTACTGTAAGAGAGGAGGACTTGAAATGCTCATTACAGAATATCAACAGCTTTTGGTATGGGTTACATATCAACATCAAGAAAACAAAGTTCTTCACAACAGGACCAAGAGCCAGCATCATAATAGAGGATTTAAACTGTAAATCATTTAATCTTGTTTGGGTCAACAATTAACACTCTTGGAATCAGCAGTCAGATCAGAAAGCATGTGCATTTGACAAGTTCACTGTTAGAGATCTCTCCAGAATACTTAAGAACAGTGGTGTCTGTTTGAAGAATAAAGCGTACCTGATTCAGGCCATGGTCTTTTCAATTATCTGTTATGCATTTGAGAGCTGAACAATAAATATGGATGACAGAAGAAAAAATGATGCCTTTGATCTGTGGTGTCAAGAGTCCTGAGTATTTCATGCATGCCCCCCCACCCCCACCCAAACTCAAATAGAGATGTCTTGGAGAAAGTGCAGATAGAATGTTCCTTGACGTAAAAGATGATGAGGCTCTGTTTCTTACCTAGAAATGTTGCTAGGAGGGACTGGCTATTCCTTGGAAAGGGTCAATGGAAGAGAGGAAGACTCCTAATGAGATGTGTTGGCACAGTGATTGCTCAAGTGTGTCAGAGGTGATCAGGATGACACAGTATAGCACAGGATGTAGGTCTGTTGTTCATAGGGTCACTATCAGCAGAGGCTGACTCAACAGCACCTAACAACAACAGCAACATTGGCTTAAAAGTTTATTCTTTTGTTCTAGGGTTTTTGTGGTGTGTTTTTTTTTATATCTAGGTCCCTGATCTGCTAAGAGAATGAACAGGTTCATCCTGCAGAGGATTAAACCAGGCTGTTCCTTGGAGGCAAGGGTTCTGAAGCTTTGTTTGACATACTTTGGACATGTTGCAAGGAGGGAACAGTCTTTGGAGAGGGCCGTCATGTTTGAGAGGGTGAAGGGACAGCACAGGAGAGGAAGATCCTCGAAGAGATGGATTGATTCAGTGACTGGGGTAATGGAGTAATGGCTGTAGGTGTGTCAGAGACATTAAGATTGGCACAGGATAGAGCAGGGTTTAGGGCTGTTGTACACAGGGTCACTATGAGTCTCAGGCAACTTGATGGCGCATTACATCAACAACAGGTTGTTAAAGAGCCACCTAAAGTTGGTTTTTATGTGTGGTATGAGATGTGGATCCTGTTTTAGTTTTCTGCAGGTAAATGTCCAGTTTTACTAGCACCATTTGTTGAAGATGTCATTTCCCCATTGAATAGATTTGTTTCCTTGTCAAATATCAATGAATTAGAGTTGGTACATAGTTGATTTCTTGGTTCTCATTGGTCTATGTGCTTGTTATTGTACCAATGCAATGCTACTTTGGTTACTACAGCTATGTTGTAGGTTTTGAGAACTGGGAGTGTAATGTTTCCACAACATTTTAGTTTTTCAGAAGAGCTTTGTTTATTCAAGGTCTTTTTCTTCTCCAAATAAAAAAGCACATTGCTTTTTCCAACTCCTTGAAGAATGAGTTTGGTATCTGTATCTGTTTTGGGATTATGTTGGACATGTTGATCATTTTTAGTAGGATTTCACAATCTTGAGTCTTCCTACCAATGAACAAGAAATATTTTTTCCCCATTCAGTTAGGTCTCTTATTGTTTTTTGTTTTTTTTTTGGTTGTAGTTTTCTGTAGTTTTCCTTATAAAGCTGTTCTGTATCTCTAACTAGGTTTGTTCTTTAGTATTTTATTTATGATTGGCTATTGTAAATGGTATTGCTTTTTTAGTTTGTAGTGCTTGCTTTGTTTCTGTAGAGACATTCAACTGATTTTTAAATGCTGTTCTTTTATCCTGCCATTCTACTCAGTTGGGCTACTAGGTCCAACGGATTTTTTTTTTCCTGTTGTTGAGTCTTTGGAGTGTTTTGTGTACACTATGTATCAACTGCTTATAACAATAGTTTTACCACCTCTTCGTCTATTTGGATGCCTCTTATTTCCTTCTTTTGTCTTATTGTCCTAGCAAGTACTTCCAATACAGTATTGAATAGTAGTGATGGTGGTGGGCATTCTTCTCTGGTTTCTGTTCACAATGTTAATTTCTTTAGTCTCCATTAAGAATGCTGTTGGCTCTTGATTATGCATATATAATTTTCACTATGTTGAGGAAATTCTCTCTCTCTCTATTTGTATATATTTCTCTATATTTTGTTGAATAAAAACACTCAACTGGAATGGATGTTGGATTTTTTTTCAAAAATCTGTTCTGCATGAATTTATAGGATCATGTGACTATTGTTTTGCTTTATTAATATAATGAATTATACTAACTGCTTTTCTCATGTTGAACCACCCTTGCATATCTGTTATGAATGCCACTTAGTCATATTGTTATTGTTAATTGCCTTCGACTAGAGCACAACTCATAGTGACCATAGGAACAAAAGGCCTGAAGCCCCTCTACAACTATCGACATTTATTAAAGTTTATAGAGTTTTCAGAGGCATGTTGTTTAGGAAGTGGATAATTTAAGAAGTGCTGGCCATATTTTTGTTTCTGAATGTTTGGTAGAATTCATCTGTGAAGCATTCTGGGCCAAGATTTTTAGGAAGAGTGTCTTTTTCTGATTTGGTCAATTTTTTTCTTTTGTGATGGGCCTATCTATTCAAGTGTTCCATATTTGTCTGCTTCAATTTGGTAGTATGTAGATTTCTAAGAATTTTTCCATTTCCTCTATGTTTTCAAATTTATTAGAATATAGCTTTTCATAAATTTTATTTTTTATTTCAGTTGGTTTTTTGTGATGTCACCTCTTTCATTTCTTATTCAATTTATTTTTTGTTTTCTTTACTTTCTTTTGTTAAGTTTGACAAGAGTTTGTCTATTTTATTAATACTCTCAAAGAACCAGCTTCCAGTCTTGTTGATTTTAATTGTTTTTCTGTTTCTCTTTTATCGATTTCCACTTATCCTTATGATTTCCTTTTTTCTAGAAGCTGTTTAATTTTGTTTGTTGTTTTTTTTTTCCTAGTTGATGGAGATAGTGAGTTAAATAGTTATTTGTACCACATTCTTATTTTCTTACATTTTAGGGTATTGCTAAGAACTGCCCCTTGAAGACTGCCTGTGCTGTATCCCAGAGGTTTTGATATATTTTCATTACTTTTGAGGAACTCTTTCATTTCCCTTTGTATTAATACAGTAACTGGGGCAATGAGATTGGTTTGTCGGAATTAGTGAGACTGGCTCACAGTACATGGCAGAGTTCAGAGCTTCTGTATGTCGAGTTACTATGCATCATAGGAAACTCAATGGCACATACCAACAATAACATACTATGACAGGTTTGGAAGCAGAAATGGCATCCACTTCCTAAACAACATGCCTCCAGAACCTCTATGTACTTTGATAAATGTCAATAGTTGCAGAGGAGCTTCAGGCCTTTTGTTTATTGAGTCGTTATGAGTTGTGCTCTACTCAAAAGGCAATCAACAGCAACACAACATTTCTTCCATGATTCAGTGCTGCTTAATCAAGATGTTATTTAGATTCCAGATTAGTAGTTTTTTTGTCTTTTATCCTTTTAAAAGAAATTTCTTGTTTAAATACACTGAAGTCTGAGAAGATACTTTGTATTATTTCAGTATTCTTGAATTTGTTGATATTTACTTTGTGTCTAATATGGGGTTGATTCTGTAGAATGTACCATGTGCACTTGAGAAGAAAGAAAATTGAGTTTTTGTTGGTGAAGTATCCTGTACAGTCCTGAATAGTGTGTGAGGTCAAGTTTGCTAATTGCATAGAATAGCTCTTTTGTGTCTTTGTTGAGTTTCTTTCAAGTTGACTTGTCCTTGTCCTTTGGTGAAAGTGGCATGTTGAAGTCTTCTACTATTACTGTGATGTCTATTTCTTTCCTCAAGTCTGTTAATCCTTGTTTTATAACCTTTTCAGGTCTATAATTGTTATGTAGATATTTAATAGGGATATATCCTCTTGTTCTATTGTGACTTTGATCATTAAATAGGGCTTTTACTTATCTCTTATGATTGTATTCACTCTGAAGTCCATTTTATCAGAGATTAGTGTTGTCAGACCTACTTTCTTATGGAAGTCATTTTACTTGGTATATTTCCTTCCCATCCTTTAGTTTTTCAATCTCTCTTCCTCTTCATGTCTTAGATCTGTCTCCTTTAGAAAACATATTGATGGGTTTTGTTTTTTTTACCCATTCTGTTACTCTTTTTGTCTTAATCAATGTATCTAAGCCTTCATGTTGAGTGCAATTATACCCAATTTTGAAAACTGTTGATTTTCCCCGTCACTCAAATAAACTAGAATGGTGCCATTATTTAATGAAATGTGTTGATTTTCCTGAATTACTAAAATATAAAAAAACCTAAAGAAACATTTGAGAGCATTTAGGCTTTATTTCTCATTACAAGGAAAAGGAAAATTAAGCTTAACACTGTTAAATGCTTGCCCAAGACTAAGAGACATGTAGCAGAACTAGTATCATTTAAACATCCATCCATCTAGTCACTAACCCTTGAGGAATGAAAAATAATTAGATGAATGAGTGATTACTTAATTAGTAAAATTTAACTGATTTTACTTAAGCACTATTTTAAATATATTAAAGATATGGGGGCAAAAAAAAAAGCCCATGTCCTCAAATGACTCACATTTTGATGGGGATCAGGTGAGAAGAGAGGTAATTCTGATGGTTAAAGTCAGATACTTTGGGGACACACTGCAGTAAAACATTAAGTAACACATTGTAGGTGGGCTCAGGTGCTGCAAGAGCACATTGGTTTTCAGTATAATTATTGTTCTAATAGAAGAAAGCTCAGGAACTATGGAAGCACAGAGCATGGCCACCTAGTTGGTCATGCAAAAAGGAGGGCACAGAAGGGCAGGGAAAGGAGGTTTCCTTAGAAATCAGCTTTAAAAGATGAAAAAAAAAGAACACCCCACACCCAAAACACACACCCCACCCCAAATTAACTAAAGGGACTGGGCAATGAATAGAGGAGCAATGGAATTAGTTGCACTTGAGCTCAACTGAGGTTCCACGTCTCATTATTTGTACAACTTTCCATAATTTGACTCCTTTCTCATCTATAAACTATGATGCTGTCTTTTTGCATTGAGACTATGAGAAATGTAAATACTTCTGCAAATTTCTTGTAATTAGAGTATCAATCACTGGTCACAATTATCTAGTTTAAAAGTAAGGAAGAATTTTTAAAATATGTTATTAGACAGAGGTATGAATTTGGAAGCTATCAGTACTGTGGTCATGATAAGGCAATGTGAGAAAAGAAGAGCATGAATATGGGCATCAATAAATGTCAACACCCATTCAATAACAGTGGTATTATGCAGTATTTGTCTTTTTCTGACTGAGATATTTCACTCAACATAATGTCTTCCAGGGTCACCCATTTTGTATAATAATTCATGAGTTCCTTATTTTTCAGTGCTGCATAATATTCCACTATGTAAATATACCACAGTTTCTCTATTCATTTGTTTGTTGATAGGCACGTGGGTTGTTTCCAACTCTTTGCTGTTGTGAACAAAGCAGCAATAAACATTGGTGTGCAAATAACTGCTTGGGTGGCCATTCTGGTTCCTTTAGGATATATTCCCAGTAGTGGAATTGCTGGGTCAAATGGTATTTCTATTTGCACCTTTTTGAGAAAGCACCATACTTCCTTTCATAGTGGTTGCACCATTTTATACTTCCACCAATAGTGAATAAGGGTTCCAGTTTCTCCACAAACTTGCCAACATTTGTTGTTTGCTCCTCTGTTAAATTTTTCTATTCTTTTTGGGGTGAGATGATATCTCACAGTTGTTTTAATTTGCATCTCTCTTAGAGCTAGGGATTTTGAACATTTCTTCATGTGTTTGTTCTCCATCTGAATGTCTTATTTGGTGAAGTTTTTTTCATATCGTGTGCCCATTTTACAATTGGGTTATTTACTTTTATCTTGTTCTGGTGTTTGAGTATTCTATAAATTCTAGGTATAAGTCTCTTATCAGACATGTCATTATTAAATATTTTTTCCCAGTCTGTGGCTTCCCTTTTTACCCTGTTGGAGTTTTTGGTTGTGTATAGTCATTATATAGAAAGGAATTGGCAGATACAGAGGAATTTAAAGAAATAACATATGAGCAAGAGCCTATGATGATGAAGGAAGAAGTTCAAGCTGCTTTGAAGGAAATAACAAAAAATAAGGCCCCAGGAATAGATGGTACATCAATTGAAGTATTTCAGATAACAGATGTTGCCCTGGATGTGCTCACCAAGTTGTGCCAAGAAATCTGGAGAACAACCACTTGGCCAACTGACTGGAAGAAATCCATATTTGTTCCAATTCCAAAGAAAGGTGACCCAACTGAGTGTGGAAACTACAGAACAGTGTCATTGATTTCACATGCAAGCAAGATTCTACTGAAGATTATCCAAAAACGATTAGAACAGCACATCAGCAGAGAACTGCCAGAAGTCCAGGCTGGGTTTAGAAGGGGTCGTGGTACTAGGGATATTGTTGCTGATGTTAGATGGATCTTGGCTGAAAGCAGAGAATACCAGAAGAATGTCTATCTGTGTTTCATTGATTATGCAAAGGCATTTGACTGTGTGGATCATAACAAACTGTGGCTGACTCTGAGAAGAATGGGAATCCCAGAACATTTAATTGTGCTAATGCGAAACCTATACTTGGATCAAGAGGCAGTAGTCAGAACAGACCAGAGTAACACTGCATGGTTCAAAATTGGGAAGGGTGTACGCCAGGGGTGCATCCTGTCTCCATACCTTTTCAACATGTATGCAGAGCAGATTATCTGAGAGGCTGGGCTCTATGAGGAGAATTGTGGCATCAGGATTGGTGGAAGATCTATTAACAATCTCTGTTATGCAGATGACACAACCCTGCTTGCTGAAACTGAGGAGGACCTCATGCACTTGCTGCGAAGGGTCAAGGACTGCAGCCTTCAGTATGTACTGAGGCTCAATGTCAAGAAGACAAAGATTCTCACCACTGGACCAATTGGCAGCGTCAGGTGGATGACGAAGAGATTGAGATTGTTCACAGCTTCAGTTTGCTCGGCTCCACAGTCAACACTCTTGGCACCAGCAGTCAGGAAATCAAAAAGCGTATCGTGATGGGAAAGTCTGCTGTTAGGGACCTCTCTCAAGTACTCAGGAGCAACAGTGTCTCTCTGGAGACTAAGGTGCTCCTGATACAGGCCATGGCCTTTGCTATCACTTGTTATGCATCAGAGAGATGGGCAATGACTAGGGAGGACAGAAGGAGAGTGGATGCTTTTGAGCTGTGGTGCTGGAGAAGAGTACTGAATGTACCATGGACTGCCAGGAAAACAAACAGATTCACCTTGGAGAGGATTAAATCAAGCTACTCCTTGGAGGCAAGCATTCTGGGGCTTCGTCTGACATATTTTGGACATGTTGCCAGGAGGGACGGGTCCTTGGAGAGGGACATCATGCTTGGGAGGGTGGAGGGACAGCGCAGGAGGGGAAGACCCTCTATGAGATGGATTGATTCGGTGACTGGGGTAATCGGGATGGGTGTGTCAGAGGCGGTGCGGTTGGCGCAGGATAGAGCAGGTTTTAGGGCTGTTGTGCATAGGGTCGCTATGAGTCGAAAACGACTCGAAGGCACATAACAACAACATAGGGATTTGATTCCTAGAAGGTTCCATTCATCTATTTTATCCTATCCTGGTTGTAGGTTTTTCAGAATGCTTGGAGAACTGTTGGGGGAAAACAGTAGAGAGGGGATAAATAATGTACACAACATTGAAACAGATGAAGGGGAGAGCTGTATAAAAGGAATATATAATTAGGTATTATTGGCATGACAAGAGTTCAGAATAAGAGTTGCATAGGCAAGTGGTTGAGGGGGGACTGTATAACAAGGAAAGAATTTTTTTTTTCCAAAGGAAAAAGTTAATTGGGGGAGAGGGGGCACAGGGAGGAAAAAAAAAGAAGGAAAAATTTAATATATATTAGAGATTTCTTCTCTGCAAGGAGATGGTTAAAGTAGCTACCAAATAAAACTTTACTGTTAAAAAAAATGTCAACAATTAAAGGGATATCAGAAATGGAGGGGAAAATAGTCTAGAAGGGACGGGTAATGACAATGAAAGCTGTAATGAAGACAATAAAAGGCTAAACGTATTTAAATGGCAGAGAGGCCGAGTAAAACTTACAACTGAGTGGTAGCCATTGGCTTTAGCTTTATGTGACCTTTTAAAGAGGGTGTTAAGTTGAATTGTTGAGGTAAACTCAGATTGCTGTGGTATAACTAATGTACTTGGAGTACAGAGATGCTCAGATAGTTGAGAGAAGAATAAAAATAGTGATCAGAGTCTATTTTTCAGAAGTCTTTACTCAGTGAAAGAGCAGAATTTATTGGAAGTTAGATGTAGGTTATATGAAATCACATAATGCTTGGAGTTTGTTTTCTGGGTCTTTTTTTAGAGAAACTTTTAAAATGGGAAATTATTTTTTTAAATGTTGTACTGATTTATTTACAAAGTTTGAATACATTGTTTTTCACAAAATATCCTTCCCATTGCCTTCATCCCCTCCCCTCATCAAATTGTGCAACCCTATGATTAACATCCCGTCCACTCATCCTCACCTCTCTGTTCCCCCTCCTCCCATGGACCTCATACTCATTCTACAATAATGGTTTTATACAGTATTTGTCCTTATGGGACTGAGTTAGTTTACCCAGAATAACGCTCTCCAGTCCTTTCCAAGCTAGGTAGAAATTTACAAAATCATTTCTCCTGCATACTGCATAGTATTTTATTGTGTGAATGTATCATAATTTCTCAATCTATTTGTTTGTGGTTGGACATCTCGGCTATTTCCATGTTCTTGTAATGGTGAATAAAGCTGCTATAAACATTGGTGTACATGTCTCAGTTTGTGCCTCAGTTCTCATTTTCTCGGGGTATATTCTAAGCAATGGAATAGCTGAGTCTGATGGAATTTCTATGTCCAGCTTTTTGAAGAAGTGCCAAACTGCCTTCCAGGGTGGTTGTACCATTTTACAACCCCATCAACAACATGTAAGAGTTACTTTCTTGTTACATCCTCTCCAAAATTTATTACTTGCTGTCCTGTTAAACTTTGCCACTGTTAATGAAATGAGATTGTATCTCATTGTGGTTTTGATTTGCATCTCTCTTATTGTTAGTGATTTGAAGCATTTCTTCATGTGCCTATTAGCCATTCAAATATCTTCCTCTGTGAAAAATTTTTATGTCTTTTGCCCATTTTGTAATTGGGTTATCAGTCTTTTTCTTGTGGAGGTCCATAAGTATTCTATAAACTTAAGTTATGAGATTCTTCTCTGAGATGGTATTGCCAAATTTTTGTTATATTTTCACCTTGTTGGAAAAAATTCTTGATGTGTATAAGAATTTAATCTTTAGTCTGTCCCATACATCAATTTTCTTCTTTATTTTCAGATTATGCATTTATGGCTATATTTGGCAATCTTTGTATACTGTAGACTAGGGCTTCTAAGCTTGATCCCAGTTTGTCTCTTACGAACTTTATGGTTTTGGGCTTTACTAAAAATAAGAAATCTTAAAGGTGTTTATAGACTAATGGAAAAGAGCAAATAGTGAGTGAGAAATAAACATTTGAGTATTTGTAAGATAGGAGTAGATTCCAGAGGGAGAAGGAGAATCTGTGGGAAAAGAAGGACTATATGTGCTGCTTAACTGGGAGTTATGAGGGTCAAGTTAGATCACTGGAACAAGATTGTGGGAAGATTATGGAATAGCCTTTTGCTCTCTGTATAAAGGAGAATAGTTCTTTGTATCTAATTCAATTTTTTAATTGAAAATAGCAGAAATTATAAGTCCTCCATCTGTTGACCACATGGTACCTACAGTAGGAACAAAGTTGCATTTGAACTCAAAGATTAGAACTGTCATCTTGATGTGTCAATTTTCCTTTTACTAATTTTCCTTTTCTGTTAAATACATTTATGTAAATGAGATAACATATTTATCTTTTTAGCTCTATTAACCAAGTGCTAAATCTACTATTTATAGATCTCACTGGATACACAGGGGAAAAACATCTAGTAGTTTATTATAAACATTCCAAGCATATAGTGTGGACATTGCATGAGTGACATGCTCGAAGACAAAATATTCTATCTAGCAACATATAATAACTTGGGGTTTATTTGTGACCATATTTCATTTCAAAGCAAACCATGCATTTTTCCTTATTTGATAAGAACATCTGCAAACTGAGCCAGTATTGAGAGTGTGTGTGTGTATGTGGTGTAGAAGGTTAAGAAAAAAGAAAACCAGTATGCTGTGCTTTCACCATAACCAGGCTTTTTATATTCACCTCAAGGCACGAAGTAAAAATAAAGTCTCAGAGGTGACGTGAGTGAGTTGGCATAAGCATGGGTCTTGTGCAGTGTGGTGTTCCTGCTCCTAAAAGCACATGACTGACCTTTCCACTGAAGACTGCAACTCCAAGCGCCAAAGCCTGACAGCATGCATGCGTTTCAGAGGAAACAAAGGTCTCACCAAAATGCACTCAGCAGCTGTTGTTTAAGAGTTCACACAGCACACACTGTGTTGTTCCAGAATGAATACTGGCTTCTAAGTGTTGGAATAGACTCACTGAAGACAAACAAGAAATCAACTCAGTAATCTGGAATTTGATTTATTCTGGTAAAGATCCATTGATCAGGTCCATTTTTTTAAATGCAATTTTTTACTAAAATTAATATTCTAGCATAACTGGCAAGAGAATCTGTTTTCATTTTGCAAAATATATGTAATGCATTTGCCAACTAAGCATTTTTCCAGCATACAGTTTAGTAATATCAATCACATTAATCATGTTATGCAACCATCACTCATAATCATTGCCAAGTTTTTCTTCACTATAAACAGAAAGTCATAACTCCCTCTTTTCTTTCCTCTTGGTAACCACTAGTAAATTTTGTTCTCTATATATTTTATACTTTTAGTAAATGAGATCATGTATTTATCCTTTTTTTTGGTGGTAGAATCTTTTTAACAGAGATAGTTAATGGTTGTTACCAATTGAATGAACAGGAACTCAAGTTCTCCATCTGAATATTGATACTTTTGTGATTGAGTTATTTAGTTCATCACAATGTCTTAAAGATTCATCCTTATTTTAACATGGGCTAATTTCTCCTCCTAGCTGAATAGTTCACCTACTGGCTGAAAAGTATTCTACTGTATGTATATACCACAATTTGTTTATCCATTCATCTGTAGGTGGTCATTTAGTTTGTTTCCTTCTCTTGACTGTTGTGACTAGTGCTGCCTCAACATTGGTGTTCATGTCTGTTGGCATCCCTGTTTGGGTATATGCCTGGGAGTGGAATGGCTAGGTTGCATTTTTGCTATTGTCGGTAGTTGCTGTCAAGCCAATTCTGACTCTTGGTGGCTGCATGTGTGCAGAGAACACTTCTCTAGAGAACCTTTAAAACTTGATTTTCAGAAACATATCTTTCTACTTTTCATCCAAAGTACTTTTGGTTGGGTTCAAACTGCCAACATTTCACCTAGTAAGTGAGAACTTAACTGTTTACATCCCACCCCTAAACCAAACTACTAGGTTATATTCCTGTTGTTGCTAGGTGCTTGCCCAGTTGACTATGACTCAGTGACCCAGCAAACAACATGCCTAAACCTTGCTTTATCCATGGTGGGATTTTTGTTTGTTTGTTTTTTTGAGAAAGCACCATACTATTATTCACAGTGGCTACACCATTTTGTATTCCATCAAGCAATGGTAAACTTGCTCTGTTTCTCACTTTCCAGACTATTTCCACTTCCTTCTGTTGTAATTAAAAGACATTCAAAGAGGCGAAATTTGGCTGGTAGGTTCAGAATCCTCTTTTCTTCTAATACCATTAAGCCCTTCCTGAATGGGAGCAGAAAGAGAAGTTGAAGCAAGAAAATTCTCTTGTAGGAGCTCTAGTTAAAGCTCACCAGTCTTGCCTGTTTCTAATTATGTAGGTCCTCCCTCCTTGTTTCCTCTTTAACAGGCTTTTTTATTAATAGTTACGGAGTGGATATGAGGACAATGCCAGTTATAAAAGTAAAGAAAATGTCCAGGAATTGAGGCCACATTTTATATACTTCCTTTGTGGATAGCATCCAAATTCTTTCAAGAGACTAAAGTGCTTGCCTATTGAAAGGCTGCTAAATTAGGGTGAGCTCTAAGCAATATGTCCACACTGGATTTGTGATGTGGTGTGTAGATAGTTTATGCTGTTGGAAAGATTTTCAGATTTAATGTCAAGGTCATCACTGTCAGAAGGAAACTAATCTCAAATTAATTACTAAAGCTGGAAACTGGAGAGCAAAAGATTTAAAGGCAAAAATAAATATGATGATTTAGAGGATTAGTCTACTGACAGTATTTTCCTGTCTTTAGATGTCAAGGATATGAATAAAAAGGACTTAGTAAAATGATCCAATTTTTCTACTGTACTTTTGATATTGAGCCTGGAAGCATCTGGCTTCTCAAAGCATCTAAAAACATAGAGACACACAAAGCCATGACCAGTGGGAATGTTGGTTGTGAGTCAGGCCTTATATAATATGACACGTAGACAGAGTTGTTGTTGTTCCTTGTGCCTCCTTCAGGCCATGCTTGAAAATTCAACAGAAAGCCAAGCTGGCATTGTAAAGTATTCACGTGGATAGTCAACAATATTTAAAAAAAAAAATAATCTGGAAGCATCAAATGTAATTCCCTTGAGCAATTTACAAAAAAATCCTGCTCACTTTTTTAGACTAAAGAATTTAACATTTCAAATCCAGTCCAAGATAAAGAATGTTCCATGGAGAGTTGTACATGGAGTTGGCTTATTTATAACAACTTCTATTTTACTTCCATTATACTTCTGCTTAGGAAGCTCTGGTAAGAGGCTGCATTGCAATCCCAAAGGCATGTAGTTCAAATCCACCAGACAGTCCATAAAAAAAAAATGGGCAATCTCTTCTCATACGATTAATTGCCTCTGAAAGCCTACTATAGCTACAGGATCAACTATAGGTTGGTTCCAACTCAACGGAACACAACAACAACAACAATAACATACATCTACTGGTGTTTCTCTTTCTCCAACCAATGGCATGAGTTAAGTATCTCAGTATTCACCCCCCAGAGGCAAAAATATGTGTACCTATTTCTTCAATACCTCAAAGCAGTGATGCACAATTTATCCCTGAAGCAAACTGGATGCATTTATGGTTCAATCCGTTATTCCAGACAGTTGTTTTTTTGTGTAATTTAATATGATTATGCATGCCAGTTTAAGTTCTTCTGGTCATAGCTAAGCCAGTATGGTTCCCTATAGACTAGCTGGTAGAAGAGAAAAGATCACAAAAGGCCAACTAGTACATTATCCATTGATTGCTTAGAGAATGAATGTTATTTGTGTGTGTATGTGTGTGTGCCAATTGAATATTTCTGTCAGATTTAAGAATTCATAGAGCTGGGAAGGAATTTAGAAATCATCTATCATCTAGAACAGTATTTCCAAAAGTATATTTATACTTATTAGAACAGCAATTTTTTTTTCCTAAAAGACTTTGTGTGTGGGGGGGAACCCAGTTCTCACTGGAAATTGATAACAGACATATTCATAATGGAAGCTCTGAGATGTTCTTTAGAGAACAAGTCTCTAATTTTGTTCTAATGTGTAGCCTCAAACTTGTTACCTGTATGAATTTGGCCCTGTCTCATGGTAAACTCTTGCACAATGGAAGATAACTCTATCTGTTCCTGTGCCATTCCATGGTAGGTTGTAGTTCAGACTGTTGAGATCCATAGAGTTTTCATAAGCTAATATTTTTTTGAAAAAGCAAATCAGCTGGTCTTCCTCAATTCGTTGTAGCTTGGAAGCTTAGTATCATAGCAAAATTCAAACTTTCATGGATAGACAAGTGGTAGCTGCTCATGAATTGTGTTGGCTAGAACCCTAGACTTCCTCATGAAAGGCCAGGATTCAACCACTGCACACATGTCCTTTATTTACCTGTAAAAGATATTTTTTATTAGGAGTAGCAGCTAGTGTTACATATTTAGGAAAACATTATAATAGGCTGTTTTAGGGCATATCTCTTTCCTGGATCTTGTATTCTTGGTGTTGCCTTCTTCTATTTAAATGTTGGGTAGGAGGCATGGAGGAGGGATGAGGCAGAGAAAAGTTGGTGGATCTAGATGATAGGATCAGAAAGGGAAAGAAGTCAGAAGTACTGAGTAGAGAGAGGCAATGTAGTCATTTTCTTATTTGCTAACGGCTGCTTTTTCAAGTGGACCTAGATTTGACGAAGTAGTTAAATTAATTTTAAAAAATCTTAGCTATTGCAAATCTCACAGAATTGTGCCTGACATAACTAATTTTTCCTTGAATTTATCTGACAGCCTTACCCCATTAGGTAAGCACACAAAGCTTATAGGAAAGAGATGTTACTTCCCAGTGAACAGATGTTTATATATTAAAATATCTAAGACAAAAATGGTCCAAATATCAGAATTTTGGGGATCATGTATCTTCTATTTCTTTTTTCAAAGTGGGAGATCCGGGTTCAAGTTCAGTGGCTACTGCTTGGAATTTGAACAGCCTCAGCACCTCTCCCTGCTTCAATTTCCTTACCTGTAAAAGAAAACATCAACAACAGGTGATCTCTGACATTCCACTCAACTTTAAAGTGTTATGATTCCCAGATAATTTTAAGTTACATGATTTGACCACTGTACAATAAACATTTGGATTTGCTTTGTTTGTTGCCTGGAGATTTGGTTTAACTACAATATTGCTCATCCTTTAAGAATGTAAGGCTGTCAGATAAATATGAGGATGACAGGAAATAATCCAAGAAAGAATGTATTCATCAGACAGCTTAAGCTCAGTAAAACACTAGCACATTCACAAAACTGTGCACAGACTAAGAGCAAGGCTGGCCAGACATGAACGAAGGGATTTTCAGGAGATGACAGTGAACGTGGTGTGTAAAAATAAAAATAAAATTTAAATTGGTCAGAGGTTCGCTATTGAGCAACTTTTCTCTCCAAATGCCTTCTAGTTCTCTAAAAAGTTTAACTACCAATTAAATCTAATTACACAGACTTCAGACCATCTGGTTTCAAGCTCTTTGAAGACTTCCTAGTGCTATTGACAGATAGCTGAAACCTTCTAAACTACGGTTCTTAACCCACCATGGCTAACTGCTTTGACTCCCTCTTTTTCCCCATCACTCTCCTCTTAGGCCATGCTCCAGGGCCCCGCCTTTCTTCCCATCCAGTCTATGAATTGCCCTCTGGTTTACATGTCTACTCTTGTGACAGAATGACCCTAAGGAAAAGATTCACAAAGTGGGTACCAACACTCCCTGAGCACATGTTTCACAAAAAGAGAAAATGTTTTCGTTATCTTTGAAATCAACCTTCAAAACACTGCCTGGTTTAGTGCAAGCCCTCACTGGACAGTGAGGTTGGTGGCAGGGAATCAAACCTGAGTCCTCTACATGCTGTTGCTGTTAGGTGTCAATGAGTAGACTACCATTCATAATGACCCTATAAACAATAGATCTGAACCTTGCCCTATCCGTGCCATTTTAACAATCTCTGATATGCTCTGGGCCACAGTTACAATCACTATGTCACTCCATCTTGTTGAGGGTCTTCCTCTCTTTCTTTGACTCTTAACCTTTCCAAGAATGAAGTCTTTTTCCAAGGCCTGGTCCCTCCTGACAACATATACAAAGTACATGAGAAAAAATTGCCTTTAAAGAACAACACCCTCATTGCACTTCCTCTAAAATAGACTTGTGTTTGTTCTTTTGGCAATTAGTGGGATATTCAATATACTCTTCTCACTTGTCCAACTTTCAAAAGTGTAGAAGTAATTAAAAATATGAAAGCTTGAATCAGGCTCACTTTAGTTTTTAAACTGACATCAGTGCATCTTTTAGCACTTTGGGGAAGTCCTTGATAACAGCTTTACACAATGCAATGTCTTAATTTCTTGACTCCTGTTACCGTGGATGTTGATTGCGAATCCAAATCCTTTGCACAGAAGGTGAGAATTCTATGCAGCATAATATTCCATTGTGTGAATATACCACAGCTTCTCTACCCATTCGTTTGTTGATGGGCATTTAGGTTGTTTCCAACTCCTTGCTATTGTAAACAAAGCCTCAATAACAAGGAACTCATGCAATATTATTCAAAATTGGTGACCCTGGAGGACATTATGCTGAGTGAGGTATCTCAGTCACAAAGGGACAAATGCTATAATGGTGCCACTGTTGTAGAATGAGGCTGGCATCGGGGTCGGGGTAAGACTGAGAAAAACAGGATGAAATATGTTTACGGCATTGAAGTCTATGGAGGAGAGAATGGTTTAACAGTATTATATTTTAGGGCATTATGTTTGTCGTAAGAGTACGGAATGAGGGTTGCAGAGTGGATTATATTTGGGGTTGGGGGTATGGTTGGGGGATGTGCGGGGGGGATTGTGGACCAATGAGGGAGTGTTTCTTTTGCTTTTCAAGGAGAGGAGCAAACGGGGGGGGGGCGGGGAGAAGGGTACAACAATGAATGAATAGAATTCCAAAATCTCTGTAGATGTTCATGGAAATGAAAAATAAATAAATAAATACATAAATAAATAAATAGGAAAAACAAAAAAAAAAAGAAGGTGAGGATTGCATCACTGAACCACTAATGTCCTCAAGGTGCTTAATAATGGTTGCTAGCTAAGGCTAGAGCAGACAATGATGATGATGTTGAAAATGAGAGAGTAGCCACACGTGGAGTTTTAATAATGCCTCTTTCCATCTGGTGATGTTAGAACCTGGTTGAGCTTCAGCTATTGAATTACTTTGTGGGATAGGACATTGGCATCTTCAGGGATTTGGGTTCTTAGCCTTATAGAGAAGGGATGGGTTGGTCTTGGTAGAATGTAGTCATTGAGTAAGGATATTCTTTCTCAATCATTCTTCCTTGTCATCTTTTTAAACTCACTCTGTGGTCTTATTCCTACCCATCTGGAGTAAATTTGAAGCAGATCCTTTGCCACCACAAGCAGAATCTCATTCCAGTGGTTAAAATGTGTGTGCCTGAGAGACAAGCAGTAACACATGTCATCAAATAAAGTCACACCAGTCTAGCCCTGTTAGGCTAAGTATTTTTGAGCATAATAATCTGAGTTATGCTAGCCCAGACAGTGACTTCATGATAATTAGTAAAATTAAGTGTGGGTGGAAGAGGCAGCCCACCTCAGGCACTGGAGAGAGTTTAATGCTGGCCCATATCCCCTTTAGGGTCTTTGTACAATTGCACAACTATGTGTAGAAGCCCTGTTAATGAAGTTATAAAATTTATCAACTTAAAGCTCCCCTCATCCTCTGACAGGGCCTGTTTCAGGCCTGTTGTGTTATGTGTAATTTAGTCAACTAATACTTACTTTAACTTTGTCCTATCCTGTGCCATCCTCATAATCCCTGCCCCTTGTTACAGTCACTGTGTCAAGCCATCTTGTTGAGAGTCCTCCTCTCTTTCTCTGACCTTTCCCAACGTGATATCTTCTTCCAAAGGCTAGTCCCTCCTGACAACATACAGTATGTGACCAAGTTTCACCATCTGTGCCATTAAGGAGAACCCTGCTTGCAATTCCTCCAAGACAGGCTTGTTTGCTCTTTTGGCAGTCCATAGGATATTCAGCACTCTTCCCCAATGATACAAATCAATGGCGTCAATAATTCTTCTGTCATCATAGAAAGCAGTTGGAAAGCCATGACTTGGATCATGTGCATCCTATTCTCTAAACTGACCTTGTTACTCTAGCACTTTGGAGAGGTCCGTGACAGCAAATTTTCCTAATGTAACAAGTCTTTTTATTTTTTTTTTTTTTGGTTGCTGTTAACCATAATTGTTGATGATTGATCCAAGTAAAATTAAATTCTTGACAATTTCAATCTTTTTCTATCTATCATGATATTACCTTTTGGTCCGGTGGTGAAGATGTTTGTTTTTTCATGTTGGTATGTAATTCATATTGAAGATCATAGTCGCTGATCTTCTGTAGTAAATACTTAAAGTTTTCTTTAAGCTCTTTAAGCAAAGTATGTTTCCTGTATAACACAGGCTGTTGAGGAGACTTCCTCCAATCCTGTTGCCATGTTCGTCTTCATATAGTCCAGCTTCTTGGGCTGCATCTTCCCCCCCTTCTTCACTTCTTTTTGTTCATTAGAAGCTTCTTGGGTCCCTTTTGAATCAGCCTCAGGGAACTGGAGGATGAGGCCACAGAACCATAAGGTTGGTTCCTTGCCATCAGGTGATGAGGTGTCCAGGAGGTATATAGGCCTTACTGACACTCCTTGTACCAACTCTTTTTCTGGTTTTCTCGGAGATGCCAGCACTGAGGCCTTCAGTTTCAGGCTGACTTGCTTCTCAAACAGCACTGGGTTTCAAGTGGTTCCTCCAGGTAGTTCTTTTTCACAAGATCTCTTTAAAATGTTTCTGGCTAACATGAAAAATGAAAGAAAGAAAGAAAGAGAGAAAGAGAGAAAGAGAAGGAGAGAAAGAGAGAAAGAGAGAGAAAGAAAGAGAGGAAGGAAGGAAAAAAGGAAGGAAGGAAGGAAGGAAGGAAGGAAGGAAGGAAGGAAGGAAGGAAG
>NW_006399810.1:14743768-14747718 GCF_000299155.1 Elephantulus edwardii | reverse complement strand
CTTCTCCAGCACCACAGCTCAAAAGCATCCACTCTCCTTCTGTCCTCCCTAGTCATTGTCCAACTCTCTGATGCATAACAAGCGATTGACGTGTTTGGAATCACAGAAGCCAAGAAAGCTTAAGATACAAGCTGTCAGAACATGGGTTGGACAATGGAAGATATTTTCTGAAGGGACTTGGCAGGTGTGAAGGGTTATCCTGGTGGAGGATGGAGCTGGAAATAAATAAATAAATAGATAGATAAATAAATGCATAAATACATAAATAAATAAATGTATGTATGTATGTATATATGTATGTATATATGTATGTATGTATGTATGTATGTATGTTTCTGGTTGCCTCCTTGAAAAAAATGCCTCCTAGAAGCCCATCCTAATCCTTCTCTCCTGTCAGCTGTGAGGAATCAGTCACCAATCACTGACACAAGTTGTGTTTGTTGTGTTCTGTTGAGTCAGAACTGACCCATAGCTGCCCCTCGAGTGGGTTTTCAAAGACAGTTTAATTGCATGGGAGGAGATTTCCCATCTTTGTCCTGAAGAGCAGCTGGTCGGTTTGAACTGTGCGCCTTCCAAATTGCAGTGCAGGTCCTTAGCATTGGGATACCAGAGTTACCTGACACAAGTAAGGCTTTCCAAGTGGTCTCATAGAGACTCCCTCACTTGATGGCAGGCATAGGGGAAACCACCTGATACAAGGAATGATTGGAGGGTCTGAACCACAGACAACACATTCTAAAGAAATTCTTCCTCCATTTTCTCCACACAACTTTTATACACTGTTGTTGATAGGTGCCACTGAGTCAGTTACAATTCATAGTGATGCTTTGTACCACAGAATAAAATGCTGTGTACACGCTCTAGCCCCTAACTACATGGGGTGTTTTTGCACCTGTGTGATTTGGGAGCCTTGTCTGAAAAGAAGACCAAAATAACCCCAATTTAATATTCTCTTACACCTAGAACAATTAAAGGACACTTATATTGAATCAAATTGGTGGGACTCCTTTACCAAATTACTACAAGGGAGTTAGGCTAAGATGTATGAGTTTGGACTATGATAGTTGCTTTCTCTACCCCTTTTCTCTAATTCAAATCTCCTTGTTTTGTCCTAGAGGATATCAGATTTAACTTCATGATTGATACATAAGGCCTAGAAGTGGAGCTCTGGGAAGGAGCAACAGAGAATAATAAACTAATGGTCTTGTGAAGATAGCCACTGCCCGAGGAACTAGAGGAGTCAGAACACAGGAGAAAGTCCCTGTGCCTTCAAAAGGAAATGAAGACAAGCTCAATGGGCAGACAAACCAGCAGGGCAGCTCTACAGAGTTTAATAGGTGACTTGAGGCTTCAGAGAAGACTAGTCTGGACATACTCCAGTTGTTGGACTTTATATGACTGTCTGCAAGCTTTTAAGACCCCAGGGGCTACTCAATGAATTAAGAGATCAGGGAACTCTGAGTTGTGCTGCCAACTCATAGGCTTATGGCTCAAAACCACCAGCTGCTGTGTGGAAGAAAGATGTCTAATATTCTCCTATTCTGTTTACTGTCTTTGAGAACCTGCTGGAGAGTCAGCTGTGAACCAGTTCTTACTTGCCAGTACATAAGAGCAAGATCAACAGCAGATACAGGGAAAAAGCTTTTACCTTTTTTAAGTGCCATTGTTTGCTTAATTCCATTTTCAGATTGTTCATTTCAAGCATATAAATACATAATTGATCTTTGTATATTTATCTTTTAGAACCTTGCTCACATTGCTATTAAATACATTTTCAGTAGATTACTTAGACTTTCTATATGATCTTATAATTTGTGAACCAACTTTACTCTTTTGATATCAGTTTGGAACTGACCCTTCAGTGGGTTTTCAGAGGCTGCAAATTGCATGACTCACGTACAGCAGAGAAAATGAGGATGGCACAGGATAGGGCAAGGTTCAGATCTGTTGTTCACAGGATCGCTGTGAATCATAGTTAATGTCACAATGATAACAAATTGCATGGAAGAAGATTGCCCATCTTTCTTCTGCAAAGGAGTTGGTGGATTCTACCAGTCTACTTGTCAGTTGGTCTACAATACGGCCAAGTCTTTTTCTCCCAGGCCGAATTCCTCTGCCTAAAATGGCCAGACAACATTGAATGGAAGTGGTGAGCATGGTTATCTTTATTTTTTTTTTTCAAATTTAGGTTGTTTATTTTTCTTTTCAATGAACATCTACAGAGATTTTGGAATTCCATTCATTCATTGTTGCACCCTTCTCCCTGCACAAACCGGTTATCTTTATTTTGTTCCTTATCTTGAGAGAAACCACCCAAACTTTTCCTAGTTAATGTCAGTTATGGGTTTTTCTATACATGCCCTTAAGTATATTAAGAAAGTTTTATGGTATTTCCCCCCCTAAGGAGTTCTGTTGATATATTTTCTGAGGGGTCTGTTGCATATTGTCCATAGTATGTTGTGATGCTAACCAAGAAAGTTTTCCTTTCCTAGTTTGGTAAATGTTTTTGTCATGGAAACATGTAGGATTTATCAAATACTTTTTCTATTTTCATTGCTATTATCATTTGTGTTTGATGATTTCATCATTATTATTGTTTTATTGATTTATTACCTGGGTTTTATATGTTAAGCTAACCTTGACATTTTGGGGATCAACATCACTCAATTGTGTTGTATTACCTTTATTACCCTTTTAAACATTTTCTGGATTCAGTTTGCTAATACTTTGTTGGATATTTATGTCCATATTTATGAGGTAATGTTCTGTACAATGTTTACTTCTGATGTCTTGATCTGGTTTTTCTATCAAGGTAATGCTGAGTTTATAAAATGAATCAGAAAGTGTTCCTTTGTATGTTTTGAGAGAAGAGTGTGTGAAGAATTTGCATTACATTTTTTTTCAAATGTTTGGTAGAATTTACTTGTGTAATAATACGGACATATGGGCTTTCCTTTTTGAGTAGTTTTTACTTTTGCTTGTTTGATTTTTATGAATTCAATCGTTTTAGCTATTTAAGGTCTATTCAGATTTTTTCTTTGGTTAGTTCTGGTAATTTGTATCTTTCAACACCTCTATTTGATTCCGAATATTTGTATATTTCATTGCTTTCATTTCTTTAAGGTCGAGAGTAATGACACTTTTTAATTTGCAATTCTAGTAATTTGCATCTTTCTTCTCTCCTATCATCTTTTCCTTCCTTGCCTATTTTATTGATTATTGAGCTCTGGTGTCCTAATGGCAAGAAGCTGTGCTGCAATCTTGATGATACAAATACCGAGGCCGTCATTTGTTCCAATGGGCAGTCTCCTCCAGTGCAATTAACTGCCTCTGAAAACCTACTGGAGGGTCAGCTAATGAGTTTGTTCTGACTTGACGGTACTCAACAACAATAATTCAATGAGTAAACTTTTGGTGCCATTACCTTTTTTCTATTGTTTTGCTGTTGTCATTTTCTTTGATTTCCACTCTAAGGTTTATTATTCTTTTTGCTTCTGTTTAATTTACTCTTCATTTTCTAAAGTCATATAGTGAAAGTTTAGTAATTAACTTGAGACACTTCTTTCTTTATTATATTATGTAGTCATTTTCATTTATCTTGAAATATATTCTTGTTAGGTCATTTGTTGTTGTTCTTGTTATGTGCCATTGAGTCGTTTGGGACTCAAAGCGACCCTATGTACAACAGCCCTAAACCGTGCTCTATCCTGTGCCAATCTCATTGCCTCTGACACACCCATTCCGAGTACCCCAGTCACTGAATCAATCCACCTCATAGAGGGCCTTCCCCTCCTGCACTGTCTCTCTACTCTACTCAGCATGATGTCCCTCTCTAAAGACCTGTTTCTCCTTAAAACATGTCCAAAGTATGTCAGACGAAGCCCCAGAATCCTTGCCTCCAAGGAGCAGCCTGGTTTAATCCTCTCTATAATGAATCTGTTTGTTTTCTT
>NW_006399810.1:14737296-14742471 GCF_000299155.1 Elephantulus edwardii | reverse complement strand
AGGTTTGAATTTGTTCTTCAGTTCCTTGAGCTTAAGAAATGCTGAACGAGTTCGGCCCTTTTGATTTTGCAACTCTAGCTCCTTGCACATTTTATTGTAGTATTTTGCTTTGTCATTCTGTGCTGTTACGTCATTTAGGATGTTATTTAATTCCCATAAATTTTTACATTATTAATTTTCCCTCTGCTGTTACTTATAATTTCATCCTACTGTGATGAGTAAACACATTTGGTATTATTTTTATTATAAATTTACTGAGCTTATTTTATGGCCTACTATGTAGTCTTTCCTCGAGAATGTTCCATATGCACTTGAGGTGATTATACAATGTGTTACTTTTATTTTGAATGCTCTAGTGGGCTCAAGTATGTCAGAGATGGTGAAGATGGCACAAGGCAAGGCCAGATTCAGAGCTGTTGTTCATAAGATTACTATGAGTTGTAGTTTACTTAATGACATAAAACAACAACAGCATATGTTTCATTTAGGTCAAGTTGTTTTACAATGGTACTCATGTTTCCCATTTATTTGTTGATCTTCTGATTAGTTCTTTGAACTAGTATTGAAAATGAGACATTAACATTATCAGCCAGAATTGTTGGTGCTTGGTGGTACATATTGTTGTAGGTAATCAAGTTGATTCCAATTCATAACTTCTTGTTTTGTGCCATTGAGATGACTCCTACTCATAGCAAACCCATGGACAACAGCTCTGAACTCTGATCTATCCTGAGACAATTTCACTTTCTCAGACACACCTACCCCCATTACCCTAGTCACGGAGTCAATCCATTTTATCCAGGTCTTCCTCTCTTGTTCTGTCCCTCCACCCTTCTAAGCATGATGACCCTCTCAATGACTGGTTCCTTCTTGCAAATGCCCAAAGTGTGTCAGATAGAGCTTCAAAATCATTGCTTCCAAGGAGTAGCCTGGTTTTACTCTCTCCAGGATGGACAAGTTTGTTCTTTACCCTATATAAAAATAGAATTACCGCAGAGAATTTTCTAGGCTATAATCTTTATAGAAGTATATCATCAGGTGGGGAATTTTTTCTGTTAAGTGTTGCTGGTGAATTTGAACTTTTACCCTTTAGTTAGTAATTAAATTCTTAACTATTGAGCTACTAGAGCTCCTTATTAGGTGTATGTACTTTCACAAGTTTTGTACCTTCTTTATGGATTGGCCCTTTTATCATTAAAAAATATCCTCTGAGGGTAGTAACTATTTTTTTTTAATTGTTCTTCTAAAATCTGTTTTGTCTGGCATGGCATAAACACGCTTGCTTTTTTATTGTTGATGTTTGCATTATATGTCTTTTTATCATTCTTTCACGTTTAATTCATTTGCATCCTTGGGTCTACTGTATTATCTTAAAAATATTATGGAGTTGGAATTGAGTCATATTTTGAAAGTCATGGAACATCCCAAATTGTATTCTAGTGGCTCTGGTGATAACCAGGACACACAAATAAGGGATACCTTTTTCTATTTATTTGTAGTGTCTTGATTGAGTCTCAAAAGGCATAGGGTAATAGTAGGAAGACATAAGATCACAGGTAGGCAAGGAGAATTTGGGAGAGGGCCTGAATAGCTAGGTAGGTCAGTAGAGAGTGATGAGAAGGGGGCTTCACTGTTGGGGGGGGGGAGGAGTATAAAATTACAATCTCCTCCAATATGATTTACTGCCCCTGAAAGCTCACTACAAGGTCAGCGAAGGATAAATTCTGATTTATTGGCATTCAACAACCAACACAACCATTCGAACTAGACCATGGGAGGGGGCAAGCAATGAGCAGTATCTGACCACCACTGCTACTATCCTCAAACTCTGCAGGGGCTGAGCTGGTAGGGAAGTCATAGTGGTGAAGGTGACCCATTGTGCCACAGTGGGTGGTGAGTGACCAGGGCAGCAGCACATGACACTGAAAATGAAGCATGGTTCCAAACTATCACCTCATGTAACATTGATTTCTTATAATGGTGAAGTCATTGGATGTGGGAAGTCATCCTCAAAGGGTCTTGGCTCTGGCATGAGCAACTCCAGTCTGTCTGTGGACTACATTTCATACACTTGTGCCTGAGACATAGCAGGCTGAGCTCAGCCCAGGCCACCCCGTCCATCCCTGGGAAAAAGCTTGCCTCACTGGCTCAGTTCCTGTAATTCAATGCCTTAGGGCATGTTCCTCATTCCTGCTGCGGACTGATATCCTAAGGCTGGGTTTCTATAGCAACCCAGCCTACAGTAAAACAGCTGGGCGGGTTCCTATATAAGCCCTGTGAAAAGTTTTAATAAATTGAGACTTGATCAGAAAGCCTATCTTGTCTCCATTTTTCACGTCTCTTGTCCCTCCTCAATGCCCACTCGTCCTCCTTAGGTCCACGTTGAAAAACCCCACGGGCCGGGGCAATTAGAAGCTAATTATGTGGATAGTTGACAAGTGGATGCGAAGCACTTTCAATTTCATTGCACTAGTGCCTTTTTTTAAATAAAATTTTTTTATACTGGTTTGTTTACAGAGTTCATATACATTGTTTTTCACATTGGATCTTTCCCATTTCCTTTATCCACTCCTCCCTCTACACATCAAATTGTATGACCCTATGATTATCATCCCCCACCCATCCTCACCCCTCTCTTCCTACCCTATCTGTCTCTGATCCTCATACATGTTTTACTAGTTATTTTTCTATTTCTATAATAATGGTTTTATATGGTATTTGTCCTTATGGGACTGAGTTCACTTAGCATAATGCTCTCTAGTCCATCCCAAGTTACTAGTGATTTTCAAAATTATTGTTCCCATTGCACTACCTTTTGCCACTATAACTTTCAATCTCTTCTTCCTGGGATGGCCCTTTGAAGCTCAGAACATAAGTCTTCAAATTAACTGTAAATCTTTTGACAAACAGAACAGTCACAATTTCATTTCAATGCAAATGAGCTCAGCATTACTATTCCTGTGCCTAACTTCTAGTTCATTGGGAATATTTTCTCAGATATCTCAGTGGCACTTAACAAATCATGAAATCTGTTGTTGTTAGGTGCCATTGAGTTGGCTATGATTATCGGGACTATATAAACAATAAATCAAAACATTGCCTATCAGTCTCTAACACTAAATGATTTTTAGTTAATAAAAATATACACATGTTCCCCAAATAGTTCAAATAATACAGTCTATGTCAATTTCTTTGACACAAAGAGATGCATTTGCAGATTCACTTTTCTAAATGACATGAAATAGCAATTTTAATGTTGGCTTCGAGATGTGGCAGGAAAGTAGGAATATTCTTTATTTTCAGGCTTTAACATGTGTTTAGATGCCGTGAACATTTTGGAAAGTAAACGTTCACTTGCTGTATAGGTCTTTAAGGGAGCCCTGGGGCTGGGGGGCAGTGGTGAAAGTGCTCAGGTGCTAGCTGAAAGATCAGTGGTTTGTATCCACAGGAAATGATGTGACTGTCCGCTTCCATAAAGATGTTCAGCCTTGGAAACCCTGTGGGGAAGTTCTACTCAGTCCTATATGGTTACTATGAGTTTAAATTGACTTGAAGACAGTAGTGTTTTGGGTGGGTGTGGTGCAGTGTTTAAGCATTCAGTGCTAACTGAAATCTCAGAAGTTAGAAACTTTTAGTGGCTGTGTGAGACTGTTCTATTAGGTCCTGCAGTGTAGCTGTGAGTTGAAATTGGCTTGCTGGCTATAGATTTGCCTTGTTTTCAATCAGGTCTATAGAAGTAAACTCTGCTCAATAGAGCTTTTAGTTTGAAAAATCTAGCATACTGATTGTTTCCGTTGTTAAATGGGTCACTGTAAATCTGCTTACTAACAGTTCAGCTCCTTGACCTGTATTTCTAGGGGCCTCAAATTAGTTGGAATGTTACGTGGACTGTAAACCTTTCATTTTATGCTTGCCTTATAATAAAATAGTCAATAATCCCAGGAAAAAGCAGAACAGATCAACTCACACACGTGCACACATATTTAAGAAAGAAAAGAATTTCCACTATATTTATTTTCTCTTGGATTTGTTTTCAAATTTCTGGATTCTTTAAGAGATTACTATTCTGAGGGGGACGGATGATTCATATAAGAATCTAAAAAACCCAAAAGTAATTTTTTCCTAATCTGCCCAGTATCTGCTTCAGTCAATCCTAAATGTTAAGATTATTGGATTATAGTTTATTCTTCAAATCTCTTCAATATTGTAACTCAGCACTTGCTCCTTTAATAAGTAATGTTGAAAATGTAGAAAAGAATTGTTTTAAAAGAAACAGGAAAGCAACAGTGGTCACCAAACCTGGGGAGCCATTGAAACCCTATCCACCACCCCATGCAAGTGGTTCTGGCTGCTTGTTGCACTCTTCTTTGGCTTGCCTGGGTCCTAGTATCAAGTTTCAGTTACCTTCCTTAGGGCTTCTGCCCTATATCCGGAAGACAAAATGAAAATTGTTAGACTTTAAAGAGTTTAGGTAATAGGACACGACAGTTTGTCATCTGGGATGAAAATATCCACTGAATCGGAGTCAAAGATGATTATGGTCATTAACTAAAGGGACACCCTACCCCATGCAATAATTATTTCTCTTGTTGCAACTAAAGTCTCTTTTGAATATTAACTTCTAGACCATAATAATGTTTGGAAGGCATGCTGGAGCCCAGCTGCACATTTTCAGTGCAAATGGAGGATGAGGTAAGACCAGAAGACAGAGACATCTAAACCCAAACGAAATGCCTGCCTGAGAGCTGTCCCCATCTTATTTCAGACCACAAGGCATTTTGGCAAACATTTAGAAATAAACAGGTGGAGATAGCTAAAAAATCAGTTCCACTCCAATTAACACTGGGAACTCTGGCACTCAGCAGTGTGGAAGAATGGAAGACTAGAAGAATGGCCTGGAAGGACAATGAACTGTGAGCACAGAGACTCTTTGATGAGCATGACCTAGCAGTCTCCTGGCCAGTGCCCAGGAGATAGCAAAACAGCAGTCAGCAGCCAGCAACTTCCTCTTTACAGCTGACCCTGACCACTAGAGGGATGGAGGAAGAGGGAGCATTTCAAAACAGTCAGGAAATCAAAAGATGAAATGCTCAAAATCCCTAGCCCTAAGAGAGATGCAAATTAAAACAACTATGAGATATCATTTCACCCCAGTCAAAATAGCAAAATTTAACA
>NW_006399810.1:14729642-14731367 GCF_000299155.1 Elephantulus edwardii | reverse complement strand
GTAAATTTTTCTTGTTTAAGGTAATAAACAGCCATAAAACTATTATTTACATTTATTTTAAATTAAAATTATCCTATTGAAAAATGGCGTTAAACCTTGTATAAACTGAGCAGGACCTGAAGCACTTGCTGCAGATGGTCAAGGACTGCAGCCTTCAATATGGATTGAAGATCAACATCAAGAAAACAAAGATTCTCATGACTGGGTCATTTGGTAGCATCATGATAGACAGTGAAGAGACTGAGATTGCTTTGGTTCCACAATCAACGCTCTTGATACCAGCACCCAGGAACTCAAACTATGAATTGCCTTGGTTAAAATCTGCTATCAGGAACATCTCTAGAGTACTGAAGAACAATGATGTCAGTCTGGAGACTGAAGTGTGCCTGATGCAGGCCATGGTCTTTACAATTACTTGCTCTGCATCAGAAAGCTGGACAATGACTAGGGATTATAGGAGAATTGATGCCTTTGAGCTGTGGTGCTGGAGAAGAGTATCGAATATACCATGGACTTCCAGGAGAACAAATAGGTTGGTCCTGGAGAGGTTGAAACTGGGCTGCTCTTTGGAGGCAAGGATTCTGAAGCTCTGTCTGGCATACTTTGGGCATGTTGCAAGGAGGGACCAATCCTTAGAGAGGAACATCATGCTTGGGAGGGTGAAAGGATGGTGCGGGAGAGGAAGACCCTTGATGAAATGGATTGACTCAGTCACTGGGTAATGGGGGTAGGTGTGTCAGAGACTGTAAGTTTGGCTTTGGATAGAGCAGGGTTTAGAGATGCTGTACATAGGGTTACCCTGAGTTGCAGGCTACTTGATGACACAACAACCACAACAATAACAGTTTTTAAAGTCATATTGCACTGTAAGGCTTGCTATTGTTGTTGAGTACAATTTACAGTGACCCTGTCAACAGCAGATCTGTGCCATCCTCATTATGTCTGACACACTTGAGCCCATTGCTACCTTCATTGTGTCAGCCCATCTGGTTTAGGGTCTTCATGTCACCTTTCCAAGCATAATACTCCTCTCTAAGGAATAGCCTCTCCAAGCAACATGTGCAAAATATATGAGACAAACTTCACCACCTGTGATTTCAATGAGTGCACTGGATTCACTTTTCCTAAGATATATGTGCTTGTTCTTCAGGAAGTCCTTGGTATATTCAGTACTCTTCACCAATAATACAGTTCAAAGACATTTTTCTTCTTCTGACATCCTTATTCATTGTCCAACTCTCACAAGCATAGCAAGTAATTGAAAAGACTGTATAAGACACGCTTTAGACTTCAAGTTGACATCGTTGCTCTTCAGTAATTTGAAGAGGTCCCTGACTGTAGCCTTGCCCAATACAATATGACTCCTATTCTCCTGACTGCTGGTACCAAGCTGATTATGGATCCAATTAAGATTAAATAGTTGACAATTTTACTCTTTTCCCCATCTGTCATAATGCTGCTTTAGTAGTGAAGATTTATGTCTTCTTGATATTAAGATGCAATCCATATTGAAGGGTATATACATTGATCTTCTGAAGCAAGCAATTCAAGTCCTCACTTTCAGCAAGCAAGGTTATATCATCTGCGTAACACAGATTGTTGATGAGTCTTCTCCTATACTAATGGCATATTTCTCCTCATAAAGCCCAGTTCTTTGAATGATTGACTCAACATATTTATTAAAAAGGTATGGAGAAAAGTTTGTCCAGAAACTTGAAAAAAAAA
>NW_006399810.1:14724649-14727309 GCF_000299155.1 Elephantulus edwardii | reverse complement strand
CCCAAAATCTCTGTAAATGTTTATGAGAATTAATAAAATATAATTATAGAAAAAAAAAGATGAATTGTTTTGGGAAAATCTGCTCTCATGGACCTTTCCAGAGTGCTGAAGAGTGACAATGTCAGTATAGATAAAGGGCGTGCCTAATTCAGGTCATGGTCTTATCAATTACTTGTTATGATTCAGAGAATTGGACTATGACTAAGGATGACAGAAGAAGAATAAATGCTTTCAAGTTGTAGTGCTGGAAGAGAGTCTTGAACATACCATAGACTGCCAAGAAAACAAATAGGTCCATCTTGGAGAGGGTGAAGCTAAGTGTTTCCTTGGAGGTTAGGATTTTGAAGCTCCACCTCATTTACTTTGGGCATGTGGCCAGGAGAGATCTATCCTTGGAGGAGGACATCATACTTGGAAGGGTGGATGGACAGCACAGGAGATGGAGACCCAGGATGAGATGGATTGATACAGTAACCTGGGGTGATGGGGGATGGTGTGTCAGAGTTAGTGAGACTGGCTCAGGACAGAGAAAGGTTCAGAGCTGCTGTACATAGGGTCACTATACGTCACAAGCGACTCAATGGCATATAAAAACAATAACATGCTATGACAGGTTTGGAAACAGGAGTGATACCCATTTCCAAAATAGCATGCCTCGGAAACTCTATAAATATCAATAGTTGTAGAGAGGCTTCAAGCCTTTCATTCATAGGGTTGTGCTCGACTCGAAGGCAATCAACAACAACAAGAGTCAGCTTGGTTGGCCTAGTAATAAGGAGTTGTACTGCCAACACAAAGACATGCAGTTTGAATCCATCAGTTGCTCTACTGCAGGAGGAAGCTCAGCTCTGAGTCAGGCCCTGTTCCTTGGCGCATGACAACAGCTTTGATCTAAATAAATGCCACATGGAGGGAGAGGCAGCATTCTACAGGCAGCACTCTGCCTCCAGACTTTGCTTTCCTTTATCTTTGGGAAGATGTGCTTAAAAATGCAGAATGAGCACAATTTTTAGGAAAGTAAAACAGCTTAAAACACAAGAAAATTCAAGGTCCTGGGAGAGTAAATATCCTAATTAAAGGCAGGATGGCCTTGTGGGAAAGGGAAGTGAGTCCATACTGGGGAGCCCTAGCAGCTGTACTGAGCTCTGCTGTAATGAGCTGTTTGGGGCCTTGGGAGTTCTCTAGCAGCCTTTTCGGCCTCACAGTCAACAGGATCAGGAGGTGTGCAGTAGAACTATTTCTCAAGGAGCAGCAGGCAACACAAAGCTTACAGGCCATGGTCCTGTCAGCTTTGGAGCTGACTTTCCTCAGACCAGCTGTATGACCCAGGAAAATAATTTTGTAAACCTCAGTTTCTTCAGCTATAAAATGGAACACATGACAGTCCCTCTATCATGAAGGATTAAGTGCAATACGTATGTAATATATCTAACACCAACTCTGCCACACATTAAATGCTGACTAAAAGTTGGCTGTTAATAATATTTTTTCAAAGGAAAGCTGTAATTTATTAACTGTCTTTAGAATTAATGAAAGGGGACTCTCATTTTGTTCTTCTCTAGTGAGTCTGTCATTACTCTAGGTTGTATAGCCCTGGTGTACAAGTTGCCCTACCGCGGTCACTTGTGGTTGCTGTGAGGCTGAACACTGTGACACTGATGTATCAAATGCTTTAATGTTTGGCTACCTAACGTGGACAGAGAGTGTGATGGAGCTCCCCAATTAAAACAAGCTTGGAAGGAGGAGTGGCATCCACTTCCAAAATAGCTTGCCTCCAGAAACCCTATGAACCTGGAAAGAGGATGAAAGGCACCCAAGCGTAGAGCACTCTCCTTCATAGTATCACCTGCAACTTGATGGCACTTAACAACAACAACAGCAACAACAACAACAACAAACAACAGTGAGTCTGTAAGTCTGCTGATGACAGAAAGCTGCGGAAATTTAGCATATTTATCTCCCAAGAGGAAGTGAAGAAGTTCTGGTGGCCCTGTGGGTAGGAGTTGTGGTTCCAACCCAAAGGCAAGCAGTTCAAGTCCACCAGCTGCTAACCACTTTGGAACCACTTTGAAAGTTTGAATCCTCTTGTGCCTCCACTGGAGAAAAGTGGACAATCTCCTCCTCTGAGATTTCCCTGTAAACCAATGGGAAGGTCAGTTATGATTTAGTTGGCTCTGATTCTATAGCAAAGGAGGAGAGAATGAAGTGAACTAATTACGAGTGAGCCCATTCTTCTCAAAGGTGTTTGTTGTTGTTATTAGGTGCCATTGAGTAGATTATGAATCATAGCAACACTATGAATAACAGATAAAGCCTTGCCCTATTCTGCACCTCTTCACAATCTCCACCATGTTCAAGTCCATTATTGTAATCATTGTGTCAAACTATCTCATTGAAGGTCTTCTCTTTCACTCACCTGCTCCGTAAGCCTCAGTTTCTTAATCTATAAAATGGAACACATAATAGTCCCTATGTATCATTAAGGCTTAAATGAGACAAACTATGTAATATAAATTCTAGTCGAGAACCTGCCACATGCTAAACATTGACTAAAAGTTGGCTGGTAGAACATTTTTATTTTTGTTGTTGTTGTTATGTGCCGTCGAGTCGCCTGCGACTCATAGCGACCCTATGTACAGCAGCCCTAAACTCCGCTCTGT
>NW_006399810.1:14702033-14720247 GCF_000299155.1 Elephantulus edwardii | reverse complement strand
AAAAAAAAAAAAAAAGGTATGGAGAAAGGATACAACACTGATGCATACTTTTCTTGATTTTAAACCATGCAGTATTCCCTTGCTGTGTTCAGACAATAGCTTCTTGGATTACATACAGGTTTCAAATAAGCATAATTAAGTGTTCTGGGATTCCCATTCCCAAATGTTAGACATAGTGTGTCATGATCCACATGGTCAGATGCTCTTTCATAGTCAATAAAACACAAAACCACATTCTTCTGGTGTACTCTGCTGTTAGCCAGGATCCATCTGATATCAACAATGATAACATTGGTACTGTGGTCTCTTCTAAACCCAGAATGAACTTCTGGCATTTCTTTGTCAGCTAATGTTCTAGCTGTTTTTGGATAATCTTTGGCAATATTTTACTTGCATGTGATGTTAATGATATTGTTTGATAATTTCCACATTCTGTTGGACCATCCATCTTCAGAATGGGAACAAATATAGAACTATTCTGGTTAGTTGGCCAAGCACCTGTTCTCTAAATTACCTCTCCATAGACTGGTGAGAAGAACATCAGGACTGCATCTACTATTTAACACATATAAATGCCATTTCATTGTTTCCTGGAGCTTTCTTTTTTGCCATTGCCTTCAGTGTAGTTTAAATGTCTTCCTTCATTATCTTTGGCTTTAAGGACATGTTGTTTTAAGTTCCAAAGAACTTCAGGCTTACTATGAAATAATCATCTATTTTAAATATTCCAGCAACTTCTAAGGCAGTTGCTACCTAGAGGGAAATGTTTAGGCATTTCTTGCCACTATTAAGCAGTAACTTCCATTGTTCTTTTTATCCAGTTCTTTAGTCTTAAACATGCCTTTAGGGCTGTTTTTTTACATTTTACTTTTATATATTATCTGTAAATTATTTTACATGCTGGAGATAGAAATTTGACCCTTTTAAAAGCTCTCTGTCCTCACCTCATACTCACAATTTCTGCTTGCTCACATTCTTAATATTATTGTAGTATTATTTTTGTTAGGTGATGAGTGTTTAGATTATTTTGATAACATAAATGTTAATTATAACCAAGAAGCTGTGTAATATAATATGATTATCTTTTCCTTTCTCCCACTTTGTGTGTTTCCACAAAGTTGATAATTGTGTTCTGTTTTTAGTTTGCTTAGACTTTTATGTCTGTTAATCAACTCAGTCTAAAACTCTACATCAGGTGTATAAATTTCTCTTCGATACATCAAAATTCATTAGTTTGTTTATTAAATTTTATCTTGTTTAAGAAATCTCTTCTAGAAACCTTCTGACATGCTTAAATCTGAACTGACTGATTTCTGGCCTGGCTGTAGATTCTCACAAACCATGGTGGAGAAGCTGTTTTCAGGCCTGTATTCAACAGTTTTAGAACCTCTGCTTCTTCAGGGCACACAGTGGCTATAGTTAAGACTACATATCCCAGTCTCCCTTGCACTAAAGTGACCCTGAGAGTTCAGATCAATAAAAATGTGGATCATTAAGGAAGCTCAAGCTCAGAACTGACCCTCCAGTGGCTTTTCAGAAGCTGTAAATCATATATCAGGAGATTGCTCCTCTTTCTCCCATGGAGCAACTGGTGGATATAAACTCTTACAGTTGAGTTAGCAGTGCAACTCTTACCCACTAAGGCACCATAATTCCCTGGAACTTTAAGGAGATGTCCTTAAACAAAGATATACCCTTCTTCTTCCTGTTACCCTCTCTGAATGCTTATGAGCATGTTTATGACTGGTTCTTCAGCAACTATCTAATATGAGGAACTGTGCAGATGCAGAACACAATGACAGAGTAGCATCTTGGTTTCTAAATTTTTATTTGCTTGCTACTGGATATTACACTTCTTTAGGTGCAAAGTTTGAATGAGTATGGATTTACCTTTATAAGTCCCAGAAAACTTACCTCTAAGCATCAACAAAGGAAATAAACACATATATTTATCATTTGGGGGTTTTTATCAATTATTGAAAACCTTTGGTGATGCTATGATTAAGGGATATTGGCTGTTAACCAAAAGTTTTGACAGGATAAACAACTGTTGAGGTAGTTTGCTTCTGTCAAGATTTATGGTCTTGAATCTGCTACACATGACTTTTCTTGTTATTTTTGTTGTTATGTGTCATCAAGTTGCTTGCAAATCATGGTGACCCTATGTACAACAGCCCTGAACTCTGCTCTATCTTGAGCGAACCTCATTGTCTCTGGTATACCTTCCCCCATTACTCCAATCACTGAGTCAATCCATCTTATCCAGGTTCTTCCTGTCTTGCAATGTCCCTCCACCCTTCTCAGCATGATGTTCTTTAGCAAGGACTAGTCTGTCCTGGTCACATGGCCAAAGTATGTGAGACAGAGTTTCAAAATCCTTGCCTCCAAGGAGTATTCCAGTTTCACATTCTCTGGGACAGACCTGTTTGTTCTCTCAGCAGTCCCTGGTATATTCAATACTCTTTTCCAGCACCACAACTTGAAGGCATAAATTCTTCTTTTAACCTTAGTCATTGTCCAATTCTCTGATGCCTATGAAGTAATTGCTAAGACCACGGCCCAGATCAGGTGCACCTTAGTCTCCAGACTGATGTCATTCCTCCTCAGTACTCTGGAGATGTCCCTGACAACAGATTTTCCCAATGCAATTCATCTTTTGATTTCCTAGCTGCTGGTACCAAGACTGTTGACTTGGGAAATCAATCAAGCTGAAGCTGTTAAGAGTATCAATATTTTCACCATCTATCATGATGCTGCCAATTGATCCAGTGGTGAGAATCTTTATTTTCTTGATGCTGAGCTTCAATCCATATTGAACTGATGTAATTCTACAGAAATTCTTGAAGAGAATTTTCTTCAAGAGAAATTCTAGAAAAGAATTTCTTCAAGAGAAATTCTTAATCTTCTGCAGCAAATGTCTTAGGTCCTCTTTAGTTTTGACTGGCAAAGTGTGTCATCTGTATAATACAGGTTGTTGATGGGTCTTATTCCAATCCTGATACCACATTCCTCCTCATAGAGCTCAGCATCCCAGCTGATCTGTTCTGCATATTGACTGAAAAGGCATGGGCATAGGATGAATCCCTGGCATACACCTTTTCTGATTTTGAACGATGCAGTGTTTGCTTGCTCTGTCTGAAGACTGCCTCTTGGTCCAAGCATAGGATTCACACATGCACTTCCAAGTGTTCTGAGATTCCCATTCTCAAAGTCAGCCACTGTGGTATAAATATCCTGGTCTTGGTCTCCCTTTCCAGGACAAAGGATTAATTGGGTGGGAAGAACAGGAAGATTGTCAGTGGCTGAATTCCTTGATCTTGACCTGGTTTAGCCTTTTTTTAGGTTGTTTGTCCTGGTCAAAACAATCCCAGTGTGGGCCAAGCCCTTGCTTTACTATGTGGCCAAGAGGAAAGACAAGAAGTAAAAGCAAAGTAGAGGTAGTTTTATTAGAAAAAGTCATTCTCTGGAAAGTAAAAAGATGGAGAAAGACCCTATGCTACTTATTGTTGTTAGGTGCTGTTGAGTTGAGTAGGGTCCATAGCAATCATATGAACAATAGATAGGAACCGTGTCCTATCCTGTGTCATCCTCACACTCTAACATACTTGAGCCCATTGTAGCAGTTTCTGTGTCAATCCATATGTTTGGGTCTTGGGTTAATGAAGCTGGCTCACTTCCTCATTTGAGTATGCTTCTGGGCTTGAGTTTGGGCCAATGGAATAATGTTGCAGAGTTAACAATTTGGTGGGTGGTTTTACTCTGGTCTATTGTTTCTAACATCACTGGTCCCAGGACAAGTCTTTCATGTCGCTAAAACACTAATCAGTCTGCTTTTGGCATAGCCCCAACTATGCATGTCAGGACTGTGATGCACTTTGCTCCAATGTTATTACTTCCCTGGTTTGATTGGGTAGGGCCTGGTGTTAGCCGCTTCATTTGACCTTTTCCTTATTTTGACCTCTAACAATTTGACCTCTTTCATCTTGTTTTAGCTCATTAGTATCTACCCTAAGATTCTTTATAGATAACTGTGCCTCATTTTTCCTGTCTTACCCAGTTTTGGCCCTAACAAGACTAGGTAGTTTGCCTCTATTGGCATTTATAGTCTTGATAACCCTGAACATTACAAGTTGTTTTTTTTAAAGTTTATTATTAATTTCAATGAAAATTTACAGAGACTTTGGATTTCCATTCATTCATTGTTGCACTTTTCTCCCCTCCCAACCCTCCCCCTCTACATTAAAAGTCTTACAGGGATACTACAAAAATCAACTTGATAGCAGTGGGGTCAATGACTGCAACATATTTTAAACTAATAGAATTAATCCCTATAGAATTCCTTTTGTCTCTTACTTATATTGCATTCCTTATTTCCTAGAAATTATTTATTCCTCTTCTTCCTTCTTCATATTATTTTGATGAGACACATCCTTTAACACAATTTTTAAATGGTTGAAATATAAATTTTTAAAACTTTGTGTGCCTGAAAATATATTTATTCTGTTCATTCAGTAAAACTGGTTGATTATAGAAATATAGTTTGCCTCACAATTTTAAGGGGTTTCTATATTGTTTTTTCAAGTTTTAATGTTGTCTTTGAAAAACTCTATCTCATTGAATGAAAAAACAAACAAACAAACAAACCCAAACCCAAAGAAACAACAACAACAAACCAACAAACCACCCCCAAAAGGAATCTTTTCAGATCTCTTTTTATTTCCCTCACTATGAAATAGCACAATAATGTGAAATTTGATGTGCATCTATTTAAGTTCAACACGTTAGGCCCATGATATGACATTTCAATCTGAAAATTCATTATTTGGTTCTGAAAATTTTCTTAAATTTTATCTTTGACTTTTAATTCCAGTGTTTCTAGAGTTTTTTAGGTTGTGGAGCTACTGATCTGATTCTTCAATTTTCTATATATAATATATTGTTGTTTTTGATTGCCATGGAGTCAAGCACAACTCATAGCGACTCTATGAACAAAAGACCTGAATTCTTTCTAGAACTATCGTCATTTCTCCAAGTTCATAGAGTTTCCATAGGCATGCAGTTTAGGAAATGGATTGATTTCTTTATCTTTTTTACTGTATTCTTTAAAGATTTTTATTTAGGTCTTTATGCTTTAATGTTTTTACATGATAGAGCTCTTTTATGTTGTGTTTTGTTTTTTTCTCTCCTTCCTTTTTAAGACTATTCTTAATGTTACATGAATGTGATATCTCTCCCCCTCCATTTGGACACAATATCTAGTTTAAGGCATATTTTTTAAAAGTTAGAAAACAGCTTTTAACTGAATGTTCCCTGCTTTTAGCATCTTTTATGATAGATGTAGTAGCCTCAATAATGTTGACATTTGAATCCTCAAACCTAGGTATTTACAGACATATTTGTCCCTTCTCTAATCATGAAAGTGTATAGCAAACTTTTCCTCTATGTACCACAATGATCTGCCTTGATGAATGTGTCACAAGAAAGGGGTCCTTTTCTGCAATTTTGAAACCCAGTTTAGGACTGAGATCAAATTGCTGTGCTCTGCACTTTATATGGAGATCTGGAAGACAGGGAGATAATTCTTCAAGACTGCCTTGCCTCTCAAGGCAGATGGAGGTTTCCTATACTTCAGTCAATTATTGATCTACTTAACATGTTATTGTTCCAAGTTCAAAGTCATAGAGCCACCTCTATCCAATAGGACAATTTACATACAGTTCCCCATAAATAAACAACTTTAAGATACAGTTCACACATGGCTAAAAAGATCTTTTTCAAAAGACAAACGCTAATGCACCTCACTTCCTAGGGGCTAAACAAATGATATCTTTCATCTCTGCATGGGATGCTTCCTTACAAACAGTAGCAGTTTTGTTCAGGATACAAGATGGTCCTACCCATAGCCATTCATACTGGATAAGTTGGTTTGCATGAATACAGAGGAGGTAAGCAAGGTTTAAAGGCAAATGAATCCCAATCAGGAAAGTTAGCCAGTATCTCAAAACTGAAACTCAAGTTGCTAGAAATGACACTAAGGTTTCAGGTTAATTTGAATCATATTGTGTGCCATAATTTTAAAACAATCTTGAGCTTTATAAATGCTATCCTCCAAATGCAGGATTGTAGGAGCCGGTGCTACTTCTCAGCAGATATTCTGTCAGATTTTCTGTTTCAGCCCCATCTTCATCCTTACACCCTGAGGTATCTGATACCACTTTTTTCTAGTTCCCTATTGTTGCTGTAACACATTGCAAATGTAACAACTTAAAACAAGACAGTTTATTCTTTTATTCCTCTGGAGGTTCAAAGCCTGAAGGGGTTTTACAATGCTAAGATCAAGGCACTGGCATAACTGAATTACTTGCGATACCTGTAGGGAAAAAGCATTTATTGCCTAGAGATTGCCTACAGAGGCTCTGGTGGCATAGTTTTCAGTGTATTGAACTGCTAAGCAAAAGGCCGCATGCCTCTGGCAGTTCGAATTCACCAGGAGCTCAATTTTCTCTCCTTAAGATTTAAGCCACATTTGTTGTTTGTTGCCCTGTTGAATTTTACTGTTGTTGCTAAGGTAAAAACATTGAAAAACAATGAACTTGTAAAACATTACACAACATGGAGATGCATGGAGGTTGTTATGCTGAGTAAAATATCTCAGTCACAAAAGGACAAACTCTGCAAAAACCATTGTTATAAAATAGAATAAACATGGGGAGGTTGGGGAGAGAAAGAGAAAAAAGAGTGGGTAGATAATGAACACTGCGTTAGAATAGATAGATGAGGGGAAGAATTGTCCAAAAGCAGTATATGATAAGGCATTTTAGGTATAACAGCAATCTGGATCAAGGGGTGGGTTGCGGGGTGGGTTGGGGGAAGGAGGGAAAGAAAATGTTGAACAACAACAAAAAGTATTACAAAAAAGGAAAGTTTTACAGCCTCAGACACCCAATGAGGGCTCAGATCGAGTCTTAATCAGCTAAATGGCAGTTAAAAGCGCAAGAAAAGACAGAGACAAAACATTATCTGCAAACTTGGGCTTTTGACCCCATACTTTTTTTGTGACTTCTGCTTTCCGTGATACTCTGTCTCATTCTAATACTTCATCTCCCTTTCTTACTGATAAGGAATTTGACAGACAAATTAACAGTGTCATGATGGATAGAGAGGAGACTGAAACTGTCAACAGCTTCATCTTGCTTGGATTAACACCCTTGGTACAAGCAGTCAGGAAATGAGGGGATGCATTGCAATGTGAAAGTCAAATCTTTCCAAATTATTGAAGAGTGGTGATGTAAGTTTGAGGACTAAGGTGTGTCTGATTCAGGCCATGGCTTTTCCAATTCTTAGCTATGCATCCAAGATGTGAACAATGAGTAAGGATAACAGAAAAGAGTTGATGTTTTTGAGCTGTGGTGTTGGAGAAGAGCCCTGAACATTCCATGGACGGGTAAGAAAATGAATAAATATGTCTTGGAGAGGGTGCAGTCATAGTGCTCTTTGGAGGCAAGAATGATGAGGCTTCGCCCCACATACTTTGGATGTATTGCTTAGAAGGTGTTATTCTTTGGAGAGGGACATGATGTTGGTTGTGAAGGATGGAGGGTGGGCAAAGGAGAGGAAGACCCTTAACCAGGTGGAATGACAAGGTGACTGCTGCAATAGGCTATTGTGTGTCAGGAAGTGTGAGAATGGCACAGGACAGGATTGTTTCCATATCTTTTGTTCATAAGGTTGAGTCATACTAGATTCTATGGTACCTTACAACAACAACAACAACAATTGGTAAGGATTCTTGTGATATACACTGGACCCAGCCAGATAATTCACATTAGTCTGTTTTGAGATTCTTAATCTAAGCATATCTACAAAATCTCCTCTATCATGAAAAGTGTTGTATTCCAGGTTCTGGAAATATTTCAGTGTGGGCATCTTTCTGTATCACAATGTTGCCTACTTCCAAGCTCTATTTATAGAGTATCTATAAGCTCTATTTATAAACTGGGTATTAATTTGGTTTATTTGTAGTTTTTCATTTCTAATTTAAATTCTACTTTGCTGGATATTTTACATCTATAATTTATTTACTCATTGGCTTTACAATGTTATAATGTTGTTTTTGCTCTTTACTGTTCAATTGCTTTAATAAGTATTTGAATAGACAAAATGAAAACCTCGAATAGTACTTTCGTTTTAATATGCTTTCAGAATGAAAGAAACTAAATGAGTGTTTTCAATGCATCTTTAGCCAAAGATTATTTTTAAGGTCTTAAATATTTCTGAGAATCTGATAAATAGAAAAAAAAATGACTATGTGAACGTTTTCATACATATTCTGGGTGTCTATGGACCTGCTACCATCTTTCCAGAAAGATATTTGGACTTAAGAGTAAGAGCTACAGAGGAGGTAAGCCCCATATTATCTGCTAAATTAGAAAACTTATAGTTGTATAAATGCACCAAATTTGCAGCTATAGTTCTTTTAACCTTCATGGTCTTGGTGTATACTACTAGATCAAAAGTGTTCCAGATTAGTCAAGATAATTAAAATCAGTATGTCGTTGCTGATTGCCTTCAAGTTGAGCATGACTCATAGTGACCCTATAAACAAAATGCCTGAAGCCCCTCTACATCTATAGACATTTATCAAAATCCATAGAGTTTCCAGAGGCATGTTATTTAGGAAGCAGATGTCACTCCTGTTTCCAAACCTGTCATAGTATGTTATTGTTGTTATGTACCATTGAGTCACCTGCAATGTATAGCGATCCTATGTACAGCAGCTCTGAACCCTTCCCTCTCCTGAGCCACTCTAATTAATTCTGACACACCAACCCCCAGCACTCCAGTTACTGTATCAATTAGTCTCATCTGGGGTTTCTCTCTCCTGTGCTGTCTATCCACTCTTCCAAGCATGATGTCCTTCTCTAAGGACGAATCTCTCCTGGCCATATGCCCAAAATAAGTGAGGTGGAGCTTCAAAATCCTAGCCTCCAAGGAAAGACTTGGCTTCACCCTCTCCAAGACAGACCTATTTGTTTTCTTGGCAGTCCATGGTATGTTCAAGACTCTTCTCCAGAACTACAACTCGAAGTCATCTATTCTTCTTATGTCATCCTTTCATCCTTAGTCGTTTCCCAACGCTCTGAAGCATAATCTAGGACCATGTCCTAGATTAGGTGCACCTTTGTATCTAGACTGACATCATTACTCTCCAGCACTCTGGAGAGGTCCATGACAGCAGATTTTCCCAATGCAATTCATCTTTTGATTTCCTGATTGCTGCTGTGAAGAGTGTTAATTGTGGATCTGAGCAAGCTGTAATTGCTAACAACCTCAATCTCTTCTCCATCTAATATGAAGCTGCCAATTGGCTCAGTAGTGAGAATTTTTGCCTTCTTGATTTTGAGTTTCAGTCCATATTGAAGATTACAGTTCTTGAGCTTTTGTAGCAAGCACTTCAGGTCTTCTTCAGTTTCAGCAATCACGGTTGTGTCATCTGCATATCATAGGTTGTTAATAGTCTTCCTCCAATCTTGATGCCACACTCCTCCTCATAAAGCTCTGCTTTCGAAATGATATGTTCCACATCCAGATTGAAAAGGGCCAGGGACGGATGCTTCCCTGATGCACTCTTTTCCTGATTTTGAACCATGCAGTGTTTTCTTGCTCTGTTCTGAGGACTGCTTCTTGGTCCAAGTATAGGTTTTATATAAGCACGATCAAGTGTTTTGGGATTTCCATTTTCCCTCAAGATTAGCCACAATTTATTGTCATCCACACAGTCAAATGCCTTTGCATAGTCAATGAAACACAGATAGACAACCTTTTGGTAGTCTCTATTTTCTGTCATGATCCATCTGCCATTGGCAATAATATTCCTAGTGCCACGACCTCTTCTAAACCCAGCCTGTATTTCTGGTAGTATAGAGATAGGTATATATAGAAATATTGTTGTAGTTATGTACCATCAAGTCACATCTAGCTTATTGTTGACCCTCCTGTTTGTTTTCACAGGCAACAAATTGATGGAAATATAATTGTCCATTTTTATTGTCCACAAAGAAGCTGGTGGATTTGAATCCCATGCTTTGGGTTTGCAGGGCAATTTCTCATCAATGAGCCACCTGAAATCGATCTATCTATCTCTTTATATCTGTCTATCTATCTATCTATCTATGCATTTGTTATTGTTAGATGTAGTTGAATTGACCCATAGAGACACTATGAACATCAGTCCTAAATCGTCGTGCTGTCCTGTGCCATCATCATGATCTGTGCCATGCTCAAGCCCATTGTTGCAGTCACTGTGCCAACCCATCTTTTTGGCATGTCTCTCTCAGTCCCTTCACCTTTCTCATCATTATGTCTCTATTTAAGCACTGGATGCTCCTGAAGGATATGAGACCAAGTTTCACCATCCATGACTCTAAGAAGAACTTTTGTTACACTTCCACCAAGACGGACTTGTTTGTTCTTTTCACAGTACATAATATATCCAATACTCTTCTCTAACACCATAATTTAAAGACTGTGATTCTTCCTTAGTCTTTCTTATTATTAGTGGTAAGAAGCTGTGCTGCAATCCCAAAAGCATGTAGTTAAAATTTACCAGCTGCTCTGTGGGAGAAGGGTAAGCAATCTCCTCATTTGATATTAAACTGCCTCTGAGAACATGCTGGAGGTTCAGCTATGGGTCAGTTCTGACTCAAGAGCACACAAGAATTGTTGTTGTTAAGTGCCATCGAGTCATAGACAAATCATAGCAACCCTATGAACAAAAGACTTGAACAGTTGTATAACTTTCATCATCTCTTGAAGTTCATAGAGTTTCCAGAAGCAAGGTATTTTGGAAGCGAATGCCACTCCTGCATATATAAAATGACCCTCTTGCAGGTTTTCAGAAGCAGTTAATTGCATGAGAGGATATTGCCCATCCTTCTCTCGTGAAGCAGTTGATGGCCTCAAAACTGCATCCCTTTGGGAATGCAATGCTGCTTCTTGCCACTAGCCCACTGGAGCTCCCTATAAATATATATATATACCTCACCAGGAGAGATACACTGGGAGCAAGCAGAACAGCTGGAATTTGCATGACTTACTTTGTGTGGATCACTGCTGTTTGGTTGGGCCATGTGGGACCCCTTAAGCTCAAGGATAAGGGAGCAAGACAGCTGGAGCTCAAGTGAGGAGGCAGACCCAGTTCTTGAAGGTAAAACCAAGGCTTCCTGGTTTTCCATTCAGGTCTCTCCACACACACACCCCCTGAATGTGGCTGCACCCACCCACCCTGTGTTTTTCTGCCCATTCTGCCTTGTGTCCCCTTATGTCCAATCAGTTAACTGCCTTTAGCCCAGAGCACCTTGGGTTGGTCTAGCTGCAGCAGTTGTCTTACAGAAGAGGCCGCCAATTCACAGGCTTTTTCTCTCCCAAACTGAAGCAAATATTCCTTTGAGTCAGAAGATCTGAGAGAAACCCAGGCAGGGTAACTACTGCACCCTCTTCTGGAGCACTGACTTCAAGTCAAGAACCTGCTATTGTCTCAGGCATGAAAAATTCTACCATAGGAAAGTCATGCAAGAAGCAGGTGAGCAGGCTACCACACATCTTGCACAAGCCCAAAGCAAGATGTCACACCCCAAAGTGACACATTATCAATGGATTTACTGAAGCCAGAAAGTCTGATGGAACTTTCTGACATAGAATTTAAAAGAACAATGATTGACTATTTTCAATGAGTGAAAGACAAATTTGAAGAATTACAGGACACTGCAAACAAAAACAAGGAGGACCTTAAAAAAAAAAATCCAAAACAATGCAGAAAACCAAATGAGTCATTTGAAGCTCTAGAAAAACAAGAAACCACAATCCAAAATATGAGGACTAATGTTTCAGATGCTATCAACATTATGGAGGGACACATGAACAGATTGCAAGAGATGGAACACAGAACCAGTGAAATAAAAAAGAAATTTGTCATCACTGAGCTGCTAGAACAAAAAGTAGAATTAAAAATAAATGAAAAAAGAAAAAAAAACCCCTAAGAATAATGTAGGACACCATCAGGAGAAATAACATGTGCATAATCGGAATACCAGAAGAGGAAAAACCAACTAAAGGCACTAAAAATGTTGTGGGAGAACTACTAGAAGAAAACTTTCCAGGCATAATGAAGAATACGAGAATATATATTCAAGAATATGAGTGAATACCATATAGAAAAGAACCCCCAACAAAAACAACAAGGCATATCATAGTCAAATTTGCCAGAACCAATGATGAGGAGAGAATTATGAAAGTAGCGAGGGAGAAACAAAGGATAACCTACAAGGGAAAGCAAATAAAATAAAGTGGCAATTTCTCAGCAGAAACCATGTGAGCAAGAAGACAGTGGAATGACACATATCAAACACTCAAAGAACACAACTGTCAACCATGAATAACGTATCCAGAAAAATTGTCCATCAAACATGAATGCGAGATCAAGATATTTTCAGAAAAACAGAACTTAAGGGAGTTTGGAAAAACAAGACCAGCATTGCAGTAAACATTGAGAAACGTCCTTCTTACAGAGGTTACACAGAAAGCAGGATGGACCAAGAACTCAACAAAATGATAGCAAAAAAACCTTGTTAAACACTTGCTAAAACACTAGATGTGAATGGTTTAAATGCACCACTGAGGAGAAAAAGAGTAACAGATTGGAAAAAAAACCCCAAAATACATCAGTATGCTGTCTAAGAGACACACTTGAAAAGTGAAGACAAAGAAAGACTAAAAATAAAAGGGTGAGAAAAAAAATATACCAAGCAAATGACAACCAGAGAAAAGCAGTAATGACAATATTAATCTCCGATAAAAGATATTTCAGTGCAAAAACCGTCCCCAAAATCAAGGAAGGTCATTACATAATTAAAAGGTCAATAGAACAAGAGGACATATCAATAATAAATATCTATGCACCAAATGTTAGAGCTGCAAAATATATAAAACCTTAACAAAACTGAAAAAGGATATAAACAACACCAGTATAGTAGGTGGAGACTTCAATACACAACTTTCAAGAAATGATTGAACCACTAGAAATAAACTCACAAAGATGCTGAAGAATTAAACCACACAGTAAACCAAATCAATCTCATAGATACGTATAGCCTAATTTATGCCAAAAAAGCATAATATACCTTCTTCTCCAATCTGCATGGAACATTTTTTATAATAGATCACATTTTAGGTCACAAGGCAAGCATCAAGAAATTAAAAAGTATAGAAACAATACAAAGCATCTTCTCAGACCATAAGGCTACAAAATTAGAAATTAATAACAGGAGGATAAAGGAGAAAAAACCCCATACATTTGTAAGTTGAATAACACTTCCTTGAACATAAGCGGATACTAGAAGAAATAAAAAATGAAATAAAAACAATTCCTTAAAATAAATGACAATGAAAACACAACTTACCCAAACATCTAGGTAACAGGCAAAGCTGTATTAAAAAGTCAATTACAGCAATAAGCAAACACAACAAAAGGCAGAGAAAAATGACAAAATGACCATATACTCTCTAGCCCAATATCTCAAAAAAATGGAAAAAGAACATAAAGAAAACCTGACACCCTCTAGAAAAATTTAAAGTGCAAAATCTTGGGTAGAAATAAATGAAATCCAAAACAGAAGAAAACAATTGAAACAATAAACAAAACCAGGAGTTGGTTCTTTAAAAGGTCAATAAAATTGACAAACCACTAGAAAAACTAAAAAAAGGGGGGGGGTAAGAAAAGACACAAGTAATTTGAATAAAGATGGAACAGCCAATGTCACAACAGAAACAAAAAAAATTTTAAAGGTTAACATTGGAATATTATGAAAAACTATACTCAAACAAATATGAAAAACTAGTGAAAATGGACAAATACTTAGAAATTCACAACCTACCTACGGACATAGACTGAAATTGAACATCTGAACAGACTCATTACAAAAGAAAAAACTGAAAAGATAACAAAACAACTTCCAGCAAAAAAAGCTCTGGACCAGATAGTTTTACAAGTGACTTTTATCAAACATTCAGAGAAGAACTGCCACCAATTCTACATAAACTATTTCAGAAAATAGAAGATGATGGAATTCTCCCAGACTCGTTCTATGAAGCAAAAAACAAAAAAATAAAAAAACCAAGGTAAAGACACTACCAAAATAGAAAACTATAGGCCAATATCTCTCATGAAAATTGATGCAAAAATCCTGAATAAAATTCTGGCCAATAGAATCCACAATGTTGTTGTTGTTGTTATGTACCGTTGAGCCACTTGTGACTCATGGTGATCCTATGTACAACAGCACTAAACTCTGCTCTGTCCTGTGCCAATTGCACTGTCTCTGACACACCCATCCTGATTACCCCAGTCACTGAATCAATCCACCTCCTAGAGGGCCTTCCCCTCCTGCACTGTCCCTCCACCCTACCAAGCATGATGTCCCTCTCCAAGGACCAGTCCCTCCTTACAACATGTCCAAAATATGTTAGACAGAGCATCAGAATCCTTGCCTCAGGGGAGCCTCCCAGTTTAACCCTTTCCAGGATGAATCTGTTTGTTTTCCTAGCAGTCCATGGTACCTTCAATACTCTTCTGTGGCACCACAGCTCAAAGGTATCAATTTTCCTTCTATCCTCCTTGGTCACTGACCAACTCTCTGATGCATAACAAATGATAGCAAAGACCATGGCATGTATCAGATGCACCTTAGTCTCCAGAGAGACACCATTGTTCTTCAGTACTTTAGAGAGGTCCCTAACAGCAGACTTGCCCATCGCAATACGTCTTTTAATCTCCTGGCTACAAGAGTGTTGACTGTGGAGCCAAGCAAACTAAAGCTATGAACAATCTCAATCTCTTCACCATCAATCCTGACGCTGCCAACTGGTCCATTGGTGAGAATCTTTGTCTTCTTGACATTGAGCCTCAATCCATATTGGAGGCTGAACTCCTTGACCCTCTGCAGTAAGCACTTCAGGTCCTCCTCAGTTTCAGCAAGCAGGGTTGTGTCATCTGCATAATGCAGATTATTGATGAATCTTCCACCAATCCTTACACCACCCTTCTCCTCATAGAGCCCAGCCTCTCGGATAATCTGTTCTGAGTACAGGTTGAAAAGGTATGGAGACAGGACACATACCTGGCGTACACCCTTCCCAATTTTGAACCTTACAGTGTTTTCTTGCTCTGTTCTGACAACTGCCTTTTGGTCCAAGTATAGGTTTCTCATTAGCACGATCAAGTGTTCTGGGATTCCCATTCTTCTCAGAATCAGCCACAGTTTGTTATGATTCACACTCACCATGACCAAGTAGGCTTCATAAACAGATATGCAAGGATGGTTCAACGTAAAAAACAAACAAACAAAAAAATAAACAACAAAAAAACCAAAAACCAACAAAAAAACAAAAAAACAATCAGTGTACTTAATCAGATTAACAACGCAAATAACAAGAACCATATGATCCTATAAATTGATGCAGAAAAGGCCTTTGAAAAAAATCCAACACCCTTTCCTGATCAAAACACTCAACAAAATAGGAATAGAAGGGAATTTACTCAACTAGTGAAACACATATGCACAAACCCAAGAGCCAAAGTTGTTCTCAGTGTAGACAGATTAAAGGCATTCACTCTGAGAACAGGAACTAGGCAAGGGTGCCCATTAGCACCTCTTCTATTCAATATTATATTAGACGTCTTGGTGATATCAATAAGATAAGAGAAGGAAATAAAAGCTATCCAAATTCGCAAAGAGGGGTAAGATTATCTCTCTATGCAGATGGTATGATAGTATACTTAGAAAACCCTAAAGACTCAACAAGAAAACTGCTGGACATAGTTGACCAATTTAGCAAAGTGGCAGGATACAAGGTTAACATACAATATCAATTGGATTTCTCTACAGTGACAAAGAGAATACAGAACTGGAGCTAAGAAAAATGATACCCATCACAATAGCTAATGACAAGATTAAATGCTTGGAAGCAAATATAACCAAAAGCACAAAGAATCTATTCAAAGAAAATTAGAGCACATTACTACAAGAAATAAAAAGAGACCTGGATACATGGAATAATATACCTTGCTCTTTGATAGGAATATTCAATATTGTGAAAATGACAATTTTACCAAAGGCAATCTACACTTTCAATGCAATCCCAATGCATTGGTGGCCAAGACAGCTTGGTACTGGTACAATAACAGACATGGAATAGAATTGAGAACCCAGAATTCTATTCTTTAATGAGATGGAAAAGGCAATCTCGAATTTCATTTAGAATAGAAAGAGATCCCGAATAAGCAAAGCACTCCTTAAGAAGAGAAATAAGGTAGGAGGCTTCTCACTTCCTGATTTCAAATCTTACTACACTGTCATGGTGGTCAAGACAGCTTGGTACTAGTACAATAACAGACACATAGATCAATGGAATAGAATTGATAACCCAGAAATCAGAACATCTATCTATGCTCAACTGATTTTTTACAAGGAGATGAAATCAGTCAAGTTGGGAAATGACAGCATTTTAAACAAATGGTGTTGACAAAATTGGAAAACTTGGCAGAAAATTCAAACAAGATCCACACCTCCCACCATACATGAAAACCAATTCAAAGTGGATCAAGGACCTACGACTAAAACCAAGGATTATAAACTTCATTAGATAAATGCTTGGAAGAAATCTAGAAGCCCTAATCCACAACATGAACAGTCTTCCAGGCATCTTGAAAAACCTATAACCAGGAGAGAAGAAAATAGATGAATGGGATCCTCTAAGAATCAAATCCATAAAAAAATCCCAAAGTATCTCTGAGAAGGTAAAAAAGATAGCCACAGACTGGGAAAAGGTATTTGGAAATGACATTTCTGATAATGGACTTATATCTAGGATTTATAGAATACTCAAGCACCACAAGAAGATAAATGTAAGCAACAGAATTGAAAAATGGGCACAAGATATGAACTCACTTCACCAAAGAAGACATTCAGATGGCCAACAAGCTCATGAAGAAATGTTCAAAGTCCCTAGCTCTAAGAGAGATGTAAATCAAAACAACTATGAGCTGTCATCTCACTCCAGTAAGAATAGCAAGATCAACAGCATAACAAACAACAAATACTGGTGAGGTTGTGGAGAAACTGGAACCCTTATTCACTGCTGGTGGGAGTGTGAAATTGTGCAACCACTATGGAAGGCTTTTTGGCGCTTTCTCAAAAAGTTGCAAATAGAAGTACTATTTACCAGCAGTTCCACTACTGGGAATATACCCTAAAGAAACCATAACTGTCACCCAAGCAGATATATGCACAACCATGTTTATTGTTGTATTATGTACAATAGCAAAGGGATGGAAACAACTCATGTTCCTATCAACAAACTAACTGATAGAGAAACTGTGGTATATTCACACAATGGAATACTATGCAGCACTGTAAAACAAGGAACTAATGAAATATTATACAAAATAGGTGACCCTGGAGGACATTATGCTGAGCAAAATATCTCAGTCACAAAAGGACAAATACTGCATAATGCCACTAAAATAGGACTGACATGGGGGTTGGGGGAAAACTAAGAAAAGAGGGCATAAATAATGTACACTGGATAGAAACAGATGAGGGAAAGAACTGCTTAAAGGGCATACTTTATTAGGTATTATTTGTATGATAACAGTCCAGAATAAGAGCTGCATAGTAAAGTGGAGTGGGGTGGGGGTGGGGAATTGTACAACAGTGAAATAATTTTTTTCTTTCCAAAGAGAAAAGTGAGACAACTGAGATAACATCTCACCCCAGTAAGACTAGCAAAAGTTAACAGAACAGCAAGCAACAAATGCTGGCAAGGTTGTGGAGAGACTGGAACCCTTATTCACTGTTGGTGGAAGCGTAAAATGGTGCAACCACTGTGGAAAGCAGTGTGGTGCTTTCTCAAAAAGTTAGGAACAGAGATACCATTTGACCCAGTAACTCCACTACTGGGAATATACCCCAAAGAGACCATAACCGCCATCCAAGCAGATATATGCACACCCATGTTTATAGCGGCTTTGTTCACAACAGCAAGGAGTTGGAAACAACCTAAGAGCCCATCAACAAACGAATGGATAGAGAAGCTGTGGTATATTCACACAATGGAATACTATGCTGCATTGAAAAACAAGGAACTCAAGCAATATTAT
>NW_006399810.1:14697590-14701543 GCF_000299155.1 Elephantulus edwardii | reverse complement strand
TTATATATGAAATAACATGTACAAAATTTTATATATATGTATATATGTGTGTGTTTGTGTATATATATAGGAGCGGCATCCACTTCCAAAATGGCTTGCCTCTGGAAACTCTATGTATGAACAGTGCTCAGGCTGTTCGTTCATAGGGTCGCTATGAGTCATCTACGACTCGACGGCATTAAACAACAACAACATAGATAGAGATAGAGATAGAGATAGAGATAGAGATAGATATAGATTTAGGGAAATATGATTTAGGGAAACATTTCCAAAAGAAGAAACACTCAGTGCTGCTCCTTTGTAGCCCAGGACATGTTCCTTTCACCGTGTCCTTCTTCCCTCACACTAAGACACCAACACTAAGACCTTCAGAGTCCCCAGTCAACAGTCCTGGCTGATGACACAGTCGCACTTTAATTTTTTCATCATCTTAAGGATTCAATTCCATGAGTGTGTTAAGATCAGATTTTTTTTTAAAAAATAGCATTTTACAAACAGAACTATAAAGATATATAGATATAGATTAGATATAGATATAGATATAGATAGATATAGATATAGATAGATGATATAGATATAGATATAGATATAGATATAGATATAGATATAGATAGATATAGATATATAAAATGACAGGACATTTTAAGGACAGTGAAACTCTTCTGTATAAGGCTGTAATGGAGTGACATTAAAAAAACAAACAAACCCAAAACTAAAAAAAGAGCCCACACAAAACTACAAAAAACCTCATACAACTCATTTTCATCTAGTAAAAATCCACTTGCAGCTGTCCCTCCATTGGGCTTCTGTGACTGTGAATCACATGGATGAGACTGCCCCATCTTCCATGGAGCTGCTGGCAGATTTCAGTCACCAGAGAGATGTGCCTTTGGGTTGGCAGCTTAACTCCCTAAACTGAAAATGGTCCCAAATCCCTTGGGAAGTTCATACTTATTTCCTTTCACATTTAAAATTGCTATGATAACAAAGAATAAACTTTAATCTAGATTGTGATCTTCTCTTACTAACAGAAAAAATCAGCTGCCCTGCAGTTGCTTTTGACTCATGGTGACTCATGTGTGTCAGCTTAGAACTATGGACCATAATTTTCTATAGCTGAATTTTAAGAATTAGATCAGTAGGCATTTCTGAGTAAACTGGAACTTCCACATCACTCCTGAGTAAACTGGAACTTCTAAACTTTTGCACCACCTAGGACCCTCTCTGTTAATAACAATGTCTCATATTACCTCATCAATTCTTGCAAATGAATGAAGCCCAGGGAGATAGGCTGCACGTAGGAGAAATTGTGTGCAGTGGGTGGAAAAGGGCCTTACAGGAACTCTGCAGGTTTTTTCCACAATTTTTCAATAAGCCTAAATTTACCCTAAAAAGTAAAGTGCCTTCATACATAAATGCATGGAAGGAAAGCTGTAGCTGGTCTTGGTGCCTATGTTGGCCACTCTGTACATAAATGGAGATTGCAGAAAGTATGCTACTGTAACACTCGAAGCAATCCAAGGCCACATAGTGTCTTTGATTTGAATGCATTAACTACAAACCAGTTCATTTCTGTCAAGTCAGAGCTGACTTGTAACTGCCCCTCCATTGAGTTTTGGAGGCTGTAAATTGCATGGATGGAGAGTGCTCATCTTTCTCCCTTGAAGCGACGGGTGAAATCAAATTGCCAGAGGAGAGATGCAGTCTTTGGGTCAGCAGTATAGCTTCCTATCTATTAGACTACTAACATTCCCGAGACAACAGAAATAACTAGACTTCATACCCTTAGCCCTGTCTTTTCGCTAGTAGTCCATGATTAATAGCATGGAGCTCCAGCCTTTTGAAAGGCGTGGCAGCCCAGGGAACAACACTGCTTCTGGGAAAGCCAGGTGGAGAGATGGCCACCACAGGGCATGTCTGGCCTGGAGTGGAGGAGACCGGCCAGAAAGACCTGTGAATCTGGGCACAGGCATGATCTTGCCTACACTTGTTTAGGAATTATCTTGTCACTTAGGCACATTTCACGTGGTAAATGGATCACTTGGAAACATAAATTTGACTAATGGCATTTTCTAATCCTTCCAAAGGAATCTGAAATATCTGAAAATAGAAGGGAAAGTGATTTTTTTAATTGTTTATGTTTTAGGAATATCTATGGGGGATTAAAAAGGATCTGAAGATTGAGATTTTTTTTGGTGAAGAGAGAAAAAAATGAAAACCTCTTTAACAAGATTATGGCTTTTACAAAACAACTTCATTTAATGGAGGAAGAATTAGGTGGGAAGATGAAAGTCAGGGCATCAGGCTGTGGGAGGGAAGGGAAGCTGCTCAGAGAGAAGTATTGTCCCCATGTAATAAGCTGTGTGGAAAAATTCAAGAAATAGCAATTTCTGTCCCAAATGAAGAAACCTGATTGTTGCACACAGGTTTTACATGCTTTGACTGAAAATGGTAATTTTTTTATTTTTAATATACATAAAAAGAAACAAAATATAAAACTGAAAACTCCAAAACCCTCTAGGGAACTTCATTATTACTTGTTTCACATGTGGAAATTTTGCTTCCCCCCGCCGGTCATTACCATCAAGTTGGAATTGATGACCTTTCACTGGGTTTCTGAGACTGTAAAACTTCCTGGATGCACACTGTTACTTCTTTTTCCTATAGAGTGGATGGTGGGTGCAAAGTAATTTTATGCTTATCAACAGGATCCTTTAATTACTGACCCACCAGGGCTCCTCTGATGAGGAAAAACTGAGGTCCAGTTGAGAATGAGTATCAGGAATTCAACTAAGACTATGGCAGCCATAGTCTTAGTCATTGCACTATGCTATCTCTACATAGTTAATAACTTCATAATAGGATCCATCTAGTTGGAACAATGCCTTTGCATCATTTTAATTGCTTGCTATGTATCTGAGAGCTAGACAATGACAGAAGAAGAACCGATGAGTTTGAGTTGTGGTGACAGCCAAGAGAACAAAAGTCTATCCTGGAGAGTGTGTAACCAAGTTGCTTCTTGGAAGTATGGATGCTGAAACTCTTTCTCACATATTTAGGGCATGAGGACATCATGCTTGGAAGGGTAGAGGCCAGCACAAGAAATGAAGGCCCTGGACGAGATGCATGGATACAGCAACTATAGCAGTGGGTTAAGTGTGTCACAGGCGGTAAGGCTGATTCAGGATAGGGCACGGTTCAGAGCCATTGTTCAAAGGCTCGCTGTGAGTTACAGAAAACTCAGTGGTATAGAACAACAACAAAACAACATTAAGTTTAAAAATAAAGTTTAAAAAGCTTAACGGAAATTGTATAAAGAGTGATGGAAGTGTGAGGACATCTGTGTCTGGCTTCAGTAACTCTTCAAGGATGACCTGTCCTCATCAACAACATCCATAACACAAAACTAATCCCCACATTGTCAGAAGTGCCTCCCATGATATTACACCTATTTCTACTCATTCCAACACTAATCCTACTATTCTACTACTGGATCAGAAACCATTGAAATAGCTACAAAGGCCTTTTAGAACTATACTCGTGATTATATGGTTCATTGGAGAAGTTATAAGTTACCACTAAGGTTGGCAGCAGGATACAATTTCTTAGTAAGGATAGTTTCTTAAGCATGATAGTTTCTTCAGCCTTCAGCCTTGTGGGTTTAAGTCAGTGTCACAAAACTCTTAGTCCTGATATTATGGTGTCTCCAGCCAGTTTGGGCGAAGGTCCCTGGCTCTGGCTTCCTGGGCAGTGGTTTTTGGTCAGCTCTGTCTCATGTTGGCATCTGTTTCCCTACTGTGGCTGCTGCTACTCTTATATGGGTCTCAACCATTAGGAATCTCTGTCCCCAAAGGATGAGAACTGTATTCTCTGCCTCTTCTTCCTCACTGGGGGTGAGAATCCCAATTTCTGCCACTGAACCGGCTCAATTAAATCTGGTAGAATGGCCGAAT
>NW_006399810.1:14688387-14695061 GCF_000299155.1 Elephantulus edwardii | reverse complement strand
CCCTTTTTACCCTGTTGGAGAAGTTTTTGGATGTGCATAGGGATTTGAGTCTTAGAAGATCCCATTCATCTATGTTATCTTCTCCTGGTTGTAGGTCCCATCCAGTTTTGAAGGAGCTCTGGTGGCATAGTGCTAAGAAACTGTGTTTAAATCCAAAAGGCATGAAGTTTGAACCCACCAGCTGCTCACAGGACAAGGATGGACAATCTCCTCCTGTATAATTTACAACCTCATGGTTGTTGATAACTTGGCAGCAAAACAACAGCCCAGTCATGTGGTAAAAGTTAAAGGCAATGACCTAGAAAGCCATTTTGTGCAATAGCCCCACTGCACCTCAGAAATGATATATCAGCCAACATGCCATGTTGTCAGGTAAAATATATTGTAAATGAGAATGTTGTTTCTGTAGTTATGTTCTGGATTTTAGGAAGCATAAGATAAAATGACCAGGTCATAATAATTTCATTCTTCCATCTAATCTTATAGTTTTGATGTTAAGTGTTATTGAGTCTATGATGACTTATATCAACCATTTAAAAACAGTTAAAAACCTTGCTTGAATTACTTCATCTTTACAATCTTTCCTGTGCTCAAGTCTGTTGTTACAGTCACCGACTCAATCCATCTCCTTGAAGAGGTTTTTATTTTACTTTGCTGACACTCTGCTTTCCAAGGACTAGCTCGTTCTAACAATATGCCCAATGTATGTGAGACATACTTTCACCATCCATGACTCTAAGGAGCACTCAGGCTTTTTCCAGGTCAAATTTGTTTGTTTTTCTGGCAGTCCATGGTATATTCAATACCCTTTGCCAACATCCCCGGAGACATCAATTCTTCTTCAGTCTTCCTGATATACTGTCTAACTTTCACTAATATGAAGCAATTGAAAATATCTTTGAAAAGTGGCTTGTACAGGTGCACTCCAGTCTATAAATTGATATCCTTGCTCTCTAGAACTTTAGAGAAGTCTTTGGGAGCAAATTTGACCAATGTGATATATCTTTCGATTTTTTTTTTACTTTCATACATGTTGATTATTAACCAAAGTAAACAGAAATTCTTGACAATACCAATTTTATCTCAATTTATCCTGATGTTGTCTTGTGATAAATCAGTTGGGAGGGTCTTTGTTTTCTTGTCATACTGGGAACCATGCCTTTTGATATTCTTCAGTAAGTGCTGTAATTCCTCTTCACTTTCAACAGGCAAGGGAGAGTCATCTGCATATTGCAAGTTGTTGATGAGTCTTACTCCAATCCTGATGTCACTTTCTTCTTCATCTAGTCCAGCATCTCAGATTTTTTGCTCAGCACACAAATCTAATAGATATGATAAAAGAGTATGACCTTTTCTGATTTTAAACAAGCATCTCCTTGTTCCATTGGAATAATTGCCTTTTGATTCATGCACAGTTTCCACATTAGCACAATTAAGTGTTCTGAGATTCCCATTCTTTCCAATCTTATCCATATTTTATTGTGATTAAACATATTTTGTACATAGGGTTTTCGGAGACCTGCTATTTCAGAATGGATGGCCAATCCTTCTTCCTAGTCTGTCTTAATCTGAATGTTTAGATTTAGGAGTATCTGACAAACAAGCAATTTATAGAACAGTGAATGATAAATCCCTCATTGTGGAGTTGAGCGAAAGCCTATGGTGATGAAGGAAGAAGTTCAAGCTGCTTTGAAGTAAATAGCAAAAAATAAGGCCCCAAGAATAGATGGTATACCAGTTGACATATTTCAGCTAACAGGTGCTGCCCTGGATGTGCTCACCAAGTTGTGCCAAGAAATCTGGAGAACAACCACTTGGCCAACTGACTGTAAGAGGTCTATATTTGTTCCCATTTCGAAGAAGGGTGACCTAACATAGTGTGGAAACTATAGAACTATATCATTGATTTCACACACAAGCAAGATTCTACTGAAGATTATCCAAAAACGACTGGAACAGCCCATCAGCAGAGAACTGCCAGAAGTCCAGGCTGGGTTTAGAAGGGGTCGTGGTACTAGGGATATTGTAGCTGATGTTAGATAGATCTTGGCTGAAAGCAGGGAATACCAGAGGAATGTCTATCTGTGTTTCATTGATTATGCAAAGGTGTTTGACTGTGTGGATCATAACAAACTGTGGCTGACTCTGAGAAGAGTGGTAATCCCAGAACACTTGATCGTTCTAATGCGAAACCTATACTTGGACCAAGACGCAGTCGTCAGAACAGAGCAGGGAAACACTGCATTGTTCAAAATTGGGAAAGGCGTACGCCAGGGATGTGTCCATACCTTTTTAACCTGTATGCAGAACAGATGAACAGATTATCTGGGAGTCTGGGCCCTATGAGGAGAAATGTGGGGTCAAGATTGGTGGAAGATCTATCAACAACCTGCGATAGGCAGATGACACAACCCTGCTGGCTGAAACTGAGGAGGACCTGAAATACTTGCTGGAGAGGGTCAAGGACTGCAGCCTTCATTATGGATTGAAGATCAACATCAAGAAGACAAAGATTCTCACCACTGGACCAATTGGCAGCATCAGGATGGATGGTGAAGAGACTGAGACTGTTAACAACTTTAGTCCGCTTGGCTCCACAGTCAACACTCTTGGCACCAGTAGCCAGGAAATAAAAAAATGTATTGCGGTGGGAAAGTCTGCTGTTAGGGACCTCTCCAGGGTACTGAAGAGGAATGGTATCCGTCTGGAGACTAAGGTGCGTCTGATACAGGCTATGGTCTTTGTTATGCATAAGAGAGTTGGACAATGACTAGGGAGGATAGAAGGAGAATTGATGCCTTTGAGCTGTGGTGCTGGAGAAGAGTATTGAATGTACCCTGGCCTGCCTAGAAAACAAACAGATTCCTACTGGAGAGGGTTAAACCAGGCTGCTCCTTGGAGGCAAGGATTCTGAGGCTTTGTCTGACATACTTTGGACATATTGTTAGGAGGAAGAGGTCCTTGAAGAGGGATATCATGCTTGGGAGGGCAGAGGAACGGCGCAGAAGGGGAAGACCCTCTATGAGATGGATCGATTCAGTGACTGGGGTAATTGGGATGGGTGTGTCAGAGGCAGTGAGATTGGCACAGGATAGAGCAGGGTTTAAGGCTGCTGTACATAGGGTTGCTATGAGTTGCAAGCGACTCAAAGGCACATAACAACAACAACAACATGATTAAACAACTTTGTATAGTCAATGAGACACATGTAAATATATCTTTATAAAAAAGATATAACTTTTTGGTATCCTCTGCTTTTAGTCAAGGTCCACCTGACATCAGCAATGATGTCCTGAGATCAATGGCCTAGTCTCAATTCAACTTGAATTTGGCAGTTCCCTGTTAGTGCACTGTCTAGCTATTTAAAAATAATTTTCAATAAGATTCTACTTGCACATTATATTAATGATTGTTGTTAGGTGCCATCAAATTGGGTACAACTCGTAGTGACCTTATGAACAGCCAACCTGAAACTTGCCCTATCCTGTGAAATTCATATTGTCTCTGGGACGCCAGAATCCTTTACTGTAGTCATAGTGTCAATCTGTCTCAATGAGGATCTTCATTTTCTTTTCAAGCATGATGTTGCTTTGCAAGGAAAAATCTGGCCTAACTACATGTCCAAAGTATAAAATATGAAGCTTTGTCATTCTCGCCTTCAATAAACATCCTGACCACACCCTTTCCAGGACATACCTGTGTGTTCTTCTGGCAGTCCATGAGATAGATACTCAGCACTAGTCTCCAGAAGCACAACTCAAAGGCATCAATTCTTCTTCTGTCATTTTTATCCATTGTCAGCTCTATGATGTGCAGCAGGTGATTGAAAAGACCATGGCCTGAATCAGGCATATAGTCTTCAAATTGACATCACTTCTCCTCAGCACTTTGGAGAGGTACCTGACAGCCGACTTTCCCAATGTAATATATCTCCTGACTTCTTGACGGCTGGTAACAAGGGTGTTGATTGGTGATACAAGCAAAATGAAATAATCAGCTGCTTCAATCTCAAGATTGGAAGAAGAGCCATTAACAATTTTCATTATACTGATGACACAACTTTGCAGGCTGAAATGGAGGAGGATCTGAAGCATTTGCTGCAGAAGGTCAAGGACTTTAGTCTACAATATGGATTGAAGCTCAACATCAAGAAAATAGAATCTCAGCATTGGGCCAATTGACAGCACTGTGGTAGATTGTGAAGAGACTGAAGTTGTTAACAATTCCAGCTTGCTCAGATCCATAATCAACACTCTTGGCACCAGCAGTCAGGAAACCAAAAGACGAATTGCACTGGGAAAATCTGCTGTCAGGGATCTCTCTAGAGTGCTAAAGAGCAACAATGTCAGTCTAGAGACTAAGGTGTACCCAATTCAGGCTATAGTCTTCAAAATTACTTGCTATGTATTAAAGAGTTGAACATTGACCAAGGATGACGCAAGATGACTTGATACTTTGAATTGTGTTGCTGGAGAAGAGCACAGAACACTCCATGGACTGTCAGAAAAACTAACAGGTTTGTCCTGGAGAGGGTGAAACCAGGTTGGTCCTTGGAGGCAAAGGTTTTGAAGCTTTGTCTTACATACTTTGGGCATGTGGCCTTGGAGAAGGATAACATGCTTGGAAGGGTGGAGGCATAGTGCAGGAATTGAAGACCCCAAATGAGATGGATTGACAAAGTAACTGGGGCAATGCGGACAGGTATGTAAGAGATAGTGAGACTGGCTCAGTAAAGGGAAGGGTTCAAAGCTGTTGTACATAGTGTCCCTAGGAGTCACAAACAACTCGATGGCACATAACAATGACAACCACATAATGTGCCCTGTGGTGAGGATCTTTGTCATCTTGATTTCAAGATGTAATTCTGTACACCTTGTGCTTCATATCCTATTAACTTTCAGCAAGCCATGTTGTGTCATTTACATAATGCTGGTTCTTGATGAGTCTTCCTCCAATCCTGATGCCACTTCTCTTCATAGAATGAATACGTATGCTGAGCAAAGAATTATTTTTAATGATATTATTTTAAATTATATTATTTAGTTAGTTATTTCTAAATTATTTGCTTAGCATACAGATTGAACATCCTTCTTGATCTTAAACCAAGCAGTGTTCCCTTCCTCTATTTGCACAACAGCCTCTTACTTTAGGAGGCCTAATGGCAAGAAGCTGTGCTGTAATCCCAACGGTTCAAATACAGCAACTGCTCTGTGGGAATGGATGATCGAGCAATTGCTTCTGAAAACCCTCTGGAGTGTCAGCTATAGGGTCAATTCTGACTCCACGCATACAACAACAAGCACGATTATGTATTCTGGGATTCCCATTGTTCTCAATGTGAGCCATTATTTGTTGTGATCCACAGAGTCCAATGCCTTTGTACAGTCAATAAAATACAAATAAACATTCTTATGATATCCTCTGCTTTCAGCCAGGATCCATCTGATAGCTGCAATGACATCCCTAGTGTCATAGCCTCTTCTGAAACCAGCTTGTAATTCTGATAGATCCCGTCAATTTCCTACGATTTGAACATACTGTTAAGCAAATTCTACAAGGTGCTGTCTGAAGTGTGGTCACAAGGTGGCAGTAGTGACTAATCATCAGCACAGCGCGACCACAAATTGAGTTCTTTTGAGTGTTAATTGTCCCCAGTATTCTGATGTAATTCTTGCTGTAAAATTGCTCATTCAATGTCTTTTAACTATTTTATAGACTAAATATCTATGAAAGGTGTTATTTTGCTAAACTTACAATATGTTTAAATTACTTTCAAGATGATTCTTTTGTGGTTGTTGTTGTGCCTTCTATTTATGGTTGATTCCATTTTTGGCAGTTGTTTAACAGAAAATGAACAAAAACAAAAAACCTCCTAGTTTTACCAGGTTCAGATTAACTGGGAAATTTTAGAATCTACTTTTTCCTTTTATTTTTATTCAAGATGATTCTTATGGCTAAGTGGTCATAAGATCAAGAGAAAGATCGTAGAGAAAATGCATAGGGGAACATACATATTCAGGTTATTACAAGAAAAAAATGACAATTTATACTTTGCAATTCTTTAGAGAAACTAACAGTATTAAAAGAATACAAATATTTCAGTTCAAAATCACCCTCCCTCACTCACTCACCACTCTCATTACCACTGAGTTGTACCCAAAACTTGTAGCTGACCCTCTGGGTTTTTGAGGCAGTAAATCACACAGGAGCCTGCTTGGGCTCTTTCTCCCATGGAGCAGCTCATGAATTCGTAACACTTGCCTTTGGATTGACAGTGCAACTAATATCCACTAGGCCATCAAGTTCATCATATTGTTGTTAAGAACCATCAAATCAGAACCAACATATAGCTGACCCTCCAGAGGGGTTTCAGAGGCGATAAATTGCGTGAGAGAAAGTTTGAACCATATGACTTTGGATTGGTAGTACAGCTGCTTATTAATAGGACCAGAACTTCCTGCTCAGATTAAGTACAGAATGTTGTTGTTGTTATGTGCCGTCGAGTCGTTTCCGACTCATAGCGACCCTATGCACAACAGCCCTAAATCCTGCTCTATCCTGCGCCAAACGCACCGCCTCTGACACACCCATCCCAATTACCCCAGTCACCGAATCAATCCATCTCATAGAGGGTCTTCCCCTCCTGCGCTGTCCCTCAACCCTCCCAAGCATGA
>NW_006399810.1:14684551-14688287 GCF_000299155.1 Elephantulus edwardii | reverse complement strand
CTCCAAGGACCCGTCCCTCCTGGCAACATGTCCAAAGTATGTCAGACGAAGCCCCAGACTCCTTGCCTCCAAGGAGTAGCTTGGTTTAATCCTCGCGGCCTTAAGAAGCAGTGAGACAGGGAGACCAGGCATATACTGATGTTAACTCTGGGTTTCCTATTAACAGGATCAAGGAGCAAATGCCCAGTAAAATTTTTTGGTACCAATGGACCCATTCCATGGAAGCCGTATTTAATTGAATATTCACTCAGTGCTTCTCTGAGCCGCCTGCTTCCTTCCTTCAGGAGGACTTCCTTAGGTTCCTCGTTACTCTTCTTGTACTCGTTCTTTATCTTACCCTCTAATTGTGTGCTATGCATACTTCAATCATGCATAATTCTACCATTTTTCTGGTATTTTCAGTGGAACTGTACATTTTGTAACCTCCATTGTGTTTAGTAAATGCCGGCTGAATTGCAATAATCAATTAATCGGACTAAGGGAGTTTCGTGGCCTTGAAGGCAAGAAGTTGAACTGCAATTCCTGAAGCACACGGGTCAAATCCACCAGCTGTTCCACAGGAGAAAGATGAGCAATTTTCTTTCATGTGATTAAACTGCTTCTGAAAACTCATTGGACGGTCAGCTGTGTGTTGGTTCCAACTCGGTGGTACTCAACAACAAGAAGAATATCCATCCTCTCCATGGCATAGGTCACAAAAGGTCCCAAGACTGTGTGACCTCCACTCCTGGGCTCTGTTGCAATCTGAAGTTGAGTTCATCAGTGGCACTGAGGAAGAAGGAAGGGAATTCTCCTCCCTTGAATGTTTATAACCTTGAAAACCCCTAACTGCTTGTACACATGTTTACAAGAAAATGTTTTATCCAGGCACTGCATTTTTTCATTGGACAGCAGACAAGTTAGCCTTTGCAGATGATTGCACGCTTAGGGAAAGGTCACAGGCAGATGGACTTTCTGAGTTGAGGGAAGATCCCCTTGGTGAGACACTGACACAGATGTCAACAACAGCTGGCGCCTTGCAAGGCCAGGAGTCTCCTTAGGGTGCCAGCACAGTGCAGGAGGCAGGAGAGCCCTGCACATCAGTGGATTCCACCCTCAAGTGGAATTTACCTTTTTCTCCATTTATTTCCAGTCAACCCCTTGTCTCTATGCTACCTTGCTCACACAGTCCAGACTGTTTTGATTTCTCCCTTGCGAGATGAAAAACACTTAATCAGTTGCTGAGCTCATAGTAGTTCTGTGTACTTGGGCATTGAATTACTCCAATTATTTCGGAACTCTAATGATCCCAAAATGAACTCTAATGGTTCCAATTATTTTGCATTTGTGCTGGAAAGCTCCTCCAGTGTAGGTAGGTAGTTCTGCTGTTATGCTACTTATAGGCACTCAGCTGACTAATGGATAGATGATGAAGTGAGGCCTTGAGTGGTGTAATAAGTTAATGCACTTGTCTGCTAGTAAAAAATTTGAAGGTTTAAGTCCACTGAAAGGTGACTTGGAAGAAATGCCCATCTGTCTGCATTCAATAAATTAGTTACTGAAAATCCTGTATGGATTACAGTTATATTCTGAATCACATGGAATCACCATCTCTTCCTTATTAGGTGCTAGCAAATTGCTTCCAATTCACAGTGACCCCATAATAATCAAAACCTTACCTGATCTTGCTCCATCTTCCCAGTCTCAGCTCTGCTTAAACTCATTGTTACAGTCGCTACGTCAATCAATCTTGTTGAATGTCTTCCGCTCTTTCAAAGACCCTCTACTTTTCCAAGGATAATATAATTTTCCAGGGACCAGCCCTCCTGAAGTTTCACCACCCTTGTCTCTAAGGAGCACTCTGGCTGCATTTTGTCATAGTTAGATTTGTTTTTTCTTTTGGCAATCCATGAAGCAGAGTCAACGCAATGACAATTGCTTTGATTTTTTGATGAGGGGTGGGTAAAAGGACATAAGACTGTCAAAAATAACTAACTAAAGGCTGCTCATTTATTTGATAGACTTTCTCCAATCCTCTACTGAATCCTCCAGAGGGAAAGAGCTTGGGAATGGAAAATCTCAGAGTTGGGAAGGAGGAAGGGCTGTGGGAAGAGTCTGTGATAGCCATGTGGGAAGAATTTCCAGAACAGTCAACCTAGACGCTACCGAGAGAGTGGATAATCAGACTGATAGGTGGGAATTGGCATGCTGTTTGGAGCTTCTGTGCGAAGGATCCAAAATGGAGACAACTTTGGCTCACAAGGAAAAGCTTCTCTACCACATTCACTAAAACCAGAAATAGGAAAATGCAAACTGGACAACTAGGGTTGGCTAGGAGTCATTTCTGTGGTCTTACCTCTTAGGAAATAACTTCAAATAAAAGAAATTTGTGGCTGAAAAGAGGGGTGGGGGAAAGGTCATGTTGATGAATGATAGGGCCCATAACATAGGCAAACAGAGTGTTTCTTGTGCAAACATCTGCTCACATGAAGACAACGGAAACAGATCATTTTAGTAATGGAAGAAGAGATGTTGATGGTTAATCTGCGCCGAGCAGGCTGTGGCAGACAGAAAACTAGAGCGGTCGAGAATGAAACCCACTGAGTTTTATGTTGTTTAAAGCCACTGGGGAATGAAACTTAGCCTTCAGGAAGACTCTAGATTTTAATCTTTTATTGCAAATACTAAGACACAAATCACTGCAGTTGATTCAATTCTGACACACAGTGACTCTTCATTGGTTTTAGAAGGCTATCATTTTTGAAGAGGAGACTTTCGTCTTCTTTCTGAGAAACGTGTATTTGAGCTGCCAGTTTTGTACTTAGCAACTTAACACACTCTGCCACTAGGACTTCTTTTATCGAATAATGTGTTGTAGTAGTTACATGTCAAGTCAGAACTGACTTATAACTGCCCCTCTTGCAGGTTTTCAGAGGCTGTAAATTGCATGGGAAGAGACCGCCTATCCCTCTCCCTTTGAACAATGGTTTTGAACCATGTGTCTTTGTGCTGGCAGCACAACTAAGATGCAACAAACCTTCCTGTGTCTTTCCTATTTAAATTCAGTTGCAAAATTTAGAATATTTTTCTTCATAAAGGCAGTTGATTAGGAGTAAGCACTTCTTGTGTGGTTGGTGTGTAGTGACCTATGGTTGACAAATCATCCACATCTGAGAAATATCATCCACAGCTGATGGATTTGAGAACAGACTGTAAATCAAAGCAACATTGTGCTCAAACTGATGTTTATGTTGGGAGAGTTAGAAAGAGGGTAAATTGCTTAACTTTATCTCTAGATGGAACATTAGATTAATAGTGGCAAAATAAACCCCCAAAAATTCTGATCAGATAATGCAACAAACAAGAGTATTTTTAGTGGTACAAATCCTTATTTTGAGATAACTCCCCCTTTTGTCTCAGCTCACTGAAAAGCACAAAATGTAAAACTTGTTGCTGTGGAGCCTGAACCAACTGATAGCTGACACTCTAGCAGATTTTCTTCTTTCTTTTTAAATTATTAATAAATTTTATTAGTTTTAGTGAACATTTACAGAGATTTTGGGTTTTTATTCATTCATTGTTGCACTGTTTTCTCTACCCTCCTCCCCAATTCGTTCTTCTTCCCCCCACCCTCGAATGTCTGTTTTAATTGTCTAATTTGCCACAGTGCTTGTCGAAGCCAGTTCTGATTAATCTCCTTTGTCTGTGTGTCCTTTGCCATTCCCTATCACTCCTCCCTGAGAGAGACTTCACCCTG
>NW_006399810.1:14669060-14682259 GCF_000299155.1 Elephantulus edwardii | reverse complement strand
GTTGTGTCTAGCAGATTTTCAGAGGCTGGAATGGAAGGAGATTGTCCATATGTCTCCCATGAAGCAACTGGCAAATTCAAACCACTTGCCTTTGAGTTGGCAGTGCAACTCATTATCCATTAGGCCAGCAGAGCTCCCACTAGACCTTCTCTTTGCACTGTCTTGTGCCTCTTGGTGTACATAATATTTCTACCTCTTTAGCAAACACAAACATTTCATGATCAAGCAAAACCTTTTAGAGAGGCTGCATATGTATTATTATAGCATTATGTGCGAATAAGTGATTCTTTTGGAGTGTCTTGAGAATTGGCACTTTATTTTTTTCTGTCCTTGGAGGAGATGTTTATACATCTTATCTGCCTGCAGAGTTAGGTGACATGAAGTATCCTCACTAGTCAACACATTGGACTTTATATGGTACAGATCCCCTGAGGCCAGTGAAGTGGCAGAACTTGCCATGATCTATCTCACTAAGGGAGCTGTGATGGTGGAGTGGGTAGGAAGTTGAACTGCCAATCTAAAGGTGGATAGTTCAAATCCACCAGATTCAGGGGGGGAAAGATGGTCAAACTTCTCCCAAATAAACAACCTCTGAAAACCCACTGGAGAATTCATGATGAGTTGCTTCCCACTCAATGACTGAACAAAGTAGACAGATGTGGATGCGAGGTTCAGAAGTAGATCTTTTCATCAGAGTCATATTTAAAGCAGAGCCAGAATTTTTAGGTTTGGCACTTAGATACCCATATTTTGAAAAACTTTAGAGATTTTTTTTTTTTAAAGTGTTGAATTATCATGTGCACACAGCTTTCTTAGCCTTAGTGCTGGATGGAATGAGGCTGCAGTTCTCTATAGAATTTGAAGTACTCTCTGGATTTTTTATTTTTTTCAATTGAGGTTTGGGTAAAAGTTTACGGAGAGATTCGTTTTCCATTCAACAATCGCAGATTACTCTGATGGAGATAACTAGGCACAAGCTGATGTTTCAAAATTTGGAAACTACCGGTAAATTCAGTGCAAAGTTTTATATGGAGCTGCATCATCTCATGTAAATTTGGAGGAAAACAATCTAGGGAAATTTGAGGCATCATTCTCTTAGTGATCACATAGACCACCTACAGCACAATAAGTGAAAACGAGGGGCAGGGTAAAGCCGTGTAAATTCTGGCCAACATTATCAGCAATTTGCTTTGAGGCATCATTTAAGATTTTGTCTGATACTTTCTGCTAATATTGATCATGTGATGTACTGAAAAACCTGTTTTTTATTTTCTATCCATAAAAGTTTCTTAAATAACATGAGGTAAATTAGGAAACATGTTCTAAATGATTTAAAATAAAGCCTGTGATTGTTATATCAGAGATTAGAGATGGAAATAGCTGTTCTCAGAATCATTTTTTTCAGAGTCAAGGTCAATCAAAAAATTTGTTCCCTTGGGTAGCTCTTTAAAATTGATTTAAATTCTTGGCTAAGGTTACAGTCAATGTTCCACTGATCCCAGCGATTTTTTTTTAATTCCCACAGCACCTAGCAAATGTCTCTGGAAAGAAATTATATTTTAATGACAATCACTGGAGTCATGTTAATATTTTATGGAAGGAAACTATCAAACAATTATGCCTTAAAGATACAGTTTATTTTGGAGGGACTTGGTGAATTGTGAGGCATTCCTGGTGACAAAGTGATTTTAGTGTTTAGCTTCTAACTGAAAATTTAGCAATTCAAACCTACTAGTTACCCGATAGGGAGCTCTGATGGCCTAGTGGTAAGAAGCTGGGCTTCAAGTTCAAAGCCATATGGTTCAAAATCACCAGCTGCTCCCCTAGAGAAGTATGGACAATCTCCTCCAGTACAATTTACTGCACTGAAAACTTACCAGGGGGTGTCCAATGTGTCCCTTACAACATAAAGGCAAAATAACAAGCAGTGACTTAATGGTTTATGCTAAGGAACTGAACTGCTAAATTGAAGGTAGTTCTTATTAAGTGCTGTCAAGTAAGAGTCATAGTGGTTCATGTCTGAATCCTGTCCTAGCCTGTGCCATCCTCACAATTGCAGAACATTTTAATCTATTGCTGCAGTCACTGTGTCAATACACCTGGTTGAGGGACTCCCTCTTTTTCACTGACCTTCCACATTTTCAAGCACGAGGTCCCTCTCTAAGGATTAGCCTTTCTCAACAGTATGTGAGCTACATGTATGTGAGACAAAGCTTTATCATTTTTTTTCTCCAAGAAACATTCTGGCTGTGCCTTCTGTAAGACATATCTGTTCTGTTGGCAGTCCATGGGATATTCAGTATTGTTCTTTAACACCACAGTTCAAAGGCATCATTTCTTTTTCTGTTATCCTTAGCCATTGCCAGCTCTCAGATGCATAACAAGTGATTGAGAAGATCATGCCCTGAATTAGGCACACCTTAGTCCTCAAACTGATATAATTTCTCCTTAGTAATTTGGATATATATTTAAATGTCTCAGTAATATGAATGTCTATTTGTGCTTTATTCAATATGCAAAGGAATTTGACCTTAATCTTCAACAAATTATGGCTAACATGGAGAAGGATAGGGATCACAGAGCACTTAATTGTACTCATGCAAACCTTATACCCAGGCCAGAGATTTGTTGTATGAACAAAGCAAGGAAACCCAAAGGTACATGGTTGACTCCACTAGCTGCTCTTTGGGAGAAAGAGGGGCACTCTCCTCCTGTGCAATTTATGTCTCTGAAAACTTGCTGGAGGGTCAGTTATGTGTCAGTAGCAGCAAGAAGAAGTAGCAGTCTCTCTGTGGGAGAACCATCTGGTTCCCTGCTTCTGTAGAGATTGACATCATTGAAACTCCTAAGGGAGCACTTCTGGTCTGTCCTAGACGGGCACCCTGGGTCACAGTCCACTTGATAGTAATAAATTTTTGTTTGTTTGTTTTAGGGGTTGAGTAATAATTGGGAGAGTGGAGACATTAAACATCCTGAATTATTTTTCTTTTTAGCCTTTATATATTAAGAAACTTGATACACTGATAAAAAAAACACACCACCACTCCACCAAAAAACAACAAACCAACCAGCACTTGAAAGCCCTTTCTGATTTATTTTCTATTGATCCTTTAGTTCAGACATTTTTAAATTGTGACACTATTGTTACAATACAAATGATCACTAGTAAATTCCTGAATCACATTAAATTCTGACCCCAAAAAGTACTAAATTTGAAATGCTCATTTATTCATTTATTTACTCCGAATACTTACTAATTATTTGCTATAAGCCATACCTTTCAATAAGGCCACTTGATGACTCAGTGGTTAAGTGTGGGACTGTGAATGGAAATGTCAGAAGGTGGAAGGTACCAACTATTCCATTGGCAAAAGACGAGACATTCTGAATCTGTAAAAATCACGAGCTTGGAAATTCTATGGTACAGTTCAAATCTGTCCTGTCTAGTCACAAAGAATGGGAATTGACTCAATGCCAATAGGTTTGTTTGCATGTTTCTTTATATATGGATATTTGTGAATGATGAGATTTTGTACTATCAAGAAAATTAGGTAAACCAAATATCAGAATGTCCTTTCATCAAGAAAATGGTTAGAAGTCAAATGATTTTAAACATTGGCTATGAGTATTTTTCAAATGGCTTTGCCCTATCCATGATTGTTACACCTTTTGGGATAATCAAAGGAGTTCCAGTAGTGCAGTGGTCTGAGCACTCCTTGCTAACTGAAAGATGATACTCAGGTGCAGCCCGCCCTCAATCTGTTCAGAAGTTGTGGTGTGCTATCAAGTCAAGTACAATCCATAGTGACACTATGAGCAATCGACCTGAGGCCTGCCCTATCCTGTGCCATCCTCATCATCTCGGGTACACTGGAGCCAATTGCTGAAGTCACTGTGTTCATCTCATGGGGGGTCTTCCACTCTTTTACTTGACCGTCCACCTTTCCAAGCATGATGTCTCTTTCCAAGGAATAGCCTTGCCTAGCTGTGTGTCCTAAGTGTGAAATATGAAGTTTCACCAGCCTTGCTTCCAAAGAGCATACTGCCTTCATCTTCTCCAAAACATACCGGTTTGGTCTTTTAGTGGTCCATGGGATATTCAGTAATCTTTGTCCAACACCACAACTCAAAGGCATTGATTTTTCTTCTGTCATCCTTATTCATTATATTCCAAGAAATGCACTGATTTTTATATAGAATGTGTACTATTTGAGGTGGATAGAAGTTGTTATCTTTCTTTTAAATATGAGCAAACTAAGCCTTAGTTTAATTAATGCACTTGCTTTACAAAGCACAAACCCAATCTTGAATCTTCAAAAGGTTCTGGCCTAGAGAAGTTGTTTGTCAGGGTGTTAGGCAGACAACTTTTCTGTTTCTTACTCAGTAAGTGTGCCATAAAATATTGAAGTGTCATAGCACAACCTTTTTACAACACCAAAGTTGTTTCACTCAAGAGGGCATTATCATGAGCTCTGTCTAAAAGATAATCCAGCAAACTTGCTTCACAACGTCTCCTACTTGTCAACCACTTTGGACACTTGTCTCTGGACAAGGCTCAGCTCTCTTGCATCTGATTCTTCCCTTGGAATTTTTCTGATCTGATGAATGTGTCTCCATGTGCATGCTCTGTTTTGTGATTCCACACTCATCAGATGCTACATGTAGCCATAGGAGACAGGCAACAGTCACTCATAATTCTTACACTTGACTTCTCTCTGAATAAGCACATGTACTTTCTGAAATATCTCATATTGGAAAGGGGTGAGTGAAGAAGGGCAGAAGTTCTATTTTTAGGAATTCTTGTGGTGAAGTGGCAAGAAGCTGTGTTGCAATCCTGAAGGCATGTAGTTCAAATCCACTAGCTGCTCCGCTGGAGGATGGGCAATCTCCTCCCATGCAATTAACTACCTCTGAAAACCTGCTCTAGGAGGTTTTCAACTCAACAGTATACAACAACAAGAAGAAGCAACTGTGCAGCTTCTTTAATTATTTTCTCAGCATATAGATTGAATAAGTATGGTGAGAGTATACAACTCTGATGAATAGTTTTAAAATTTTGAACCCAGAAATACCCCCTATTCTGTTTGAATGACAGCCTCTTGATTTATGGAAACATAAACTGTTGTTCACATGAACACAAGTGTTCTGGGATTGCAGTTTTTCCCAGTGTTGACTACAACTTGCTATGGGCTTCACAGTCACAGTTGAATACTTTTGCATAGTTAATAAAACAAAGGTGAATGTATTTCTTGTGCTCTCTGCTTTCAATGAAGATATGACATCTGCAATTCTTCCTCATTCCATGTCCTTTCCTAAACCTGGCTCAAATTTCTGGAAATTCCCTATTGCTATACTGCTGCAACTATGTTTTAATTTACCTTCAGCAAAGTTTTACTTGTGTGTAGTATCATTGTGAAATAATTTACTTTGGAATTCCACCGTTCTCTATCTTTACCAGGTGGTTGTTCAGGTTCTCAGATTTCGTGATACATAATGAATGTTTCACTCAAAAGCAAATTTCAGTTTCCTATAACATCCGTTTTTGTCATTTCACTCTAATCCTGTCTTTTTAAGGACTTCTTGCTTTCTTCATACCATTGATGTTAATTTCACTCTTCTGGTCTTTGGTCATTAGTGTTCAGTATGTTAAACCTATTCTTGAGTGGGTCTCTAAGTTCAGATAGGATGTATTCTAGGTTGTACTTTTACCTCTTGTTGATTTGTTTCCCTTTTCTGCATCTTCAATTTGAGTTTGTATATGAGCAATTAATAATCTGCTCTGAATTTGACCCTGAGTATTTGTACTGAGTATGAGTTGTATGAGTTGACTATCACTTCTGATCACTTGCTATGCATCAGAGAGCTGGACAATGAATAAGGATGACAGAAGAAGAACAGATGCCTTTGAGTGGTGGTTCTGGAGAATAACACTGAACATCACATGGACTGCCAAAAGAACAAATATAGTTTGGAGAGGGTGCAGCCAGAGTGCTCTTTGGAGGCTACATGATGAGGCTTTTCCTCACAGACTTCAGGCATGTTGTTAGGAGGGACTATTCCTTGAAGAAGGACGTAATGCTCAGAAAGATAATGAGTTGGCAAAAAAGAGAAAGATCTTCGACTAGGTAGATTGGCATCGTGACTGCCACAATGGGCTCTAATGTGTCAGGAAGTGTGAGGATGACACAAGATAGGACAGGGTTCAGATCTGTTATTCATAGGGTTACTATGGGCCATACTTGACTCAATGGCATCTAACAACAACAACAACAACAACATCAACTTGTACTGATGGATAAAACTAAGTTTTCACTCCCTCTTTACACGAGTATAGTTGGTTCTATTACTGTGTATTCTCTTGGGTGAGATATGTAATATCTAAGCGAGTGAAATTTTTGGGAATAAATCTTACCATGGATGAGAAAGACTTACACAATGGAAACTTTATAACAATACTGAAAGATATTAAGGAAGTGTTAAATAAGTGGAAAGATATTCCATATTTATGAGTTAGAACACTTAATATTAGTAAGATTTCAATACTACCCAAAGTGATCTCTGTTGCTGTTGTTTGATGCCATTGAGTTGGCTATGACCCATTGCACCTCTATGAACAATAGAGCTGAAACTTGCCTTATCCTGATCTATTCTTACGATTGCAAATATGCTCAAGCTCGTTGTTACAGTTACCATGTCTATCCATCTTTTGGAGGGTCTTCCTATAGAGTCAGCATAATTCCAATGAAAATGTCAACAACCTTTTTTACATAAATGAAAAAAAATCAATCCTCAATGTTATCTGACATGGCAAGAGGCCTCAAAAAGCCAAAACAAGGTTGAAAGAGAAAAAAGTAGGATGACTCATACTTTCTAATTTTAAAACATGTAAACTCTATCAAAATAGATATGGTACAGGTACAACAATACACATATTGACCAATAAAATAGAATTTAGAGTACAAGCACATACTCACACATCTATAGTCTACTAATTTTTGACAAGGTCCAAAATTTTTACAAAGTCCAGCAAATGGGGGTAAAAGTCTCTTAAACAAAAGAATTTGGGTAACTTGGATTTCCATGTGTAGAGAACTGAAACATAACCTAAGTTTCACACTACATACAAAACCACATTAAAAATGGATTCAGGATTTTCACTTGAAGTACAATAAAAAAATTAAAAGAAAAAAATGGATTCAGGAACTAAGCATGCCAACTAAAATGCTAAAATTCTTAGAAGAAGACCTAAGGATAGCACTGTTGAGTCAAATTTTAGCAATGAATTGTCTAATATACTTCCATAAGCACAAACAGCTAAAGATAAAATACATAGATTAACAAATTACAAGCTTTTTAAATAAAAATGACTTTACCTCAAAATTGAAAAGACAACCTACTGACTGGGGAAATATCTTTAGAAACCATATATCTGATAAAAATCTAATAACTAATATATTAAAAACTGTGATAATGTAACAATAAAACCCAAAAAGCTCAATTATGAAAGAAAAAAAGAACTTTAAATCTTCACCAAAGAAGACTTTCAAATGGCCACCAAGCACCTGAATAGATGTTTAATGTCATTAGCCATCAAAGAAATGTTTATCAGTACCATATCTATATCATAACAAGGCACTTTTCATTCCTCTCACATATTTCTGGCATGTTTCTAGGACAGTCTATTCCTGTCTATCATGAGAGGGACCTCATGCTTGAAAAGGTGGAGGGTTAGCGACGGAGAGTAAGATCCTCAACCCAGTTGATTGACAGAGTGACTAGAGCAATGGCCTTGAGTGTATCAGGGAGAGGACAGCACAGGCTAGGGTAGGGTTCAGATTTGTTGTTAATAGAATGCTATGGATTGTACTTGACTTGGTGGCACCTAACAACAACAACAGGGATAAGATAAAACAAACAAACCCACAAATCCCTGGAAAGTAACAAATATTGGCAAGAATATGGGGAAATTGGAACTCTTATACAATTCTGGTGGAAATGCAAAATGGCACAGCCACTGTGGAAAACAATGTGGAAATTTATCAAATAAACAAAAAACCAGAGCCATCCCATATGACCCAGCAGTTCCACTCATAGGTAAATACACACAGTGGTGAAAAGGTGGAAACAATGTAAGTGGCCATGCATACATGGATGGATAAAAAATGTGGTATATAAATACAATAGAATACTTATCTATCAGTAAGAAAACTTCTTAAAATTATACTAGTTTATTTACAAAATTTGAACACATTGTTTTTCAGACCAGATTTTTCCAATTTCCCTCACTCCCCCCATGATTAATCCTCCCTCCACCCCACACACATTCTCATCCCTCTGCTTCTGCCCTCCTCCCCCCTTGGATCCTCATACTCATTCTACAATAATGGTTTTTACATTATTTGTCTTTGTGGGACCGAGTTAGTTCACTCGGTAGTAGGAAAACTTTTACGAATGTTATGACTTTGGTCGATATATAATGTAATATAGATTGAGCTTGAAGATATTATGATGAGTGAAATAATTACAAAAGGATAAATACTGTATGACCTTATTTTATGTAAAATTGTAAGAAAAGAAAAACATAGAGAACAAAGTTTATACATGAAGTTTTATATAAAGTTTATATTTCTTGGGGTGGAAAGAAGGTATGAAGAGGAGATTTACAGTAGGATTGCACAGGTTGCATTGATTAAGGGTAGAATTCTAATTGCTGTCATTGAATTATACAAATGTGACAAGCTGAATAGCAATGATGAAGTTATGTAAAGAAAAAGTTGCTGGTCTCATAAAATTAAATCATATGCTTTCCAGTTTAATTTGTATTGCCAAGACCATGTTTACTGCTTACTGATCCTTCTTGATTGCTTTCAATTTTCACATCTGAGCTATCAGAAATTTCCAGTAAATCTTGACTGAATATTTGATCACTTTTAAACTGCAGTAGTTAATGAAAAGACTCTATTTTTGACATATCTTTTACATAGTTGTTGTATAAATGGAAATGGAATACTGTTACTTCGTCTATTTATTTATTGTTGATTTTCATGTACTACTGGAACAATAACTTTCCCCCTGCATTTCCAACCTCAGCACAGTACCTGAAGACAGTAGGTGCTTAAAAAGTGTGAGTTCAAATCAGAGTGTAGAGAGGTGAGACCATAAAACTGAATAGGCATCAATCTCCACCTACTCTTCTCTCCTCAGGTCCTGGACCCTTGCAATATGTGCACACAGTATAACTTCCTAAAACAGAAAACTACTTCCTCCATTCTTCTGTCTTAACTGTTTCAATAATTAGTCACTTTATAAAATAAATTCATGAATAAGTTGCATTTATACTATACTTTTTTCAGTTTCTAAGACCAGGAGTGTTTCATCTCTCCTTAAAGTCTTCACACTGAATGTCTAATCTACCTGGAATAATGCAACACCTCTAGCACTTGAAGCACTTACTGAGGGAATGCAAGAACTATACGGTTAGCATAGATTGTACCTCAAATTAAAAATAACAAGCACACCCCATTACAAGAGCAGTAAACAACACCATGGCAAACTGAGAAAAAACCAAAGTTGTCAAAGATGTCATTCTACTTGGATCTACAATGAATATCCATAGAAGAAGTTAAGAAATAATGGGTCATTTGAAAGTCTCAGAAAGCAAAGATTTTGTAAATAAACTAGTATAATAATAAAAAATACCAAAGTAGACCAAAAAAGCAAAGATAGCACTTTGAAGACCAAAGTGTGCCTACACCCAGCTGTGGAATGTCATTACCTCATATACACATAAAAACTAGTCAATGAGTAAAAAATAAATCAAAGGAGAATTGATAGTTTTGAATTATGGGGTAGAATGTTGAATATGCTGTGAACTTACAGAAGAACAAATAACTGTCTTGGAGGTGGTGGAGCCAGAAGTTTCCTTAGAGTCAAGGATGGTGAGATTATATCTCACATACTTGGGACATGTTGTCAGGAGAGGCCAATGATTGAAGAAAGACACCATGTTTGATAAAGGAGAAGGGCAGTGAAAAAGAAGAACCTAAATAAAATGACATAGTGGTTGTAATGATGGGTTCAGACAAAACCATGGTTTTGAGGATGGTATGGACTAGGCAGTGCTTTGTTTTGCTGTATGTACATACATATGGTCACTATGGAGTGGAACGTGCTTCACACCTAACACCACCACCACTATTCTAGTTCAACATTATAAGTTGCCTATTCAATCCTTGCTTCTTCTAGGAACCCCCTGCAACTCTCAACAGTCAGTGGGTGTCCCTATTGCATGTAACACTGATTTCATTATGACAGAGTTGCTTTATTTTCCTTTGTGCAATATAGAATCATGGTTAAAACAATAGGTTTACATCCTAGTTTCACATTATTGATAAGGAAAATTTCCTTGTGCTAATTAGTTTTCTCAAAGAAAATTAATACATTGCAAGGAATTAAGCATATATTAAATGATCAGTGTTCCCCCCCCTCCCCCACTGCCCCCAGTAAATCTGTGCAACCATAATGTCAAAGTGCTAGGAGAGTGGTACCACAACAACTTGTTAATTTCTGTATCTCGGTACCTAGCCAGAGTCGGGCATAGATTAGATACTTAGTAAATATTTGCTAAATCTATATATGAATAATAAGTGCTTGTGGAGACCAATTGATTACCTCATCTCTTTCTCCATATATGTGTATGTAAAACTGAAATAACTAAAAATGTTTATGTCAGGGAGCTCTCCGTAGGGAGTTGCAATCCTAACCCAAAAGTGGTGCTTCAATGATGGTTTGACTCCACCAGAGGCTCTCAGAGTGAAAGATGAGCAGCAGTATTCTCCTTTGTGATTTACAGCTCAGAAAACCTGTTGGAGAGTCAGCTATTAGTCAGCTTCTACCTCATTCACACACATACACACACGTATACACAATGCACAAGGAAAAGGGTGAATCTTTGTTTCTTGAGTGATTTCCAATTACTTGTCCTTTCCCATATATATCTTTGGCCTTACCTGTCACAAAGCAAGTGCATTAACAGTACAGGATAAAAGTTAGAAACTCTTAAAACGATACGTTTTTAGGAAATGAGTTGGCATGATGAATTCAGACCTTCACTAAACCCATCCTTAACAACTTTTATTGTTAGTTTGTTTGTTTTTGTTTATCATGATGTTACTTATTTGTTCGGTTGTAAACTATAAAAGAAAAATCATTGATTATGGGATCCTGACAGAAGGAATTAAAATCCAGTTTTATCAGGATGTTGTTGTTATTGATTGCCTTCGAGTTGAGCATGACTCATAGCGACTCTATGAACAAAAGGCTTGAAGCCTTTCTATCAACATTTATAAAAGTTCATAGAGTTTCCAGAGGCAAGTTGTTTAGGAAGTGGATGCCACTCCTGTTTTCAATTTATCAGGATGCATCATATATATCTTATGTAAGTTATTAAATCTCTTTGGCCTACACTTCTTAATCTGTATAATGGAGATATTATGGAAATAATAATATCTGCCTCAATGGGCTGTTGTGAGAAAAAGGAATGGATTTTTAATCAATCTAGCAGCCCCTAAAAAGAAAATCTTGATGATCTACTAATAAAAATTAACAATCAGTCTCAAAAGGACAAATACTGCATAATACCAACTACTGTTACATCAGGACTGACGTGGGAGGTTGGGAGGAGAATAAGAAAACAAAAGGTAGATAGTGAACACTGTATTGGAACAGATGAAGGAAAGAACTGTTTAAAAGGAATATATGATTAGGCATTAAATGTAAGACAGCAGTTCAGAATAAGAGGTACTTTGCAAAGAGGACTGGGGAAGGAGAGAAGGAGGAAACTGCAATAATGAATGAATATTAAAAGACAAACAAACAGCACATCCATGTTTATCCCAGCTTTGTTCACAAAAGCAAGGAGTTGGAAACAACCCAAGTGCCCATCAACAAACGAATGGATAGAGAAGCTGTGGTATATTCACACAATGGAATACTACGCTACATTGAAAAATAAGGAACTCATGCAGTATTATTCAAAATGGGTGATCCTGGAGGACATTATGCTGAGTGAAATATCTCAGTCACAAAGGGACAAATACTGCATGGTGCCACCGTTGTAAAACAGGATTGACATCGGGGTTGGGGGGAGACTGAGAAAGATGGGTTCAATAATGTATACTTCATTGAAACAGATAAGGGAGAAAACTGTTTAAAAGGGATATGTGATTCGGTATTTTTGTCATGACAGAAGTACAGAGAAAAGACTGCATAGTGGAGTGGACCTGGGGGGAGGGATTGTAAAACAACGAAAGAATTTTTCTTTTACTTTTCCAACCGGGTAGTGTACTGGGTGGGGGGAGGGTTGGGAAGGGAGAAAAGTGCAACGATGAATGAATGGAAATCCAAAGTCCCTGTAAATATTCATTGAAATTAATAATAAATTTTAAAAAAACCAACGCAAAAAACAAAAAACAAACAACAATCCTGTATGGCACAGCTCTGCTCTGAGACACATGGAGTTACCATAAGTCAGAGTCAATTTGACAGCAAGTTATTTTCTTTGCTCCTTTTCTTTGAGTTGATAACTGCCTAACTAAGTAGCTCCTTAATGCACTGGCATTTCTCACACCAAAGCAGATTACCTCAGTATAACAAATTGAGCCTTAATGCCATTGTGGGGGTCAAATGCCATAACAGCTGCCCATAGCGGACAGTGTTTTGGGGGAGCTCCCAGTTTCAGACAGGTTTAGAAGCAAGAGTAGCATCCACTTCCTAAACTACATGCCTCTGGAAACTCTAGGAACTTTGATAAATGAAGATAGTTATAGAAAGTCTTCAGAGGCCTTTTGTTGAGTCATGCTTGACTCAACAGCAATCAGCAACGAAGAACAATCAAAATTAAGGGCTCAAATGTTAGTCGTTTCAGCTTTTACTTTTAACTTCCTGTAGGAACCAGTGCTCCCAAACAGACTGTGCCCCCCCCCCCCAGTGCCCACATTGGTCTTCAGGCCTCAGTGTTCACATTACAATGGTCACAGTATACCACAGCTGTACTGGCTCTGCTTGCTGGGGAAATGCATTCCTCTCTAACCCAGCAGTAGAAGTTTATGAACAGTGGTATCTATTTATTGCAGCTAGGGTTGTTTATTAATATATATGCTGTTGTTGTTGTTGTTATGTGCCGTCGAGTCGTTTGCGAC
>NW_006399810.1:14654445-14665953 GCF_000299155.1 Elephantulus edwardii | reverse complement strand
ACAAGCAATTTGTGGAGCAGTGAAAGATAAATCCCTTATTGTGGAGTTAAGCATTAGATACAGTGTTGACCCCACCCTTAGCCCAGTGCCTTGACCCACTTACTTCCCAGCTCCACCCTCCACCAGGATACCCTTCACATTTGCCAAGTCCCTTCAGAAAATATTGTCCAACCCATGATCTGACAGCTTGTATCTGAAGCTTTCTTTCCTTCTGTGATTCCAAACAAGTCAACTGCTGACATTTTTTTTTTTTTACCAGTGTCTCTTAAGTTTAGTTGTACTGTCTCCCAGGGAAGGTGACGTGTCCTGTAGAACTCCTGTGTAGATTATGTTTTCCTTTGTGGCCTGAGGGCCCGCCAGCTTTTCCTGTTTACCTGCAATATGTCTCTTCACTATTATCTGAGGTGACTTCAGCAGGTGCGCAGTTGGCCATCTGAATGTCTTCTTTGGTGAAGTGTCTGTGCATATCCTTGCCTATTTTTCAATTGGGTTGTTTACCTTTATCTTGTTGTGGTGCACAAGTATTTAATAAATTCTAGATATAAGTCCCTTATCAGACATGTCATTATCAAATAATTTTTCCCAGTCTGTGGCTTTTCTTTTTACCCTTTTGGAGAAATTTTTTTATGTGCATAGGGATTTGATTCTTAGAAGGTCGCATTCACCTGTTTTTATCCTCTCTTGCTTGTAGGTTTTTCAGGATGCTTGGAAGACTGTGCCATTTTAAAAGAGTTTAGGTGAGATTCAGTGGATAAGAGGGGAAAAAAATCACCCAAACCCCATACTTAAACGGTGATAATGATTTAAAACATCTCAACAGATTAAATACTTGGCTACTTTTTGTGTGGATGTTGTTGTTGTTAGGTGCTGCTGAGTATGACTTATAATAAGTCTATGAAAAATAGATCTGACTTTGACCTATTCTGTGCCATCATTATCATCTCTGATATACTTGATTCCATTGTGCAATCACTGTGTTAATCCGTCTCATTGAGGGCCTGTCTCTCTTTGCTGACCCTCCAAAGTGATGACCCTTTCCAAAGAATAGGCCCTCTAAATAACATGTTCATTTTATGTGAGATGATGATTTGTCTTCCTTACCTCTCTCTCTAAGGAGCCCTCTTGGTTGCATTTTCTCCAAGACATAGCTATTCTTTTGGCATGCAATAGTATATTTAGTACTCTTTTCCAATACCACAATTCAAAGACATCAATTTTTCTTTTGTCATCTCTTCATTGTCTAGCTCTCAGATACATTTACCAAGTGATTAAAAAGAGTATGGCCTGAATCAGGTGCATCTTAGTCTTCAAATGGACATCATTTCTCCTTAGTACTTTGGAGAAGTACTTGACAACACCCTTTCCTATTGCAATATGTCTCTTGATCTCCTGACTGCTGGTATCATGGGTGTTAATTGTGGATCTAAATAAGATGATGTCATTGCCAGTTCTAATCTTTTCTCCATCAATCATCCTATTGCTCATTTATCTAATGGTGAGGATTTTTGTCTTCTTGGTCTGTTTTGATGGTTCTTCAAGTCCCCCTCACTTTTGGAAATCAAGGATATCTACATGATACCACGTTCTTATTTATAAAGTCTAGATTCTTTAATGATTTATTCTCCATACAGACTGAATAGATACGGAGAAAGGACACAACCCTGACATATTCCTTTCTTGATTGTAAACTGTGCAGTCTTCCCTTGTTCTGTTCAGACAACCCCTTCTTGGTATTCAGGTTTTGTATGAGGATAATTGTTTTGGGACTCCTATTTTTCTCATTGTTAGTCATAGTTTATCGTGATCCACATAGCCAAAAGCTTTTGCATAGTCAATGAAGCACAAGTAGACATTCTGTGGTATTCTGTGCTTTCAGTAAAGATCCATCAGCTATGATTCTCTGGTACTATGACATCTTCTGAAACGGGCTTAGATAGTCAAGCACTTTTCAGCATTTTTAGACAGTTGCAGGCATCTTATCTTGTCTAGTTTCTTTCAGTATGAAAATTCAGGGGAACTTGTACCAGAGAAAAGCAGATTAACTTTTGTTTTGAAGTTTATTGCCATTAATAGTTCTAAGAAATGTGAAAAAAAATAAAACTTGAAATCAATGGTCATCTTCTGAGATGAATTTGTGAAACATGGAAGTTTCCTGCAACAAATTCTGTGAAGAACAATATGGCATCAGTCCTGGAGGAAGACTTATAACTTTTGTTATGCAGATTAAATAACCTGGTTTGCTGAAAGTGCGGAAGCCTTAAAATGCTTTCTGCTGTAGATACAAGACCACAGCCTTTAATATGGAGTGCATCTCAACATCAAGGAGACAAAAGTCCTCACCACTGACTCATAAGCAACATCATGAAAGATGGAGAAAAGATAAGAAATTGTAATAAATTTTATCTTAATTGGATCCACAGCCAACACCCTTGGCACCAGCAGTCCTAAGACCAGGAGACATTGAATTGGGCAAGTCCACTGTCAGGGTCCTCTCCAGTGTGCTGAAGAACAACGATGTTAGTTTGAAGACGGATTCAGGCTATCAGTGCGCAGCTGATTCAGTTTATGATCTCTTTTATTACTTTCTATGCATTTGAGTGTTAAAAAGATGTCCTTTTGGAGGGGCATCATGCCTGAAGAGGTGGAAAGTCATGAAGGAGAGGAAGATATTTAATGAGATAGACTGACACAGTGACTGCAGTCAGGGGCTCAAGTGTGTCAGAGATGATGAGGATGGCATAAGATAGTTCAGGATTCAAATCTGTTTCTCATAGAGTTGCTATGAGTCATACTTTACAGCACCTAACAACAACAACAACAACAACATATATGTTGTTATGTGTCATGTCAACTACGACTACAGCAACTCTATGAACAATAGTTCTGAACCTTTGGACAGTGCAACTCCTTACCATTGAGCCACCTGAGCTTACACACACACACACACACACACACACACACACACACACACACACACATGTATATCATAGATATATATAAATTTTTTCTAGGTTCATGACAGTCCCTGACATAATGGACTTAACTGTAGAAAAAGCAACATAAACAAATACTAAAGAAAAAAATTGCCTGTGTCAGCATTAGTGACTGAATGTTTTCTGTACATGACATTGTAGTTTTGCAAATGCTATGATGAATTTGATAATGTGTAATTTTTGAGATGACTTCAGACTTTAGGCCAGAATGAGATGGGTCCCTATTATGTCTAAGGTATGACTAGTGCAATGGGAAGAAGAAAGGGACATATTTACTCAGAAGAATGTCAAGAAAAGCATTTGCTCAGGGTTTGTAGTCTTTTAAAGAGATAATTAGGTGATGATTGTTATTCTGATATGCTAATGCAGTCCATTTTCATCCTCAGCACGAAGCAAAAATTTATCCAGCCATTTATGCTACTTCTATGTGGTACAGCCATGCTCTTACATTTTCCTTCCCCTTGCATTTATGTTTTTAAGTTTGAAAATGCTCTATTACCTCTGAATGCATCAGGCCAAATTAACAGAAAATATGAGGCTGACCCAAAAAATTCTAAGCAGTCAACTAGTGCCAAGTGAACCTGAAAGAGAGTTCTTCTCCTTAGGGATATGTTGGCCTAAAAGGGAATTTCTTGTACCATGTTCTGAAACCAGGAAAAAAAAAATAAAAAAAAAGCACTCCCAAGCTCTCAGATCAGTGCTTTCTTTGGGATAGAAGAAAGAGATTTATGCTTCTTGTTGTTATGTTAAATAAGATCTGAGGCAATATGTTTTCATAACGTTAACTAGATGTGAATGTTGTTGTTATGTGGCATCATGTCGACTATACCTCATAGCAACCCTATGAATGATAATAGCTCTGAACTCTGCCCTATTTTGAGCCAATATCACCAACTCTGACACACTTGCCCCCTTTGTCAAAGTCACCATGCCTATCCATCTCATCCAGGATCTTTCTCTCCTGAACTGACTCATAACCCATCCAAACATAATGTCTTTCTCCAATGACTGGTCCCTCCCAGTAATGTGAGACAGAATTTTAAAATCCTTACCTCTAAGGAGTACGCTGGTTTCACCTCTTCTAGGACAGACCTATTTGTTCCATTGGCAGTCCATGGTATGTTCAATACTTTTCTCCAGCACTACAGCTCAAAGGCATCGATTCTTCTTCTGTCACCCTTAGTCATTGCCAGCTTTCTGATGCATAACAAGCAATTAAGAAGATCATAACTTAGTTCTTAGACTGACATCATTGCTATTTAGCACTCTCAAGAGGTCACTGATGGTGGACTTCTCCAAAACAACTTGTCTTTTGATTTCTTGACTGCTGGTTCCAAGAGTGTTGACTGTGGACCTGAGTAGAATAAGATTATTAGCAACCTCAGTCTTTTCCCCATCTATCATGATGTTGCCAATTGTCCCAGTGGTGAGAACCTTTGTTTTCTTGATGTTAAGATGCAATTCATTGAGGACTGTAGTCTTTGACCTTCTGCTGCAAATAGTTCAGGTCCTCCTTGGTTTCAGCAAGCAGGGTTGTGTTATCTGCATAACATAGGTCTTTGATGAATCTTCCTCAAAGTCTAATACCACGTTCTTCTTCATAAAGTTCAAATTCCTGAATGATCTGTTCCACATACAGATTGAAAAGATACTGAGAAAGGATGCATTCCTGACACATTCTTTTCTTTATTTTGAACCATGCAGTGTCCCCTTGCTCTGTTCTTACAACTGTTTCCTGGTCTGAGAATAGGTTTTGCATGACCGCACTCAAGTGTTCTGAGCTTCCCGTTGTTTTCAAGGTTAGCCAAAATTTTTATACTTTCACATCATCAATAAAATACAAATAGACATTCTTTTGGTACTCTCTACTCTCAGCCAAATCAATCTGACATTGGACACAAATAGAAAGTGTTCATTATGATAATGGTCTCTTGCTGCATAAGATAGTTTCTCAAATCAGTTTGTGCATCAATCTTAAAAAAAATCCCAGAATCTCAGAGGATCAAAATAGTCTGCTTAGAAAAGATGACAGAGAAGCAGTACAGAGAGCTTTAGTTACACTTGGCCATGATTTTGATACTTGGTACTTTCCTCATGCTTAGATTTACAGCTTACTCCCCCAGTTTTTTCTAGTCATTATCCATCCATCCATCCATCCATCCATCCCATCCATCCATCCATCCATCCATCCATCCATCCATCCATCTGCTTACTTATTCAATAAATATTTGCTGTATACATACTGTATGAGTTATGTTTTATCAAACATAGGGTTTATAAAAAATGTAGACTTCAGTATACAAAATCTGCTATCTAGGCAGTCAAGATGATTTTTCAGTATAAAGTTGTATACTTGCTGCTATTGGGTTAGTTCCAACTCAAAGCAACCCTCCATCAGGTTTGTTGTTGTTGTCGATTATCAAATTGGATCCGACTCTTAGCTGACCCTCCACTGGGCTTAAGACTGTAAAGGACAATGGGAGGAGTAGGTTCATCTTTCTCCCAAGGAGCCACTAGTGGATTTGAACTGGCAGAGAGGTGCAGCCTTTTGCTAACTGCACAACTCTCCTCAGATTAAAAGATACCCAAGTTAGTAGTACAGGCAAGATTTGCAAAGGCTCACAAACCAGCAGATACTTAGTCAATTCTGACTCACAACAATCTCATAAGTGTGGAAGAGAACTTGGCTGATTTGAGTGCTCAGTGGCCATGAGTTTTCTTCCAAGGTACTTCTGAATAGATTCAAGTAATCAACTTTTTAAATTTCTAGCTGAGTGTTTAAGCATTTGTAACACCCAAGGATTCCTCTTTAAAGTCCCAGGGGAGAATAAAACTACCCTGGACCACAGAAAAAGAGGAGTACTCAAAAATATTTATGAAATAAATGCAACTTATGAGTTTAGTTTCACAGTTAAGAAGAGACAAGAAAATCAAAGACAAAATATTATCTACTTGATAGCAAAATGAGTGCAGCCTGGAGTTAAAGGCCTTTCTAGTCAGCCTTCAATTTTACAATGAATTGTAGATTTTAGCCTCTTTTTGTTTACAACCTCATTGTTTGTGTTTTAAAGTAATAGAATCATAGTTGTTATGTACCATTGGGTCTGCTACAACTCATAGCAACCCAATGACTCTGAACCTGGCCCTATCACTGACACACTTGTGCCCATTGTTAACAGACCCTGTTTAGAGAGCAGAAAATGGTACATGGGGGGGGGGGGTGAAGGGGAGGTGGCGGGAGAGGTACAGGTCTGTGAGCATCTCTCTGAAAGGGCCAGACAGAGTCACCACACCTGAGCAGAAAGTAGATAAAGAGACTGTAGCCCCACTCCATGATGTCTCTACAGCCAATCAGCAGCAAGAAGTTTCTTTATTTGTTTTTTTCTAAATTTTCTTTTTTGTTGTTGTTTATAATATACACAGCAAATACACAGAATTTCAACATTTTCTATATGTACAATTGTGACATTGATTACATTCTTTGAGTTTTGAATTTTTCTCCTTTTTTAAATTTGTTGTTTTATAAAATTTGCATACATTGTGTTTCATGTTATTCTTCATTCCCAATGTGTTTCATACAATCATCCTTGTGCATTATGTTTTAGAAAATTAATTGCCATTGGACCTTGTCCATCATTACCCTGTCTTCTCACCTAGATCCTTCTCATTTACCCTTACCTCCACCCATCAAACTGTGCAGCCCTGTGGTTTCATCCTCACCTATCCTCACTTCTCTGCTCCTCTTATCTCCCCGCTTGAGTTCCTGTACATGTTTTATTAGTTATCCTTCTATGTTTACAATAATGATCTTACGAGACTGTGTTAATTCACTCAGCATAATGCTCTCCAGACTTTCTCAAGTTAGCTAATATTTTTCAACATTTTTGCTCCTGAGTGCTGCATAGTATTCCATCATGTGAATAGACCATAATTTCTTAATCCATTCCATTGTGGTTGAATATTTGGGCTGTTTTCACGTTCTTATAATGGTGAATAAAACACTGCTATTAATATGGGTGAACAAATCTCTGTTTTTTTACTCACAGGCTTTACTCACAGTTGTGGTACTGAGAATGGGGTTTATTAAGGAATTATATTGGAGCGTAGAGGAGGCAAGTCCAGTTTTAGTTCAGCAGTCCCAAGGCACAATTCTTTAATTAGAAGACAACTACTAAGTCAACCTGGTTTCAGTTCAACAATAGAAATTGAAGAAGCCTCTGCTTTGCTAAATAACTCAGGAAGGTTTCCCTTAGAGCAGTTACAAGTCATCATCTTCTTCATGCATTGGCAAGAACAGCAAAACTTTTAAATGTGGCCAGCGCAAATGCAAGAAGTCTCAGATTACACCTTACCACAGTTTCTCCACAGCAATGAAACAGTCTCTCCACCATTATCACCAAAGTCTTATCATCAGGGTCTTGCTCTCTCTAGGGTCTTGCTCCGGTCTCCCTCAAATCTTACAACCTCACATCTTGCTGCCACAAGTCTGTCTACTCAGTGTAAGAGAGGCACTCTCTCTCTTACCCTAGTACTAAAGCTTCAGATAATTTATAAGATCATGTGTCTACAGTTAAGGTAGCTGGATACCAGATGGGGCTTAACATAATGGCTAATAAAAACTAACTTTTAGGCTAACAGCGCAGGCTACCCTTTGGCTTTTCTTAGCCATTACCTAAAGGATCAGCCTTTCCCTTTGTTGTTGTTGTTGTTATGTGCCATCTAGTCGTTTGCAACTCATAGTGACCCTATGTACAAGAGCCCTAAAAGTCATTCTATCCTGTGCCAACCTCGCTGTCTCAAACACATTCATTCATTCCCACCACCCCACTCACAGAATCGATTCATCTCATCGAGGGTCTTCCTCTCCTGCGCCGTCCCTTCACTTTCCCAAACATGATGTCCCTTTCCAAGGACCAGTCCCTCCTTGCAATATGCCCAAAGTATGTCAGATGAAGCTTCAGAATCCTTGACTCCAGGGAACATTCTGACTTCACCCTCTCTAGGACAAACCTGTTTGCTCTCCTAGCAGTCCATGGTATATTCAAAGCTCTTCTCCAGCACATCAACTCAAAGGCATCAATTGTCTTTCTATCATCCCTATTCAACTGTCCAGCTCTCCGATGCATAGCACATAATTGCAAAGACTATAGCCTGGATCAGGTGCACCTTAGTCTCCAGCCTGACGTCGTTGCACTTCAGTACTCTTGAGAGGTCCCTCACAGCTGACTTTCCCAATGCAATTCATCTCCTGATTCTCTGGCTGCTGTTAGCAAGAGTGTTGACTGTGGACCCATGTAAATGAAAACTATTAACTATCTCAATCTCTTCACCATCCATACTGATGCTGCCAACTGGTCCAGTGGTGAGAATCTTTGTTTTCTTGATATTGGGCTTCAATCCATATTGAAGCCTGCAGTCCTTGACATTCTGAAGCAAGCGCTTCAGGTTCTCCTCAGTTTCAGCAAGCAGGGTTGTGTCATCTGCATAACACAGCTTGTTTCACCAATCCTGATGCCACATTCCTCCTCGTACAGCCCAGCATCTCGGATGATCTGTTCTGCATACAGATTGAACAGGTATGGAGATAAACGCATTATCTATATTTAGGGAAATATGTAAACCAGATGCTTTACTCCTTATGTCTTAATTCTCACATTTTAGATAACCAGTTTTTACTCTGATGTAAACTTTTATTAAACTAGCTTTCCCTCTTTAATATTGGTTTGCTTACAAAGTTCATATACATCGTATTTCAGAATCCTCTTCATTCATACTGTGTTTCATACAATTATTATGTGTTTTATAAAATCCATCACCATTGGACCTTGCTTATCATTACCCAGTCCAAAAATTGTTCCTGACCAATTATTCCCATTTCCTTCATCCTGTTCCTCCACTCATCAAACTGTACAACCCTGTGGTTTAACCTCTCCCCATCCTCACCCTTTCACTCCCACCCCTTCCCCCTTTGGGTCCCCATACATGTTTTACTAGTTATCCTCCTAATTTTACAATAATGGTCTTATGCAATATTTGTCCTTATGGGACTGTGCTAGTTCATGCAGAATAATGCTCTCCAGTCTTTCCCAAGTTATGTAGTATTTTTCTAAATCATTACTCCTGAGTGCTGCATAGTGTACCATTGTGTGAATGTACCACTATTTTTCAAACCATTCAGGTGTTGTTGGACATTTGGGCTGTTTCCTTGTTCTTGCAATGGTGAATAATGCTGCTGTGAACATTGTGTACAGATCTCCATTTGTGTCTCAGTTATAATTTCCTTGGGGTATATTACTAGTAGTTGAGTATCTGGGTCATATGGCATTTTTATGCTCAATTTTTTTAGGAAACAGTGAACTCTCTTGAAGAGTGGTTGTACCATTTTACGATCCCACCAACAGTCTGTGAGAGTTCCCACTTCTCCACATCCTCTCCAACATTTATTTCTTGATTTTCTGCTAATGTTGCCACTGCTACAGGGGTGAGATGTTGTCTCATTGTGGTTTTGATTTGCCAATGATTTTAAACATTTCTTCATATGTCTGGTGGCCATCTGAATGTCTCCCTATGTGAAAAGTCTTTCCATGTATTTTGCCCATTTTGTATTTGAATTATCAATCTTTTCCTTCTGGAGGCCCCGGAGTATTCTGTATACATTTATGTATGTATGTATGCATGTATGTATGTATGTATTTTATTTATTTTTAATGAGACCCCTGTCTGAGATGGTTTCTTTTCCCCCTGCTGGAAAAACCTTTTCATGAGCACAGAGCTTTACTCTTTAGAAAGTCCAATCAAACCAGTAATCTGAGGAAACAAGCATATGTCTTTTTCTTCAGAGAATCTTCCATTACTGTTGAATCCATATGTATAAACAAAGGTCCAGCAGAACAAACCATCAGGTAAAAGTAAATGAAACTAGCTTTCCTAGTGAAACATCTTCTCTTCATCTTGTTTCGGTTTGTTCAGCACATCCACAGCCATCTGTGGCCAGGTCCAAATAGTCATCAGGTACAAACTCAGAAGTCCAAGTTTCTTCCTGTGTTGAGACTGGCTGGTTGGTCTCTTCACTCATACTCTGCCCCATATGGGCCAAGTCATATCATCAGGGACCTTCAAGACTCCCTGCCACACAAACCAGCAACCCTTCTTCATTTATCAATTAACCATGCTAGGTGGACAGTACTTATGGAACAAGTCCAAACTCAGTCTGTCTTCTCATCACTGCATTTCTCCCACTTCCCCTCATCAAATGGATCCAGGTGGTCACCACGAGTTGAGCATATTCACCAACTTCCTCACTGCACCAGAGCAGAAAGTAGATAAAAAGCCCATAGCCATCCCATGATGCCTCTAGAGCCAACCCAGCAGCAAGAGGTTATTTTTTGCATTGTTGACTCACAAACTTTACTCACATACAGTTCCCTGACTTATCCTGCACTATCCTCATCATCTCTGACGCATTTGAACCCATTGTTACAGATCCCTTGCCAATCCATCTTTTTTTAGGGTCTTCCTTTCCTACATTGACCTTGAAAATTCCCAAACATAATATCCTTCCCCCAGGACTGGCCCTTCATAACATGTCCAAAGTATGAGGAAAGGAACTTCACATCCTTGCCTCCAAAAAACACCCTGATTTCACTTTCTCAAGGACAGACTTGTTTGTTTTCTTGGCAGTCTATGGGAGATTGAGATTGTTCACAGCTTTAGTTTGCTTGGCTCTACAGTCAACACTCTTGGTACCAGTATCCAGAAAATTAAAAGACATATTGCCATGGAAAAGTCTGCTGTTAGGGACCTCTCCAAAGTACTGAAGAGCAATGTTGTCTCTCTGGAGACTAGGGTGCATCTGATACAGGCCATGATCTTTGCTATCACTTGTTATGCATCAGAGAGTAGGACAATGACTAAGGAGGATAGAAGGAGAACTGATGCCTTTGAGCTGTGGTGTTGGAGAAGAGTATTGAGTGTACCATGGGGTGCTAGGAAAACAGATTCATCCTGGAAAGGGTTAAACAGGGCAGCTCCTTGGAGAAAAGGGTTCTGAGGCTTTGTCTAATATACTTTGGACCGGTCGGTCCTTGGAGAGGGACATCATGCTTGGTAGGGTGGAAGGACAGCACAGGAGGGGAAGGCCCTCTATGAGGTGGATTGATTGAGTGACTGGGGTAATTGGAATGCGTGTGTCAGAGACAATGTGATTGGCACAGGACAGAGCAGAGTTTAGGGGTATTGTATGACTATGAATCACTAGCGGCCCGACGGCACATAACGGCAACATGGGATATTCAGTAGTCTTCCAAAATACATAGCCATAATGCAAAGGCATCAGCTCTTTTTTGTCATCTCTACAAGGAAGTCCAGTAAATACCACTATCATCCAAATATATGCACCAACAACCAGAGCCAAGGAAGAGGAGATAGAAGATTTTTACCAACTTTTATAATCGGAGATTGATCGAACATGCAATCAAGATGCATTGATAATAATGGGTGACTGGAATGCAAAAGT